>NC_090447.1:231599507-231972632 GCF_031143425.1 Pleurodeles waltl
CTTTATCTGAATTTTAATTAGTTGATTACATTATATAATGACCTGCTACTCTGGGTTCAAAACCCTCTAGTTTGTGGAAGGTGACAGAGTGATCTCCCTCTTGAATGCTTGCAGTTACCGCCCTCAGACATTACAGCGAAAAGAACAGCCATCACTCCTCTCGTCCTACACTCAGTCTATCTAACATTGTTGGCTGTGTAAGCGCCTAGCAGAGGTCACAATGACACTTTTATATTTTGATGTGCCAGTGATGACGCAGAAAAAGAGGGTTCGACATATATTCATGTATACTGTGTAACCGACATATATATTGAAGTGTGATTTTAAGTAAAAAAAATAATGTACAAGGGAAATTGTGCCCTCGGGGCAGTTCGCCATCATTATAAACGAGCTTTATTAATCATGAAGTATTAAAAATGTATTAATCCGTCATAATCGCAAATGTATGCTATGATTTCTTGTTTGAAAACTGTTTTGCTTAGCTTAAATTTAGTACAGGCTTTGGCCTAGTTGCTTGGTTTCAAATTCTAACTGCGTGATTCTTTTCTTCCTTGAATTAATGAAATATATTCTTGCTTGAAGTTGTATTTTCCAGTAGAAACTGGCTGGTACACTTATCTCCAAGGTTTCGTGCTAGGCCGGTTACATCCCCTTTGATACAAGGTCAGTCTCTGCAGTTGCGGACAATGAAGGTACAGATAGTAAAATAATTGGCAAACCATGATACAATTTGTGTTCCAAGGCGCCAAGGACAGTGTATGCATAAATGGGCGCTAGTAAAAGACAATTTTGATTGGACAATTTGAAGCCAACCTATGAACCCTCCAATGGAAGACCCTACAGAATTTGGAATGTTTCTTACTTAAACCCACCGGACAAAGAGAAGTCAGCCATTTTCCTCGATGCCAGTGTGAAGCCTGATGCCAGACTCCATTTTGGACGACACCCTGATGCCCTTTTCTCTATCTGAGAGAAGGAGACTTTAAGAATTCTCACCCTAGAGACTTTAACTTTGATTTGCCCTGCCTTGCCCATGCAGTAACTTTGCCCTATTCTCCTTGCCGTTGCAAGGAAGCTTGCCCTTAACTTTGCCCCTTTGAAATTTACCCCATGCTGATCAACCGGTACCTGAAGGACGAAGACTTTTCTTGAATGCTGACTGTATTTGGTAAATATGAAAGGATAAATGTATTATGCATTGTGTTTTTTTTCCTTTTAGGTACCAACTGCTATTTTGATAGGATCCTAGCTAGAACTTTTCCAAATTTGTGTTGACTAAATTAGTTTTGCATGAAGTCCCACATGCCAATGCTAATTAGAGGTTAGTCGAGGTATTCATTCAATATATCATGAAGAATTGAAATCTTGTTATGCTGACCGAATGTATGCAATTAGTCAAATACAGTTAGTCACATTGGTGATTTGCATTGCTATAACAGAGTGTATCATTATTCAGATTTTACGTAGATTGCGTTTCTTCCGCCGTTATGGACAGCTAGTAATGTTCATATACATATATCAATTGGTTTTGAGACACATATATATCGTGCTAGCTTTGTTAATATAGGGAAATAAATTCACTAACTTTTAATAAACTGGTGTGGTTATTCATGACTGAAAGGTCATGGTGCGCCGAAATACCAACTGTTATTGATTTCTGATGTGTTATATTGATCTATTAAGTGAGTGCTGATAACCGATTACAACAGTTATTGATTATTGATCTGAGTGACTCGACTATTGAGGATGAGGAGAGCCCGACTCGGTTAAAAGATTCACCGACCTCCAACGTGTCCAGGTACAGGAAATTTATAAGTGCTGGACGCGTTATCACCAGTTGGTAGTTGACATTCATTTTCATGCTGTAATAGTCCCAGGGATGGGCCACTCAGAATGGATTTGATAGCAGTGGCAGGTATTTTTGTTCAAACTAATGTGTAAGATGTATGTCGTCATCCAGGCCCTGAAAAAATGTTTTATCGCTATTCAGATGTTGTAATTCTGACACCCCAGTCAGTTAGGTGTGATTTTGGAAGATCACAATTAGGCCCCCATTACAGGTTTGGCGGCCATCAGATTGCCACGTCAGCGGTGCGGTCACAACGCCTCCAGGCCGGCTGTGCAGACCACCATATAACGACCACAGCAGTGCTCCAACCACAACACAGCTAAGTCACCACCAGTACTGTCAGTGCAGATGGACCACCGCCGCCGGCGGCTGCCATCTCCAGGCCGGAGGGACCATTACACTGCCCACTATATTACAAGTCAGCAGACTGCAACAAAAAGCCGGGGGGAAACTGGTAGCATAAAAGGAGAAACTCACCTCCAGGTACACAGCCTCATACACAGCCTCCCTGGGAACCTGAACTGGAAAGTCTTCCCAATTCTGTATCTTGCCATATAACACCAGGACCAGAGACGATGACAAAGACGACAACAGTAAGTACCCCCACCTAGCACACACTGGAAGAAAGGGCAGTGTTACACACCCACACACAACACACACACCTGACAAGGACAGCTATAGCCACACACACACACAAATGCCATATCAACACACAGAGCTACAGACACACACGCACACACTAACTACACAAACGCATATGCACACTGCACACACCACAACCAACAGACATGTGCCACTCACACAGCAACACCGCACATGCACACCACCATCACTGTCAAACACATTCATACACAACACCCCATAATCTCACAATGACAACTTCACCAACACAAAAACGAATAATCAGAAAGGCACATCGAACAATTCCACCCGATATTACATACTGCCAGCAAAACGTAGCAACAACACACAATTATAGAGATAGTACAGACATCCAAACAAGGCTTCAGGTGAAACACCACATTCAACCAACATTCAAAGGACATCACAAATGCATCACTATACACGCGGGTACATGCACCACTACCACACAATGCCACACACAACCATTACAACACATCACAACAAGCACATGACACAAGTCATCAACCCAGCGCATGCAGCAACATAGAAACATCACATACTCATACAACACACACATCAAAGTACATAGCTATAACACAACCATGTTGAAGGAAACCAGGACAATTGCTCATTCTTGCCATCCACAGCTATGTAGGCAGATGTATTAAAATGTTAAAAACAAATGAAACTATATACTAATGAGGCCTACTGGCCTGTCCAAATGTCAGATGTGCACCAGGCACACTGGGAAAAGTCACATCAGTGGCATCAATGTGGCAAACAGGCACCTAAGGGGTGTGGGTGGTGGTGGTGGGGGCTTGGGCTTGGAAGGGGGCCCTTGGGGTTAGGGTTGGGGGATTGGATTTTGATTTTGATTGTGGGGGAGGGGGTTTGGATTTTGGAGTATGAGCAGGGACCTTTGGCTTTAGAGTGGGTGGTATCTTAGCAGGGGGAGGGGCATGGGAGGACTGGGATGTGGAAGGTCTGGGTTGTGGTAGGGGGACATGGCACTTAGGGGTATCATGGGGTGGGGCAGGAGGAGGGAACAGGTCAAGACTGGCAAGGAAAACTTTTTAGGTACACATGGGTGGTCATGGGTAAAAGGTTGAGGAGTGGAGTTGGAGGGAGTGATTGTAGGAGGTGTAAGTGGGCTGGACGTGGATGCAGGTGTGTGCAATGTATGCTTGTGTGTGGTGGGTGTATGTTGGGTGGGTGAGTGAGGGTGTTTATGTTTTTTGGGAGGAGGTGGGAGAGATGCAGGGAGATGTAATGCATGATGTGTGACTGTATGTTAGAGTGGTGGCTGCAAGTAAGGTAGATGTGCTACATGTGGATGTGATGGTTGTGGTGAGTGCGGATGTGGTGTGTGGGATGTCTGTGGGTCTGCTCTTGTGGTGTCTGTGGGTATGACAGGACTGGTGGCAGGATCATGGAGTGTTGGTGTAGTGATGGCAAGTGTGAGTGGTGATATGACTGCAAAGGAGGAGGTTGAGGGGGAGACAGTGCAGGGAGTGGCTGTTGTCATGTCTGCAGGTGTGTGTTGAATGTGTGCATGCTTGTGGTGTGTCCTATGGTGCCTGTGTTTGTCTTTACACACCTTGTCTGTTGTAGTGGGTGAATACTGGTCTGTATGGGTGCTCGGGATGGGTGAGGGGAGAGGGGTGGTGGATTGGACAGAGATAGCTGGAGGGGGGACAGAAGATGAAGGGACACTGCCTGCCATCAAAGAGGAGGCCAGATCCTTAAACAATATCTGCAGGCCAGCCAAGGCACCTTGAATACATTCCAGGTATGCATTACTTAGTTGCACCTGGGATGTCAGTCCCTGGATGGCATTCCCGATGGTTTACAGGTCCACTGAGATGGACCTCAGGAGATCAATAGCCTCCGCATTGAGGGCAGCAGGGCTGACGGGGGCAGGTGCAAAGGTGCCTGCGGCGAAGGAGACAGCCACTCTTCTGGGTAAGTGGCACAGGAAACTGGGTGGGTAGCTTCAGGGAGGACAGTGCTGGTAAGGAGGTGGCAGCCAAGGATGGTGCTGGGATGGTCCCAGATAGGTCTGCCACCACCAGGGAGGTCCATAGGAAGAGGAATCTAAAGATGATGAACCAGTGTCCCCCGTGGTGCTCCCCTCGCGCTCCGTCCCACCGGTCCCTTTGGCGTTGGTGGACTCAGCATCCTGGGTCCCATGGGCTGCAGCTTCCCCACTCGCCAGTTCCCCTTCCCCTTTGCCTGATGATGCTGATGCACACAAGGATAGAAGAGGACAGGGAAAGTGGGTGGGAGAGAAAGGAAGGGAAGAAAGGGTCATTACCTAACCATCTACCACACAAATCAACAAGTAACCTAATCCTCCTCTGGCTTGGTAAGGCATGGCTGTGAAACATTGTCCTCAAACATTGGTCATGAAGAAAGAACTTAATATGCAAGCTGTTACCACCTAATTCCAACAAAATGACTAGTTTGGTCATGCTGAAGTCTGTGATCAGTTGTTCTACAATGCTAAAAACAAACAACTACCCATGTATACTTACCCATCTGAAACTTTCGACACATTGGTTTTCAAATGTTCTGGATAGGTTCATTGCACACAAAATATTGGACAGGTTGGTGAAGGACTAATGATGTACAGATGTCCATTGAGAATGCAATGATTGCACAAAAGAAGTTCCCTGCCCTCAGAACTCATTACCCAATATCAGCCCTGACTATTACAATGGCTATCTAAAGCAGACTAAGGAATAGGGAAATAAGGTTTGGAAATCCTTCAACATAGGAGTGTGTTTAAACGTTACTGGACAAGAAGGTGTAGCACAAACATAGTACTGCAAGCATGGTGTTCAGAATCTAACACACCACTTCAAAACAGTATAAGTAATAGCCAGGGCTATGATCTTATCCAATGTACATCCCTCATTAGTACCTATGTAATCCAACTGACACAATAGAAGCCCATACAACTGATATGAAACAGTCAGTACTTACCCACTTGTGGCTGCTGTGCTGTCCCCAAGCGCCCATCTAACTCCAGGTAGGCCACTGCCAACATGTGGGCCATCAAGGGGAGTCAGTGTCCAACGGGCACCCCTCCCTCGTGGGGAGAACATCCCCAACTGGGCCTCCATGATCTTCTGGGCCCAGCTTCTCAGGACCTCCCACTGCTTTGTGCAGAGGGTGCTCTGTTGACTATGGACCCCCAGTGTCCCCACTTGCTTGGCGATGGCTCTCCATAAACCCTTCTTCTGATGGGCACTGACCTGCATGGGAAACACAGACAAAAGGAGAGATTCATGTAGATTTACAGTACACTCACAGCAGTGGCCTACACAAAGAATGCACAGTACATGCTCATACAGAGTCCACAAAATTCCATTATAATTCATACAACAGAACCCCAGCAGTCAATCATGTCATGTCTATGTTCACGCACTTTTGCCATCAAACAACACACTGGCTGATAAGTATATCACATTGTACTGACCAGTTTATCTGGAGCCCTACACAACTGTCCATACAGGGGTAGTACCCCTTCCACCAGTTTCTCCAGTTCCTCGAGTGTGCAGGCAGGGGGCCCTATCTCCTGCAGGATGTGCCATTTTGGCTGCCCAATGGAGAACTCAGCAGCTCACGCAGTAGAGGTCTTGCTTGCTCGAGTGTCAGGAGTCAAGTGAGCTGGGTTAAAGAAAATGGCAATCATGGCCGCGCGGTCATGACCGTCACCGCTGACAGTGATCATCATTGGTTCCAGTTTCCCATAGGCATCAATGTTGACCAATGAGGAGTTTCATGGTGATTCTGAGTGCCTACCTACATGGCAATTAACGCCGGCGGAATGAGGTCACATCCTTCTGTCCTCTGCATGCAGGACAGGTGGCTGCCATTTCAAATATTCTAAAGATTTCAATGTCATCCTAGTGGGTCACAGCATTTAGTTAAACACTAGTTGTTTGATTCACAATGTGAATTCATGTGAACACACTATTGAATTGAGAGTCACCTGCCAATATGTCTGCTGTATAATCTTTTCAATGTGTGGACGTTTCCGACTTAGGACGAGTTTACTATGTCTGAAACCCATCTCTGTACAGACCCATTGTGACAAGTAAATTAATGGATATGACAGCCAGGATGTCACAGTTGTATAGTTTGTGTACAACTGTTTCCCTGTGTCAGGTTTCATATATCTCACATGACTTGTCCCGGTCACCACTTCTATGGTGTACTTTAGCAACAACAGTGTAACAGATGTCCCATGCCTAGATAGCATCTAATGGGGAGATTGAGAAATGCACCCGTCTACCAGCCCCTAGTCGACCTTGCTACCATGGAAGAAAGACACATAATACAGACTTATCATCTGAACCGACACACCATCAGGGAAATTGTACCCAGGTGGAGCCAGATCTCTTGCCAGCCATACGTAATCCACATACCATCCCACCAACAGTACAGGTGTTGTCTGTCCTGCCTTACCCCGACTCAAGGTGTTTTCAGGTGACAGTGGGACTGGTTGATGGAATGTCACAGCCGATGTTCAGTTTTATGTCACAGGATGTACTGGGTGCCTTTCTCAAGCACTTGAACAGCTACATCAGGTTCCCACAATGTGCTGATCCTTACACTGTGAAGTCTGCCTTTCATGAAATAGCACACATTCCAAATGTCATAGGGGCCATTGATGGGACCCCCTTCACTTTAGTTCCCCCCAGGGCCAATGAGCAAGTCTACAGGAACAGGAAGAATCACTACTCAACCAATGTGCAGGTGGTGTGTCTTGCCAACCAATACATATCCCATGTGACAGCTAAGTTTCCTGGATCAGTTCATGATTCTTATGTCTTGAGGACCAGCAGTGCCCCACAAATGATATTGGAACTACAGAGAAAGGGGGCCTGGCTGATTGGTAAGTGCACCACTGTCTATGTCTAACGCCTGTGCTACATCACTTAACAGTCAGCTCTGTGCCTTTCATGGTTCCCTAATGATTTGTACCTGTGTACACACAGGTTACTCTGGCTACCTCAACATGCACGGGCTCCTGACACCAGTGAGGTACCCTACAACTGATGGAGAGGACAGTTACAATGAGGCTCACGGCTGAATGAGGCGAGTAATTGAGAGAACATTTGGGCTACTGAAAGCAAGATTCAGATGACTACATTTGTATGGTGGTGCCCTACAGGACAGACCACAGAAAGTGTCCTAAATCATTGTAGCATGTTGCATGCTACACAATCTTTCCCTTAGAAGACACATTCCACTGTTGGAAGAGGAGGAGGTGACAGCTGGACCAGTGGGTCAGGCTGATGGCTCAGGAAGTGATAAGGAGGCAGATGAGGAGGATGCAACTGGCTCTAGGACTGAGTTGATTTTGCGGTTCTTCCAATGAATTGCAGGTATGTATGGTCTGAAGTATATGGGACCTCTAACTCTGTCTGCCTAGGGACATTGTCCCTCCTGGAGTTTTGCATCAGGGGATGTGAGTGTTCTATATCCATCCATCTGTGTACTGCATTTTGATGGGGTGGTGGGTTACCATCAGGGGAGGTGTAACTGCTATACTACCAAAGGCATATGGTACTTGCTGCTGGCATGGCATGACTTTATCATCAGGGTCCCCATGTTGCATGTTTTCAAGACTGCAGATTGGATGTGTTTGGTCTGGCCTAAATCTATCACATGACAGGTTTTCTATTGATGATTTTAACCATGAGGAATTGATCTTTTTCTCTGCATGTGTGTAACATACAGACCTAACTTGCTGATATGTGGCAAACTCCCCACTGCAACATGAGTCCAGAAGATGACATTGTGTCCTGTATGTGTATTGGCTGTGCAACATGGGAGGCATCATTGATATCCTATCTTGTTTTATCTTCAGGTCAGATGTGTGGCTTCACTCTGCTTGCTGACACAACTGTTGGCACCCTTGACATAGGATTACAGCAAAGGAAGGCTGTCATGACATACCTGCTGGACATTCCTGCCACATCTGCCCATATGTCAGACTTATTGACACATACATGTGAAATTCAAATGATCTCTTTCACATTAAATGGTACTGGTGACAATGATGACACAAGTCATTACTGTGCCAAAATGTGTTTATTGTGGTTCAAAATGCATTTGCTGAGGAGTGAGGTCCATGAGATTGAAAGCATCAAAGTAGACAGCCCAACTGTTGTTTTCATAGGTCCAGTGGGTGTCTCAGTGGCTCACAAGGGAGAATGTTCAGGAGAGAGATCACTTCCTGGTAGAGTGTTTGGTCTTGGCCTCTGGTCCTGCAGGATGCAGGGATGGGTGACCTTGTTTGCGTGGTGGATCCTCAGCTGCAGGGGCATGGTTGCTCATAGCCAGTGGATCCCCTGTCTGTTCCTCCATTACAGTGGCTGTGGCGAATGTAGATGGCACAGGTGTTGCTTGGCTACTGGTCAGGGCCTACTGGTGGGTGGAGGATGCACGCAGGATGCTAGTGAGTTCTGTGAGCACGCCAGAAATGAAGGCCAAAGAGGTATTGTGTGTCTGCAGCTGGTGCATGGTCTCCTGATGGTATTACCTGTGCAGCCCCTGGTTCTCCTGCAAGGTTGTCATTATTTGACCCATCCTGTTCTGGGATTGATGGGATGCTTCCAGGACTCTCATTGCCAGTCGTGTCTCATTGGCACCTCATCCCTTAACCCATAGTTGCCCTCCCACTGCCCCTTGAACCCTGTGCCTGTGACCCCGGCAAAGTGTGCCCACTCCCACTGATACCAAGACCTTCATTGTCTTGGATGTTAGGAATCGACTCAGGTCCCCATACTGTAGGGCACACTACAGATTAATCTTTCCGTGGGACACAGGTTTGGGGAGAAGGGTTTTCCTGTGTTGTGGTAGCCACAGAGGTGGAGGACTCAGACATGGGCAGGGTGAGGCTGCTGGTGGTGGACTGACCAGTCATCCTGGATTGGCCAGACATCCAGAGTTGTAGTCCTCAATTGGGCCTACTACCAAGGGGTGACTGTCTGTCTGTGGCATCCTCTGATGGGTGGCAGTAGTAGGGATACCTGAGGATGGAGAGGAGGTGTGTTACATTGATGAAATGTACTTGTTATTCACATGGATGTTTGCAATCATAGACTTGACTTGCTTTCCAGTGATGGCAATGACTGCTTGACCACTGGCAATGTTTGAGGGCTGATGGATAGTGCTGTTGTGTGCTTATAGTATTGAAGGTTGTGGTCATCAAGGCTGTCATTGCCATGTACTAGTGAGCAGTCCACGTATCCTTTAGGTGAAGGGGGTGGCATGGTTATATTTGCAGGTGTCCTAATGCAGAGTGGAATTAGTAGTTATACAAAGTGGGGAGTGTTGCCTTGTGGTAGTTGTAGTACTTGATAAGGTAGAGGATATCTGTGCACTTGGTGGGCCTGTGTGGGATTAGTGATGGTGGGGAGGTGTGGCATGCAAGGGAGAGTATTCGGTTTTGGATAGATTGGTATAGGTAAGGGTGTTCTGAGGGGGTGCAAGGGTGGTGGGGATACATGCTGGCAGAAGTACATTGTGCCCAGGGAGTGTTGTTGACTTACTAGAATCCAGTTCTCCTGGTATTCCAGTCAGGCCCTCTGGGTGCAAGATGGCCAAGACCTTCTCCTCCCACAATGTTAACTCTGGGGGTGGACCGCTAGTCTTGTTGATGGCAATCTGGTGTCTTGCTGCCATGGACCGGATCTTCCCCCGTAGGCCGGTCTACCTCATCCTGAGGTCCTCCTTAGTGCGTGGATGGTTTCCCACTGAGTTCAACTTGTTGATGATCCTCTTGCATAACTCTGTTCAACTGGCTATGGATGTTTGCTGGACCTGTGCTCCAAATAGTTGCGGCTCCACTCTGATGATTTCATCTACCATGACCCTCTACTCCTTTTGTGTGAATCGTGGGTGTTTCTGTTGTGTCATGGTGGATTTGTTGTGGGTGGTGGTGTAATGTGTGGGGGTGTGGGATGTGCTGTTTGGCGCAGTGTGGTTGTGTGGTTCGGTGTGCTTGTGATATGTGGTCGTTGTGTGCAGTGGTGACGTGTTTGTTGTGTACAGAGGTGCTGTTGTGTAGTGTGTGCTGCGTGTTAGGTGTGGTGGTGCCTATGGTATCCAGATGCAGTGCATCCTAATTATGCACTCTTCCTTTTTTCGCTAAATGAATCAGGATGCAAGTGGTTGTGGGTATGTGTGGGGTTATAGTGCAGTGATCAGGTATGTGTGGTGTGTGTATGTGTGTCAGGTGTGAGGTATTCGTACTGTCCAATGTTGTGTTGTGTTCTGGTGGAGTTGATTTTTTGACAGCAGTGGTTTGGAACGCTAATTGATTAGCACAGTGCAATGACTGCTGTGCTGATTTGTTGGTCATAATTTAGAGGATGTTTTTGGCATGGCGATGCTAGCGGTGGTACCACCTCTCTCCCGCCGACGGTGTTGAATTTTTGACTGATTTTGGCTGGTTTTTAGTTTGTAACTTGTAATATGGTGGTCATGAAACCACCAACACTGGTGGTCTTTTAGCCCACGCACAGATGCATTAATGTTCTTAATTATTTTTCTAGTTTCATACTTAGATATTTGAATTTGAAAAGTGTAAGAAGTGTGATGTTTTCATTCATTTCATTCATTATTTTTATGTGTGCTGCACATGTTCACTTTTAAGGAGGTTGGCAAAAGACATGTCTCATAATAACACAGATGCAGAAAATGAAAGTGGTCGAAAGTTCTCCCAGAACTCCGTGAAATCATACAGAGTTTTCAGGAAACTCCGTGGAATTCTGCAAAGTGGAACTCTGCGAACTCCACCCAGAACTAATGAAAAATGGTCAATGAAAGATAGAAAAACAGTTAATGCAGGGATAACAGGAATTAAACAAAAAGTGGATGGGGGTGTTGGAAAAAAGGGAGACAGTGTTAAAAAAGTAAACAAGGCAAAATTAAAAAGAGTACAATAGTGGGCAAAGGTAAAAGTTAGGCAAATAATAATAATGAATAATAGGACTTACTGGGGTGAGCAGAGCCTGCAGCATTGACGCTGGTGGTCAGTGCCTTCACAGCTCCTGCCAAACCCACCTATGTGGTGCCCTCTTCTTGCCCTTGGGTGCTGATGTAAGAAATAAAGAAGATAAAAATAGATTAGTGGTACAGTTAATCTCCTCAAAAGTATTATAACAGGCAAACACAGTAACACTGTACTTATCTAAATCAGATCACCTGTGGCACTAGTATGACTGACTATCATTGAGCTGGCTATACTCCTAGAATCCCTGTTCCAAATTTCCTTAACAAACACTACATTTGGAACTAATGCATTGCAATGACTGAACTTTGATTCTATTCTCATTTCTCAACCCCCTTGATAGACCAACTCAGTCTCCATTTCATTTTTTGCAGTGCACAGATGCATACTAGTATCCACATCACTGTGAAATAGCTTAGGACCGTACAAGTTACATAAAGAAAGTCACAAATTAATGCTAACTCACAGATATCACAGGAGGACAAAGGAGTCTGCATTGCAATGGCTTCTCAATTAATCAGCCAAAGTAATCGCCGACAAGTACAATTAGGTAGTACTGAGCACCTGATTATCTCAAACTGGATCATATTATAATATTCTTAATGTAAACTAAACATGACTTAGCTCGGAGTGTGAGTGTAGTGAATCCTAGTTTGTTTTAATGGGATAACAGGAGTTAGCTTAGCCTCTGGCATGTACATTCGTGCCCCAGTCACCTAGTGACTTTTAACCTACTTAGCTTGCTCTGTCTTAGCCCATTTAATTATTTATTTCTTCTAAGATGGCTGCCTTGTTTATAGTTAGGCCACTTGTTATGAGTTACATTATCAGTGTCACCGCGCCAAGATCAAGCACCAAAGACAAACAAACAGTAGGTTTTCACACTTAGGGATTTTCCCTCTCTGTACTTTTGAGGGATTGTTGATATTAATTGCCGTCCCAAGCATGTCTGTTATCTATTGTTTAGGAATACACCTGCGTCAGGGGACCTTGTAGATCTCTATAAATGCATCGCCACCATCGCTGATACCGTTGCTAAAGTCGTCTTGACGCTGACCCAGTCTTCGTGTCCCTGCTGAGTCTGAGATAGAGACCTCATTCCAAGGTAACGAGGGTTGGGGGCTCCTCTCATGGACACGGCCTTAGCAGATTAGGTTTAACAAACCCAGCTCTCCTTTAGGTAGGAGGTTAGGCCTATTCACATTGGGGTATTGGGGCATATTCCATCTCATATATCTTTTTCATGTATTGCAAAATGGTGGGGGTCTTCATAACAATGACTCTTGTCTTCACAATACTGTTACTTGCTTTAATCATTATCCTAATCATTGCAGTCCATGCAACTTATCGCAAATTGCAGTTATGTTAATAAAAACTATTATAACTTTACTGCATCTGTGTCATTGCTTGTGTTTGTATGAGACATAATATATCTGTGAGAAAAGGGTAATCTCCGTTTAACCACGACACTCCCTGAGATATCTTATTTTGGAGTCCATGCGTAAACGGCTGCCATAAATCACCTTTTACTATTGTGTTTCTGGTGAGGTGCTGCTAGTCAGCCGGTAAGGTTGGGATAACAGTTGCGACTTGTTGTAGGAAAGACGCAGTCGTCTACAAACAAAAGTACTGTCATCCTTAAACCAGCAGTCTTGCTCAGAGCAAGAGTCCAAACTTCTATTCTCATTTCTCAACCCCCTTGATAGACCAACTCAGTCTCCATTTTTTGCAGTGCACAGATGCATACTAGTACCCACATCACTGTGAAATTGCTTAGGACCGTACAAGTTACATAAAGAAAGTCACAAATGAATGCTAACTCACAGATATCACAGGAGGACAAAGGAGTCTGCATTGCAATGGCTTCTCAGTTAATCAGCCAAAGTAAGCGCCGACAAGTACAATTAGGTAGCACTGAGCACCTGATTAGCTCAAACTGGATCATATTATAATATTCTTAATGTAAACTAAACATGACTTACCTCGGAGTGTGAGCAGAATGCTATTCAGAAAATAAGTAAGCACTGTAGAACAAAAAACACAACAAATAATAAATTAATACTCTCAGACCCCAGATACTCGACACCTAGCAGGTCAAGCAGTGCGTCAGCTGCTGGGTGTTGTACTGATTCTGGGTGGGGTACCAAACACACCTGAATACCCTCTCCCAATGCAGCTGATGCTCCTGCAGGGGAATAACTGCTGCTAGGCCTGCTGTAAGCATGGAGGGGAGGTGAGTGTGCACATAGAGAAACAGTGCTGCTACTCCTCACAAAAGATGGCCAGGACTTCACCCCTTGGCAGCCCTGCCATCCACAAGGTAGACAGTTGCTGCTGGCTTTACGGGGGAGGAGGGGTTGGCACTGCCACTCCCCTTTTCCCCAGCGCCACCCTGCTCTTCTATGGTGCTGAGTGGTGGGGTGAAGAAAAGAAACAGGAGGAGAAAGAATGAAGAAACAAGATTAATTAAGGAAGTGAAGGAAAAAAATAAACAAAAATACAAAAAGTCACAAAAAGCAAAACAAAATGAAAACGTAAAAATACAGAGACACAGAAAACACATTAATGCAATAAAAAAATAAAGGGTAGATTAAATAGGAGGGTGGATGATTGAAAAGAATATTAAGGGATGAAACAAACAACGGCACGGCACTATAAACAGAGTAAAAAATAAGATGGCCGCTCCCATGCGAACTGCATGGTGATATTCCGAGTTTGATTGAAATAATGTACTCAGCATTGTATTTGATGTAACATGCAATGCGAACGGGTGTGACAGGAAACTCCACCCACCCTCAGAACTCCGGGTAGCATGGCACAGTTTTGTTACCACGTTGTGGAGTTCTGCATAGCGCGACTCACCGTATTGGGCTCAGGTCTAGTGTGGACAACACAGGCACTAAGGGACCCATGGAATGGAGGATAAGGGGACTGGCCGGAGGCCACAAGTGACTCTACATTTTACTTGGAGGCCTCCAATGAAGACCGGTCCCTAATGGGGGCAGGCCGTGGAGAGACTGTGACACATGCACTTTGTCTGCCCCATTTCAATCTCCACTCTCCCTGTTGTTCCACCTCAGTTGGCCATAGCCCCCCCTCTAGGAGGGGCAGTGCCATCTTTGCTGCAGGCACCTCTGCCACTGCCCTGATGTCCCAGGCAGCGCTCACTGAGATGGCTGTTGATCTTTTCATAATGATCACGGTATGCCAGATCGCACTATTGAATGTCATCCAGGGGCAGGCTGGCCAGAACACCCAGATGCTGACCTACCTGGATGGCATTCATGATGCCATGTCTAGCCTACAGTGGTCATTACAGGGTCTGGCTTCCTCATTGGGCACAGCTTCCCACACACCTTAACCTCATACCCTGACTCCCAATCCATGCCCATCCCATCCCAAATCCATCAACCCAGTACTGTCGAAAGCACATGCAAAAACATACATACACCCACATCAACAACTACAAACAGCACATCCCAATACCAACACAGCAAAAAACCCAAGCAACAACACACCCATGCAGATACCACACACACCACCAACACTCACACTCCTAGTCAGTGCACCCACCACTACACAACCACATACCCCCAGCACCACCACACCCACAGACACAACACCCACAACTACAACAACACCTACACATACCAAAAGCACACCCCAGTCAGTGCACCCACCAATTCACAACCACATACCCCCACCACCACCATGCCCACAGACACAACCCCTACTACAGCAAAATACACAGACACCACAGGCATACATCCAGTCAGCACACTCAACACCACACAAGCATGCACTAGTACACCCAATACCACACCAAAACATATCATATCCACTACACACATCCAAATCCCCACATACTTGACATAAATGCCAACACTCATCCGCCCACAATACAATCAGTAAAAGACTCAAATTTAAACTTACAACATATACACAACCTTCAGGCACCCATACCTTCAACAGATACACACACACACAGCAGACACAGTCACTCCCTCTACCTCCCAAGCCCAAATCCCTCATGAACACCCCACTCATTTTCCTAAGGAGAACCTACCTTTTTTCATGACCCCTACTACATCCATCCAACCCCTATTAAACATAAATCCATCACTGCCAAATTCCAAACCACCCCTACCAAACAAATTCCTTCTAAACCCAAACCCTGCCCTTCGAAACTCATACCATCCCCTCCCAAATCCAACAACCCAATACCCCACTAAGATCATTGAAGTGCCTCCTCGCTCCCCATAGACTCCGCTTCCGGAGGAGGATTATTCTGGCAATGTAAATAGGAGGGAACTAATGGGCATGCAACCCAGACTTTAAACTTTCTGGCCTAGTCCCTTTGATGTTATTTTTTGGTGTGAATATTACAGATAATTTGAGAGCGTTATCTCATACTTATAAAACATTTTGATTTAGAATACTTTTGTCTTGGTTTATTTTTGGATTGTTACTAATTGTTTGCTGATGTTGTTCTTTCTGCTAATGTATGAGCCATGCACTCACTCTCATTTGTGAAAGTGACAAACACAGGTTGTATATTTTAGTCGCTTTTTTTAATGCTTACATTAGTGTTGTACATTAATGACAGACAAATTAATTTTGGTGCAAGCATTCATGTTGTTACTGGACACTTACACCAAAATTATATTTATTTCTGTTTTTGTGAGTGGAGAATGCTTGTGTGTTTATTTTGACATGATGTGTCAATTCTATACACAGATGCAGTACACAGATGACCCACACTTTACATTTGAATGGGATCCTATGTTTGTGATATATTGCACACACCAAGGGGGCATATGACCTTTGTATATCTCTGCCATGTTTGTAATTCTCCTGTGTAAATTGTAGTTAATTCTGTGTGCACATTTATTATATATTGTTTAAGCTGATAATTTAGATGTTTTGGGGACATAATTACACACATCTACATGGATACAATTCCATTTGTGATTGTTGAGACTTTCTGTGCAGGTATCCATTGCCATGAAGGCAGTCCATCTGAGATTGGTGGGTGCTACTTATATCTCAAGGGCTGTTCGGATATATTTTCATACATCAACATTACACACTTCAGCACTGCACAACATTATGGTGGTGTTTATGCAAGAGCCATGTTTAGTAGTACTGTGAAGTTACCACTCTGAGGGTAACTTGAATGCCCAAGACTTACCTTCTGGTCTGGCAACAATTGGGTTGATTTCCATCCTGGACCTTGCCCACGAGAAACAAGAGGAATGGTAGTAGCAGGTACATGGTGGTAGGATACATTGAAATCGTTAAAAAGGTGAATTTTGTGTTTATATGGCTCCAAAACCACTAACTCAGGTGTGGAGGTTTAGCTGCCACAATTGCGTTAAGGGACTGCACACCATGATTGGCTCAGTGATAAAAGGGACCCTCGTCCCAGAGCTAGCTGCTTTTGCCTATGGCTCCATCTATACAGGTGAAGACTATTGGTGGTGTTCAGCAAACGACCAACAGTTTTTTCACCTATGCTGATATTGACATCTAAATATGGAGAGCAGACTGTCACGGCGGCGGGTGGGTTTCCTGTCAAAAAGTTGACAGTGGGACCATTACCCCCAACATCTAAATCAGTCCCTTTGCTGTGTTCATCTGATCCAGCAAAGTGCTATACATCTCTCAGCCAACACTAATGCCCAGATTGAGATCTACTCCTTTATGTCTGAATTTTAGGAACCTCCCATAATAATAGCTATTGTTGGTAAGCTCTATTCATTAGCCACTAAGAACAGGACACCTGTATACTACATGGATTCATACAGGTTCAGTAGGGCACTTAAACATCCTGCTTTCATTCAGGTACATGTAGGCATTTTGTATAATATTA
This sequence comes from Pleurodeles waltl, assembly GCF_031143425.1. Taxonomy (NCBI): domain Eukaryota; kingdom Metazoa; phylum Chordata; class Amphibia; order Caudata; family Salamandridae; genus Pleurodeles; species Pleurodeles waltl. The sequence goes on from NC_090447.1 coordinate 231,616,884, forward strand.
AGGATTAATCAAACATATTTAGCTGAGTTAAATGGTTCTTTGTAAGGAATATCTAATGAATCACCTGAAGTCTGACATTAGAAGACTCTTCTCCCATTCACATGTTTCTGTTCACTGTTGATCACCGATATCCCTGCGTAATGTCAGTTTCCCCCCCTCCAGTGTAAAATGCACTTATAAGTGATTAGTTTGTGACATCTGCTTTCTCTTATGATTTATGTAAAGTACAGTGAAGGAGCCTACTTATTTAGTGAGTTCTGCAACCACATTGTGTTTAATCTTTGCATTTAATCATCAATGTAGTTTCTTGCCTAATGCCTCCTCAATCACTAGACTAGTTGGAAGTTTAGAGCCATGACATACATTCCCAAACCTTTTAATGCTGTCTTTGCTGGAAACCCACAAAATGTCCCCAATGTGGCTATAATATGTCTACTACAGTTTTTATGATGTTTAGCTGAGGTGCAAATGTATGTGCTACTTCCAAAGTATCCAACATCCATGTTCAATCCATAAATGCACACACCACAGGAGCCGCATAGATAACCTTTATTAGACAGTGAATCATCAATCAGTAATGAATTCAGTCCTTACCGTGTAATTTCCTTTTCTGTATACAGGAATTTAACCACTGTACGCCATACTGATGCTGGGTTGCCACAACTTAGCCAACCAAGTCCAAGATAGAGACTCCCCAATTATTTCAGTCTCTGGTAAGCATATCAATCCTACTTGGAGTAGTACCATCCCTGGTTAACTTACTGAGTTTTCAGTTTTCTTTAAAAAAATGGGTTTTAAGGTACAGGTCAAAAATGTGGGCACTAATATTATTATTGTACTTAGTTACAAAGCAGAAGCCAAATCTTTTTAGCAGTTTAACTGTAGGTTCTATGAGGGAATATATATTACAAGACAAGGTAGCAACTCTGATGTGATATTCATTAAGTCCAAGCCAGGCCAATGTTTGTGACCTCATTGAAATGTAACTCTTTCCCCTAATTTAGTAGTTTAATAAACTCAATAAGACCACCTCAATCCTGTTCTTGTTTATTAGAGTTGTATAACCGTAATCCTCTGTCCTGTGAAATAAAGCAGAATTTAATTTGCATGCAGTGAAACACAAATAGAGTAAACTGAGTAGGTGGTGGCCCCTTCCTTGCCAGCTCTATCAAACACATGGCAGTTAAACGTTCAATAGCCAGAGAAATGGGCATTTCTGCATTAATCACGGTGTCAGTGAGGTAACCCCATTCACCTGACCCTCTCGGGTGGGGCAAATCCCAAATGCCTCAGTACTAGCAAGAATTGAGATTGTAAGAAATGTGGTTATTGGTTGAGGGGGTGGAAGCCACACTCAGGCATCAACCACAGTCATTGTCATGGCGAACCTTAAAAGTCACTAAAAGAGATTGCACCCCCTGGTAGCTGGACACAAAAAAGTCAGGCTTAAGTTGGAGGCAAAGTGTAAAGTATGTATGCAACACACAAACAGTAACAAGGGGAAAAGACAACCCTAGAAAAATCTCAAACCAATTTAGAAAATACAATTAATTTTAATAACTAAAATGGGACTAACATGACAAAAATCCAATAAGTAGAAGCAGAGATATGCAGTTTCAACATTTTATGGAGACACAGCACCTCAAAGCACGAATTGCCACTCATGATCATCTGGGCATGCTAGACCAGGAAAAAGTCACAAGCTCAGGGTGACTATGAAGCGATTGATCTCAGGCCAGATACAGTAACCAGGTTAGACCCACTGAAAAAGTTACTTTCGCAAAGTCCAGAATGAAGAGGTCCTTTCACAGTGGAGGAGTCCATGAGAAGCAGGGAGGGCATCATGGATGTCAATAGCTGTAGAGTGAAGAGCAGGCCAGTTGTTATGGATGGTCATCACTGTTGCACTAAAATGTGGTTGGGCATCACTGATGGTCATTGCTGGAGCTTTATGTTGGTGGTCTTGCGTTGCTGGTCATCACTATAGCATGAATAGTCTGGTTTACCAGAGCTTGGCATTAGTGGTCATGACTGGCAACAGAGTGTCAAACACAAACTGGCCCGTTCACGGTCATGAAGAGCCTAAAATGTGAGAATTAAACCTTTTCTTGTAGGGAGTGCACTCTGATGTCAGCCAAGGGTCCAGAACCTGGGAGACACCTTCTGGGGATCAAGGACTCACTCTAGCAGAGACAAGCAGGGCTTAGGGCAGGTCCATATGCAGGTCCAGTGCAACATGTCATTGCATAGTTGCAGGGAGGCCTCTGGAGCTTGTTGTATCTTGTAGCTCAGATCAGGAGCTCAGATAGCTAACCCAAGGAGTCGGTCAGGGTGGCCTTGGATAAAGGGAGCAGGTCCAGTCTTTTTTCCTAGAAAAAAGGGCAGGCTTCAAGCAGAAGGGTAGTCCACTTGGGAACGAGGCATCCCTTTGTCTGTAATGTCAAGTCCATGGGTGTAAAGGAGTGTTATTCTGAGGTTCCAATATTCTTACTTGGTGCAAGCTTTTGAAGGGGGTATTCCTTATACTAACCCCACGTCAAGTTCTGGAATGTTCTGCCCTTACCCTGCCAAGGATCCAAGACGTCTTGGGTGATGAAACCCTAGTGTCAGGCTCCTTTCTGTGTACTGAAAGCAAAGTCCATTGAAATGTAGATGAGGCTGGATAGAGCTCAGCCCCAGCTATGCAGAAAGCATGGCACATCATGTCTACAACCAGTCTCCTTTCTCCTTGTCTCACTGGCTGGCAGGAATACAGAAACGCCAACAGCAGAGACATTCACTGTCATGTGACACAGGATACTGGTGGAAGTCACAAAAGGTTAGGACAAGAAATTACCAACTTTCTAAAAATCCCATGTTTTGAATATCAACTTAAAATCCAACAATACAATTAAAGCAGATTTTAAATTACAATACCTTTGAGTCTAAACAACACATGTGTATCTGCTTCAAATCAAATGTTATCACCTATGAAACATAATAAGGTAATATCATGTCTTTCAATGGGAGAGATAGGCCTCACAGTAGTAAAAACAACTTTTGAAGTTTTTCACTCCAAGGACTTGAAAAACTTAAACTAGATCACTGACATAATATTGATGCATAAAACATTAAAACAAAATAATATCAGAAATGAAATATCGATAAGAAAAATATCAACATCCTATGCTTAACTACTGAAACCACATATATCAAGAACACAAATGTCATTGTTAAAAATACTTATTTTTGCCTACTTTGATAATAAAAATATCGGAAACAAAAATATTGTTACCTTTAAGAAAACATATAATATGTCAAAAATATAGATTTATCCAATATTGCCTCAAATATAATCTTCAAAATAGTTTAATTATCATTAGTACATATTAAATTCACATTTACATAAAACAATTATTTCACATGATCCCAAAACATTTTATACACTTACTTATAACATTAATAATTATAGGTACATAAAATCATCAACAAAATCTTTACCATGGGCTCCACTAATTATATAACTAAAATAACAACAATACAACCTATCTATCTATCTATCTATCTATCTATCTATCTATCTATCTATCTATCTATCTATCTATCTATCTATCTATCTATCTATCTATCTATCTTTCTCTCTCTTTCTATCTCTCTCCTATATATATATATATATATATATATATATATATATATATATATATATAGCTCTCAACAAAGATCCTGGACCACTCCTGGGGAGAGCGCTGAAGGCTTGAAGAACAACCAGCCTAAAAATTGTCTCAGTCCAAAACATCAAGTTAAAGCAGGGGAGGGTAAGTTGTATGTTTTTAATTCAGCAAACACCACAAGATGTGTTTTGACCCTGCTTCGACATGGTCACATGATCCTCAATAACAAATGTCACTTAGATATATCTAAGCAAAAAAAGAAAGAACATAAACCATAATGGGATAGTGAGCACCATCTTAGAAGGGAGCACCACAGGATGTATAACAGTTCAACTGTTTATTACATAATTTTTAAGGTAGATGTTTCTTCAACCAGTACGAAATATAGTGAAAACTATATTACAATATAACATTAAAAAGACTGTAAAAATAAATCTACAGTATTGCCGGAGGAGGCGGCGGCCGGGGAAACGAGGGCAGGAGGCCTTTAAATTTGAACTCGCGCTCCTGCTCCTCGGGAAGCGCATATTGCCGGAGGAGGAGGCCAGGGAAACAAGGGCAGAAGCCCTTCAAATTTTAACTTGAGCTCCCGCTCCGCAGGACGTGCGTGGCAAGTTAGACCATATAGAGTCAAAAGTATTGTCAGAATTCAAGGAGATAAATGAACGCATAACTAAGATAGAAGTAAGCGTTAATTCAGTGACGAAAGCGAAAACTTTGTCCCTTGGTAGTGACACTATATCAAATGAGGGTCAAGCGGCTGTAGATATAAGGAACAGTACAATGACAGGTAAAGCAGATCCTAATAAAAGAAGTATGGAATGTCGGTACCCCATACAGGAAAAAATCCCCCAGTCTAAGGTACCTATGATTAATCAAATGGAGCAATTGGATAGAAATCATAGATGCCAGTCCTCAATTAGAAATAGATCTGTGAAAGAGGAATTACAACTACCGCCAGATGCTACTCCATACACAATCATTCTTAAAAAAATTCCCAAATTGGGACCAAACATCGTTGAGACCTGGCCAGATTTACGTAATAAAGTAGTACACTGGATGTCAAAGAATATATGTACACCAGATATACTATTTTGCGAAATTTTATATGCAAGGAGAGTTGATTGGGTGGGATATTTGGAGGAAGAAGAGGGAGATTGCATTGTGGTCAATTTCCGTAATCCTCGTTTTGTGGGTCAACTACTAGTGGACCTGGATATAAGACATCAAACTTGTAAACATTTGAGAAGAGAGATTATGGCTGTTCCCCTAGGATGTTTTTATAGAATGATGAATATCTCAGGTACAAGAGACATAGGGGCTACAAGGAATACACCCAGTAATTTGGATAGGCATAATAAACTAGAGTGTTCCAATCGATTCGCTCCCCTGAGCAACATGGAGAATTTGGACTGACAGCAGGAGGAAATGAGTAGAAAAGGGATTTTTCTACCTGACAAAATACAATCTATTACTGTAGTTCCCAAATTAAAATCTTTAAGCTGTAATGGTGATGTTGAGTCAGATGGGAGGTCCCTAGCAAGAGACTATATTATACTCATGTCATGGAATATAGCCGGAGTAAAAACGAAAATGGTTGAGAAGGAATGGCAGACCATAATAAGCTCATCACATATAATCTGCCTACAAGAGACATGGCATACGGGATCCTTTTTTATTGAAGGATATGCCATATTCTCCACACCAGCTTCTGCCTCAGCCAGTGATAGGGCAAAGGGAGGATTAGCAATACTGATTTCAATATTGGTACCATATACATTGGTGAAATCCTCCTTTGATTCCCCTCACTATCAGTTTTTATATTTTCGGATAGATGGAATTTTAGGAATTGTATTAATATACTATTACAATAATAAATTTGATGGCACCAATAGAGTAGTGGCATCGACCCTCCAGGATGATCTACAGATCTTTGTAAATGATATAACTTCTAGTTATACAATAATATGGGCTAGAGATTTTAATATCGGGACATGCCAGAATACTATAGGAAAGACATGTGGATATATTGACGATGGGGGAAGCGCCCAATCACACTTTTTGCATAACAATTATGGAATTGTACTGAATGAAATATTATCTAGATATGATTTAGAATTGACGGAACAAGATGGGCCTAAAGGAATGAAGCTTCCAACGTTTATAGGAAGAGGACATTTTTCATTAATCGACCATATATTAATTTCTAAGAGTAATATAGATATGGTCGAATCCCTGAAGATTGAGCCAACCATCTATAGTGACCATCACCCCTTGTTACTTACTGTGAAATTAGCTAAACGCTTTAAAATAGGTTAACGATTAGCAACAAATACAGGAATAAGAAGGGAAAATGGAATTGCAATTAAATGGACTGGGGTAAATGAAATAGATGTGATGAAAAAAGTTGTGACACAACACCGTCAAGAAATTTTCACATGTGCAGAATATAATCAAAGTCCATATGAAATTTTAGGATCTTTTAACCAGCTTAGAAACGCCATCGCAGGAAGCCTAGTGAGAACATCGGGGAATAAAAAGAGAGAAAAAGTGGGGTGGTTTGATCATAATTGTTCTTTAGCAAGCCAGGAATTAAAACAAGCCCTGCAGGCTCGGCCAAGAAATGGGGAAGAAGTAATTATTAAACACTCTAGCTACAAACATGCACTAAAGGCCAGGAAGGCACAACTGAGAGCTAGGGCATGGGCTAATCTAGAGCAAGCAACAACACTAAGAGACAGTACTCTAGTCTGGAAAACAATTAACCAACCATTCCTAAAAAATAGCGATGCACTCGAAATAACAGTACAAATTCCATCATTAGAATGGCTTTCTCATTTTGACTTAATTCTTAACCCAGATAATCTGACTATTCACTTATCGAATATTGTGATAATTGAAATTAAGCCACCCTTCTAGAAACCAGTTAGTTTAGGGGAAGTGAAATCTGCTATGGGAAGATGCTTGAAAGGGAAGGCACCGGGCACTGACGGGGTGCCAGTAGATGCCTATTTGACACACGTCGATCTATGGTGCCCTATTTTGACCTAAGTTTTTTTTAGTGTGACAAAGGGATATATTTTAACATCATGGACTGAAAGTAGAATTGTTCCTATTTTTAAAAAGGGAAATAGAGGTGACCCCCAAATGCTATCGACCAATTTCACTTTTAGATACCTCTGTTAAATTGCTGGGAAGAGTACTCCTAGAAAGACTAGAGTTATGGGCAACCAACAATCATATACTCACAGAGGCTCAATTGGGATTTAGACCTGGGGTTGGTACTCTGGAACAATGTATAAACCTTAATTTAATAATAAGTAAATATACAATAGCAAGGATGGGTCATGTGTTCCTTTGTTTTGTAGATCTTAGCAGCGCTTTTGATTTGGTGAATCATGCAAAGCTGTGGAAAGTCTTAATAGCAGCGGCTAATCGAGGGCTTTATGGAATTTATGGAGGAAAGAGATATGTTGTTGAATATGAGCAAAACTGTTGTAATGACTTGTGGACAGGGAAAGGCCAGGAAGAAAACTTATTTTATTAAGGGCCATAAATGTGAAGAGGTGAATGGATTTATATATCTGGGTATACAGTTTTCTAATATGGGTAATTGGAAACAACATCTAGAAACTATCAAGATGAAGTATATTAGGACAACTGAGGCTGTTTTTAGATTTTCAAAAAAATGTTATAAACCTCTTAGGGAAATGTTGCAAATTTACAAAAGTAAATCAATTAGCAGCATTACGTATGGTTCTGCCCTTTGGGGTTTGATGCCCGAGATCCATTCATTACAAGTGCTAGAGAACACGTTTTTTAGTAGACTACTTGCAGTGCCAAATACCACCTCCACATTTATGGTACATAAGGAACTGGGCTGCCATTATGTGGAAGATTTAACAAATACCAATGCGCTGTTGGCTTGGCATGGCATCTGGTCTAAAGAAGGGACACAACTTACCCAAAAGATTATTAAAGATTGCTTTACATTAGAATATTGGGAATATTGGGATAGAATTCCATGGTTCATGCATTTAAAAGATTTGTTGAAAGGCATAAATTTAGCTCCAAATTTGGACAATCCAGGTATTATCCTCCAATTTAGCAAGAAAGATTTGAAAAACCAACTAATGGCATGGAGGGATAGTGATAGAGAAAACAGAGAATGTAGGAAATCAACAGTAGCACTTTATATGACTGAAACTAACGAGGTAATGCCAAATTGCTTACTGACAGTTGCAAACATTCGAATGCGCTTTAGAATGTTGCACTTTTTGGTAGCTTTCCCAAAGGTGAGGATTTGGAGTAAAAGCCTACCGAAGTGCCCCTGTGTGGGTCGATTTGCACAATCTACAATGTACTTTATTATATCTTGTAAATTTTATCATGACATTAGGAAACATTTTTTAAAACCTTTATTTGTTATTAACAAATTATTTTACTGTAGAGAAGCTTTTAATTATTTATGTAAATTGGATACTAATGAGAAATGTGATGCAGTAATAAAATTTACCCTATATGCCATAGAACAAAGAAAAAAGCTGTTGTATTTAGAAAACCTCCAGTATGAGAATGAATAATCGCCCAATTTGTTGCAGCAAAGGCTTTATTTATTTATTAGTAATGTTTTCTTGAAGTATTTTATTGTATATCATTATCATTTTTAAAGAGATAGTTTATCTTTTATGGAGTAAAATCCGAATAAAGATTGATTTGAATTTGACTGTAAAAATAAATCTACAGTATAACCAAACATCTACTCATATTTCATCATCTGTGAAATACATGGTTCATCAAAGCAAAATAAACAAATATTCAGGCATGTGGAGAAATGGATCTACAGCTCTTGTACAGGTAACCTTTTTCTAAACTGTAAAGAAAAAGTACCAAACTTCTGTCCAGCAAGCGGGGATTCTACCAATTTGCTAATGGGGCCCAGCTGGGCTAACCTAGCAACATGCCTCCCATCCATTTGTGCTCATATCTCAAATCCAGTCAAAGTGGGCAAAATCCTGTGGATCAACTTACATGAATACAACATCAAGGCTGGATGGGTAGGATGCTTGTATGTTCACATTACACATATGTTCACATGTGTCCCAACTGCCGCCCAAGTGGGCAAAACCTTGTATGTCATCCTGTACATTCACATAACTTCTAAAAGACTGTGTGATCTGTATTACAGTCAGTTCCCATGTCACATATATCCAGACCACATACTTTGTCAGAAGCTATATGATTGCAAAGGATGACATACATGGTTTTGCCCACATGGATGGATCCACTGAGGTTCCACAGGAAAATTTAAAAAAATGCTTATTGGGCTTAGCAGGGACCCTAGAGGACCACAGCACCAGGCCTAGGGTGTTAGGGTTATTTCTACCCTGCTCCCTTTTCTTCATGTTTATGTTTATTTTGGACTTGGCTGAGGCAGAGTCCCAAAATAGCTGCTAACACTGCCTCAATTAAAATGTTGGCAGCCGTTTGGATATTAGCAGGGGAACTGTCAAATCAGTAGGGGTTCTCTGTCTCCAGATACCTATATGTCTTTTTCGTTAATAGATCTAGCTATTTGCCAACTTTGTTGTAATTCGGTCCAGTGGTTTGGGCATTAGTTACGTTCAAATTTCTTATGGGAAATTGCATGGAGGAAACACATTTTGGGACTCCTTTTTTTCTCGATCCCTGCTTGATGAATCACCCAAAAACTTTCAAGACAGCTGCAAAAGTGAGTGATAATCTAGTTTTGACCATTTTCTAAAGATTAGTCAAACAACACCAACGTTATTGGCAAAACTATGGAAATTAGGTCCTAACTACAATTACCTACTGGTTACTGGTGACCGCCAGTAGGTTACATATATATATATACATATATATATATATATATATACACACACACACACACACACACACACACAGACGTACAAACATATATATATATATATATATATATATATATATATAGGTTGTGGGTTGGGCGGTTATAGGGGCCAGGCCCTGCAGCCAATCCCCATTGTCAATCCCCACCACGTATGCGCGTATGTGACAGTGGTTGGATTACCGCACAGTAATTTCAATTACTTTATGTTAACAAAAACATTGATATTGACTAAAAAAAATCAAAGCTTACAGGGACGTTACAGTTAGGAAATAATAGGATTAAACAAAACATAAAAATGTACAAGATCCTCGTGATCGGCTCCACTCCTTCTTCCTGGAAGGACTCCTGGTGGCCCATTGCTCTGGGTAGGGTCTATTCCCCACTGACCATACACGCAACCTGGGCATCATCCTTTCTATCAATGACCCGCCAGTTGACGTCATCTCTTCATCAAGCTTCCTCACTCTCTGTCTCCTCAGGAAGATTTTCAAATGGATTCCCTCCGACACGAGGAAGACAGGCACCCACGGACTCATCACAAGCAAACTGGACTTTGGCAACACACTCTATGCTTGCATTACCAAGAAACTTCAATCAAGACTACAAAAAGTCCAGAATGAAGCAGCTAGACTCATCCTTGACATCCCCCAAAACAAGCGAATATCTACCCACCTCAGGGACCTACACTGGCTCCCAGTCAAGAAGCGCATCACAAACAAACTCCTGATCTACACCTTCAAGACACTGTACAACATAGGAACAGCATACCTCAACCACCTCCTCACCTTCTATGTGCTCAACAAACGTCTTTCTTCCTCCCAGCTCGCCCTTGCTGCTGTCCCTAAGATCCGTAAAAGTACAGCAGGAAGAGGCTCTCTCGCCTCAGAAGTAGGCTTCATTTGACTCACTCTCTAGAAGCAATACACAAACCCAAACAACAGAGCCATTCCCAGTCATGTGCCCCAGGACAGTGGCAGAAATGCACATTGGTCTGGGAAAGAAAATGCTAACTTTCTAAATTGTAACAGAAAATCTGACTTCACCATTAAAGAAGGTTTTAAAATTATTATTCATTTGAGTGTACACATCTTTTCTCTATCTGTTCCCAATCTGAACGTATCACTTATTAGATGAAATAAGGAAACTCAGTGTTAGCCTTACAACAGTGAAACATGTCTTTAGTTGTTCAATGTCAGGACATGTAAAACTTATACATACATCTTCTTCTTCTTGCATACTTTGGACCCTGCTCTATAGGCCTTGATGACCTTAAGGGTGACTTATTAATATGAAAACATAAGGTTTATATTTGGCAAGAAAGTTTATTTTGATTAAGAAGATAAATAAGATCAACAGTATTGAACAAGTGCTTGGACCATCATACATAGATCCTGTTCTTTGGTAGAAGGCACTTGGATTATCATTTTTCTACCACTTCCCAGTGCAGAGAAAAACAGGAAAGTATTGATTTAACTCATCAAAAACCATTAGTTAGGTCATTCTGTTCAGTAGACCCCCGCCAACACCAAGGAAATTCCACAGCCGATTGACAGATTTCCTCCTTTCTTTGGAGCAGTTACCCTATGAAGAGTACTGCCACGTCGAAAACTGTAACCCCAGCGATGTCCATGCTGTGGCTTCCGTTTTACATCAAGTGGCAAGAACATAAAATGATACATAAAGTGATGCCATACAGGTATCATTTTCTATAGGGTGTGAAACATCAACAGACACAACTTTTGCAACATTGCTTTATTATGAACTAACAACAGAACCCACATCAAGTGAAATAAGTCTGCTGCAGGAAGTTATGCTATATGAAAATTATGGCACAAGAAAAATAAATAACATTCCAGTGAGCAGGAGCTATAGTTGGATAAATTGTTCCTGCTGGTTCCGTTATAGATACCTTTACCATCATGGTCATATATCTGGATTGTTGCTGGAGTTCTAACCATTGAAATGTAAATTGTAATTTTTATGCTAGTACATGGGAACTACATTCCCAACAAAGCAAAGCAGGTTTATGTAGTTCAGGAATTGCAAATGCATTCTTCTTTTCACAGAGCTAACAGGATCATCATGTTGTGAACATCACTGCATATCATGCACCTGAACATTGTTGCTTGGAAAATGGTTCCTTATCAAATAATGTTCCTTGTAGAAATAATTCAAATCCTTTATGATTTAAAACTCCCTGTGGATGACATTATAATTCCTAGGTCTTATGCAAATCATTGGACAAAAAGGCCAATAACAATTATTCTCGGATTTTAGTCCATATGTCTCATTAGACAATGAAGACCTCATACTCAAATGCAAAAGGTCATCAGAAGCTATTTTGTTTTCATCACTATGAACATAATTATATTTATCAGTCCTACAGGAATACTTAGACATAGTAGGAGCCTTTTAGGGCCCTGCTCACAAATAGTTCTAAACATTTTCTCAGGAGGTTTCCCTGTTTTAATGGTGATGGCACGTCTGATGCTTCTGCGTTTTATTATTTTCAGGAATCAGGCGATTTTGTTTATTGTTTCATGCAGTTTATTGAGTCACCTTGAGAATAAAGTTATTCATATTGTAAAGAAAGTATAAATGAAAAAGGTGTGTGGGGGCTACAATTTGAAAAATGGAAGGCACCGATACCCTGTTTAGTGCAAGCATGAGTCCCAGAAAAATAATATTTCTATACAAGAGAGAGCAGTAAAGAACAAGATCAGCTTTACACATTTTAACAGCTTTAGTGCGGGCATCAGACACTTGGTGATGCCCACACTACCTCCCTGGTGCGGGTCACGACCAGTGGCCGACACCAGAGAGGGGGTTAAAAAATATTTGAGTGCGTTGCACCCGAGGATTTTAAAAAAGAAAATACCCTTGGCACACAGAAGATCTTCTGTGTCTCCCCTGCCCCCTTACTCACCCCTTTGTGATGTCAGCGCACCGAGAGGCACGTTGACTTCACTATCTGTTTTCTCCATCAGAGCAGGAAGCGGCCTTATGGCCGCTTCCTGCTCCAATGGGGAAAATAGCCCCAAATGGTCTTCTCGACATTCAGGAAGGCCTTTTTTGAAACTAGAGACTCTTCCTGAAGGAAACCTTCCACGAGGCCGTCCTGAACTGGACACTAGACACCAGGGATTTCTCTTGGGGGGGTTGGCCCCCTTGGCAAATGGCCGCCACTCCCATGCATATTTTTTTTATTTAAAAAGGTAGGTTTACCCCTGGGGGCACGATTGCGCCTGATCACACCCCCCAGGGATTTAAAAATACATTTTTTTTAAAAGCCAATTTAAAAACAAAAAAGAAATAGACAGGGGGTCGCCCTTGAGCAGGGGGCAATCATTTTTTTAATATAGTTGTGTGGTTAAAAAAGGGCCTCCAGGGAAAACATACAGCTATTAAAAAAAAATATATATATATATATATATATATATATATATATTCCCCACCCGTGCCTTGTAGTTGCAGCTTGCGTCTTCAAAGCAATGTACATACTTCAACTGACGCGTTTCAACAGTAGCTTTTAGGCAGCAGTAAAAAAGTCAAGTAAGTCTTGTGATTATATTCCTGCTACTAAAGGATCAGACTTTTCTTTAGTCGCAGTTTTGATGCCATAAAGAAGCACAAAGGTTAATATGCTTACTGCAAAGATCAAATCTGTATTTTATGTAAATTACATTAGTAAAGTCAGCCATTGCCTGTGCTATAATACAAATGAAATGTATGTGGGGGGGCTATGGAGAGATGAAGGGCACTTTTGATAGTGAGGGACTCCGAGGAGGAGGTCATGGGAGTGGGAGCACCAATAATGACTGTTGGACTGCGTGCTGGAGATGCTAAAGACTGTGATGATTGGTATGTGCCAAGGTGAAGTAATAGTATGTCTTTTTTTGAGTGTCTTGAAAGAACATGCTGATTGAGGGAAGTCAATTTTGTGACTGACTACGTAGGCTAGGGTTTTGGAGCAACAGTTTAGCCAGTAGCAGAGATGGCATCTCGTTGGATGACTATTGCTCAAGCCCTCACTCGGGTTATAGAGGACAGCTCTGACATAGGATCAGAGACTGAGGAGGCAGATACTGAGACAGCATCTGAAGGTTAGGACAATGGTGCAGACTCTGGGAGTAATTTCTCAGTCATTGGAGTCCCGTTCATTAACTCCTCTTCCAGTGATTATGAGGGAGGTGATGAGGACAGTCCTGCTGTCCCTTTGGAAGCACAGTCTGTGCAACGGTTAGCAAAACCCAGAGAACAGGGAGCAGGTGCATGCGATTGCAATCACAGAGAGAGTGTTCTCTTGGGAGCTGACCAATTTAGATCAGCCCCAAATTCCACCGCCCAAATTGTATTGTGGCAACATCAAAATGATCTATCACAAAACAAATTGGTTTTGTAAGACAGGCACCTGCGTTTTTGGTCCTGGACTTGGCGGCCATATAGTGAAACAAACCAAACCCAGACATTTCTGGAAACTGGACATCCAGAGGAGTCCATAGAGTTGTGATTTGTGTGGATTCACCACAGTTTTCTTACCCAGACTACCCTGCAATAAAAACATTATTTTTTCTTGCATTTCTGTCACACAAACTACAGAAATATGCAGGGATCCACAAATTCCCCACCTGTTCTGATAAAAACATTACCCCACTTGAGTGCCTGTACCTAGTTCCTGTGTCAGGAATGAATCACCCCAGGGTCAACAGTTGCCCTAATGCAAGGACCAACATTGACCTTTGTGTGATCTATTCCTGTTGTGGGCACTAGGCCTACCCACACAGGTGAAATACCATTTTTATCGGGGAAACATGGGGGAATGCTGGATGGAAGGACATTTGTGGCTCTTCTCAGATTTCAGAACTTTCTGTTACTGAAATGTGAGGAGAAAGTGTTTTGGGGCCAAATTTTGAGGTTTGCAAAGGATTCTGGGTAACAGAACCTGGGGAGAGCCCCACAAGTCACCCCATCCTTGATTCCCCTAGGTGTCTAGTTTTAAAAAATACACCGGTTTGGTAGGTTGCTAGGAGCTAGATATCAAAATCCAAAGCTAGGCACTTTCTAAAAAAGACGTCAGTTTTCAATGTAAAAATGTGATGTGTCTATGTTGTGTTCCCTTTCATGGGCGTTAGGCCTACCCACACAAGTGAGGTACCATTTTTATTGGGAGACTTTGGGGAACACAGAATAGCAGAACAAGTGTTACTGCCCATTGTCTTTCTCTACATTTATTCCTTCCAAATGTAAGATAGTGTGCAAAGACGTCTATTTGAGAAATGCCCTGTAATTCACATGCTAGTATCAGGACCAGAGAATGCAGAGAAGTGCAAATAACCACTGCTTCTCAACACCTTATCTTGTGCCCATTTTGGAAATGCAAGGTTTTTCCTGATACCTATTTTTCACTTCTTATATTTCACCAAATGAATTGCTGTGTACCCGGTATAGAATGAAAACCCAATGCAAGGTGTAGCTCACTTATTGGCTCTGGGTACCTAGGTTTGTTGATGAACCTACAAGCCTTATATATCCCTGCAACCAAAAGACTCCAGGAGATATAACTGTATATTGCTTTAAAAAATCTGACATCGCAGGACAAAGTTACAGAGTAAAACGTGGAGAGAAATGGCTGTTTTTTTCACCTCAATTTCAGTTTTTTTTATTTTATCTGTTATTTTCTGTAGGAAAAACCTGTAGGATCTACACATACGTCCCCTTGCTGAATGCAGAATTTCACCTCCTTTTCAGAAATGTTTAGGTTTCCGGGATCCAGCATTAGTTTCGTACTCATTTCTGTCACTAACTGAAAGGAGGTTAAAAGCACAAAAAATAGTAAAAATGTGGTTCTGTCCCAGTAAAATGGCAAATCTGTGTTGCAAAATGTGGTCTTCTGATTCAAGTCTTCCTGTTCCCGAAAGCTGGGAAGATGGTGATTTTAGCACCCTAAACCATCTGTTAATGCCATTTTCAAGGAAAAAAACATAAGCCTTCTTCTGCACCCCATTTTCCCAATTTTTTGGGAAAAAACTACATTTTCTCTGTATTTTGGCTAATTTCTTGGTCTCCCCCAGGAGAACCCTCAAACTTTGGGTACCTCTAGAATTCCTAGGATGTTGGGAAAAAAGGACACAAATCTGGTATGGATAGCTTATGTAAAACTATAAACTTCACAGTTGTATAGCTCACTACTCACCCGTTAGGGACTCAAGGTGCTGTACTCATACCACTGTGAAACCTCTCCTGGCTTTTCCCTGTGAGGTGCCCACTCCTGGACAGTCCCAGGATAAAGCCAGGCATCCAAGCACTGTAGGGCCATTGTGGAGATTAAGCAAGCTATTGCCCGGAGTTTGACCCATTAATTAGCTGAGGCAAGAAATATCTGGTCCAAGGTAATTGAGCCCAAGACCCACTGAGGTGGGAATTGAACCCTGGTCCCAGCCCAGGTCTTTGCATCAAGGTCTGCTGCTCTAACCATTGTGCCACACTTCTTGGACAAAACATTATGAGGGCCTATGCATGAACTGCCCTAAATAGCCAAAAAATGCCTGGCACCTGAGGGGGAAAAGGCCTGGCAGCGAAGGGGTTAATACAGATAATGATCTCCAAGAAAAAGGCGTCATACAATCTGTTACCAATAGAGCAGAACAGCTGCTTTCTGTGTAAGTTTCCTTTCAAGTATAGTTGTTGGACAAAAGACAATCCTGCATTCATTAGCACATCTGTAGTCCTCAACCCTCTAGGACGTTCTCTCTTCTGGTATTCCATCCCGCTGCATGGGTTTGTAACCTTTTGAAGCACAGATGTGCTCGTAAATTACATACAGCACCTGATTCATTCATTCCTTATTATCATACACTCCTAGGAAAGTACTTATATCTAATTAGAACAAATGAAATAAAAGAATGTATGTGTTAACAGGCTCAAGAACAGTGAAGTGTTGTGGTATTGCATGTTATCCTCCCCTTACTAAGCTTTACAAAGTGTTCTCTGGCTGAAAGTAGATATTCACAAATATGTACTCTGATAAATTATATAAAAAATAGCTATTTTGACATTGAAACAAGTGTATCTAACCTCTGCGGCAGAACATGATCCTCACAAACAGCCAGATCTCCATCTAAAATCCAGCAACTCTTAAACATTTAGGGACATATTTATGAGAGGCTTGTGTCGCTGTTGCGTCCCTTTTAGTCATGCAACAGTGGCAAAAACCTCACAACCATATCTATGAGGCCATGCAAAGTTACTTTGTGTGGCTTTGATAGGGCCCGCAGCATACATAGAAAGAGGAACCTGCATCTATGGATTGTTCCTAGGCAGGAAGGTTCCCCTTCTTGCAAAAAACAATTCTCCCTACAATGCAGACACACTTGCATCATGGTACAGGGGTGCTTGTGTTTGCGCTAGGCTGCAAAAATGACATCAGCTCAGGGGTAAAGGACAGGAATGCACCATACCGAATAAATACAGTGCATTCCTGCCCGTTCACTTTGATGTAGGGCAGCACAGTAAGGTGAATTGTTTCACTGTCTTACACCAAATCCCCATAAATGAGGGCCTCAGCTCCCAAAACAGTTTGCTGATTTAATGCACACCTTCTTTTATGTATCAAACACAAAATTCACAGCCCTTGTTTTTGAGACAATCTGACCTGGTGTGTTAACCAGTAATAGCACTATTTGGGTCATTCGTTTACTTTTCAGATTTGTTTTCAAATCTGTTTGGAGGAATTTCGGCCTACACTTCTGAAAGTAGGTTATGCAAGTCTTATTTGTTTTCTTAATGATAAAATTAAGTTAATATGAATGCCAACATGGACAAAAGTGAAGTCTATGAACAACAATATTGTAAAACAATGGTGTTTACTTTCAGGGAGACCCATTACCAAGATAAGTATACACCTGACTTGGTCATTTCATCAATTTGAAGTTTCCCAGGTAAGACCAGCTTTTTGCTGCATGATCTGTTTCAAAATATTTAATCTGGACATTCCATAGGAAAAATCACCAAGAGTGGCCCTAGATGAGAGAGTTTCATCAATATCATACTTCTTGATGAGGTGTGAACTCACTCCCAGAGCCTTGGATGTGATGAGGTGTTCTTTTCTATGTACAGAATGACCATCTAGGCAGTGCCCAAGAACGTAATTACCTTCAAAGAGGCCTACCCTGTAACAAGCAGACATTGTGAATACTTGGGCTTTTCCCTTTCCTTTGTCCCCCAAGGCAGTCAGGCTACTTGCCCAGTGGCAGAGAAGCTGCCGCTAGGAGTGGTTTTGAGTGGTCATAGAGAAGAGGATACTCTATTCCCTGGTCACACCTCTATGGTAGGCACATGATTTCTGCACAGGGCAAGAAATATTCTACTAACTAGGTTTTTCGTATTGAGTGGTACTATTGGAATGTTTTCCAGTGGGGTACACAACAACTGAACAAAAATGGGTAGGGTTCCCCTAGGGAACTTTTTCCCTAATGGTTAGGGAGGGACCAGGAGTCACTCCCCCCTACAGGCTAGTGGCAGCTATAACTATATCACCATTAAGGTACCATCTTCATATCTCCACTGGCCCTATAGAAGATATAAGAAGGACTGTACTTGCTGTGTGGAGATCATTAGGTGCTGGACCTGCCCCTACTTTTACCTGGAACACAGAGGTGGACTCCAAAGGTCTTTTGGCTGGCCTCTTGTTAATCTACAGGGTCACAAAAGCTGCAGGAAGCCAACCTTTCTGGAAGAGTCCAACTGATAAGCTTAAACTGAACATGTCCTAGAGCCTGATCATGCCTTTTCTTGGAGTGAGTTCTGATTTCCAGATGCTGTTCCTGAGCTCGTAGAACTCTTGGTTGGTGTCAGAGTTTACTTCTCCTGCCTAACCATAAAACATGGGAACAATAAACTTTCCCAAGACTTTTGGCATTGGGAACTGACAGAAGACTGGGACCAACCTGCTAAGCCTACCCGGCAAGGGTTAATTGCTGGTGAGCTTGAATTTGCCATGGCTGCATTACATTATTTGCTGCAAAAGCAAATCCATTTCAGTAGGCCTGACCGGCGTTGAAAGGCATCAAACTCTCTTGGACAACAGTCGGTATCCTTTTCCTGCTGGAGTAATCAGACTTCCAGATAATAGGTAGAACTTTAGAAACTTAACCATGCTCAACACCGAGTAGCCTCCGGTTAGCATCAATGAATTCCTGGGAACAAACTCTAGACTTTTCTGCCATTGGTGACGGGTTCACCCAGATGTTGTCCTTTGTCAAAAAATATCTAAGTCTGATGGTAATTTTTAGACCAAGACCAACCTGGTCCTCGTATCCAACTGTTGCTCCATTGTGATCATCCTCAAACCTTACCTTTGTCCAGGTCTAGCATGACTAAAAGCTCACAGTTGGTACTTTGCATTTTTTTATGCTATTTTGTTTTAAAACTTTAAAACGTCATATCTCTGATGCCCCTTATTGGATGTTTGTTGTTTTAATGCCATTTTGTTCATTAGAATAGTCTCCATTAGTATAAATGGGAGTGGGATATTTATTGTGATTTCTTTTTGACTTTTTAATTGTTTTGACTGTTTTGATAATTCTAAATGCTTTACACATTTTTTTTAGGTTCAGCCCTTCTGCTCTGTGCAATAGCTATGCTATGAGCGATTGAGTTTGCATTTATATTG
Source organism: Pleurodeles waltl (assembly GCF_031143425.1). Classification (NCBI taxonomy): domain Eukaryota; kingdom Metazoa; phylum Chordata; class Amphibia; order Caudata; family Salamandridae; genus Pleurodeles; species Pleurodeles waltl. The sequence continues at coordinate 231,636,091 of NC_090447.1, forward strand.
CTGACACCTTTACTAGCTTAACAAGAACTGGGACATCATTACTTGTGGTGGACTTCCACTAATAACAATAGTATCTGATTTAAACAGGCATTTTCCAAAATAAATCAACTTCATATTCATCTTATACAGCATTTTATTGAAGTTATGCTTTGAATTCTTTCTGGGTTGGATTTTTCTTGTACCAAGTCACAATTACTAGATATATTATAAAAAATATGCTGTATTTTTAAGTGGTCATTGTTCATAATAATTACATACATATATATTCATATTGTAGATCTCATTATCCTACTGGGGAGACTATATTTATTATATGGTTCCTTTCTAGGCATTCCCATTAATTAAAATTATATATGCTCATTCATTCAGGTGAATGTTTCAAATATAAGTGCACATTTATTATTTATTAATGTTACTATTCATCGCAAAATGATAATTCAGTTTGTTTGAATATATATTCATGTTCTTGCTGTATGGCTATTAAATAAGGAGCTAGGTTTTATGGAAAATATCTCAACTTCTCATTTATTGTTTTCAAACATTTCTAATGTAGGCCCTTTAGTGCCCAAGGTGGGCTATCCCAGAGTACGACCCTGGGTTACACTATATCCAACTATAGTCCTTTATTTCAGACGGGAAGCAGGTAGAAAAAGGGTCCAAAACTTTTTATTTTCTACAGAATGTATGTAAGTAAAGAAAAGAAGGGCTTACTACTCATTGTGTTTTTTAAACAGTCAACAGTGTTCAGACAGAATGTATAAATTAGAAGTGAATTGTAAGAAATCAGGTTATTAGTTGAGGATGTGGAAGCCTTACTTCTGCAACAACCAGAATCCTTGTCAGAGTGATCAACAAATAGTCACTAAATTAACCTGTGTTTAAACATCTGGTAGCTTGTTACAAAGGAGTCACGTGTAACTTAGCAATGTGTAAAGTATTTTAGCACACAAACAGTCATAATATATAAATGCAACACAAGAAAAATCCCAAATGAATTTAGAACATTGGAGTAAATTTCAATAAATAAAATGACTCTAGAACAACAAAATCCAATCAGCAGAAGCAGAGAAAAAACAATTATACATTTTTATGTAGGTGCAGTGCCTAAAAGCACAAAGAGCCATTTGTGGTCATCTGGCCATGCTAGACAGAGGCAATGTCATACAATTCAGCAAACCATGATGGAGCATGGCCAGGATATAGGGACCAGGTTAGTCCAGCTGAAAAAATGATCTTATCAAAGTTTGGCACAGTGAGCTCCGGCAGTGACGGGCAGGGAGAGTGTAGCAAATGGTTGCTGCTGTAGAGTGTAGAGCAAATCCGTAATTGCTAGTCATTGTTGAAGCACGAAGATCTGGGTTTACTGGAGATTCAGATTTCTAGTAGTTAGGGGAGCAGAGTCTTGGCGCAAGCAGGTGGTCGCAAACAGCCCACTACTTCAGGATTTCACTTTTTCTTAGGAAGAGCTCAACTGATACCATCCAAGGGTCCAGGACCATCAGATGCCAGTAGGGCTCAGATAGGTCCAGTTGCAATTCCAGGCAGTTACAGTGCATCAGATTGGCTGAGCAGTTGCAGGGAGGACTCTGGAGCTTCTTGTGTCCCTGTAGCTCAGTTAGTTGGTCAGCCAACAGACCATTGGAGTTACTCAGGTTAGCCTGGGATTAAGGGCCCTGGTCTAGTCTTCCTTCCCACAGAGCAAGGCATCCTAAAGCAGCAGGGTAGTCATCTGGTAGCAGTAGGGCAGTCATCTGGGGAATCCTTCTTCTGTAATGTCTATGCGGGTGCAGGGCAAATGGGTTGGGCGTAGCTCCTCCCAGTCATTCTGCCAGGATGTCCCATCCAATCCACACCTAAACCCATTTGTGTCACTGTCTGGAAAGAATACACAAATCCCAACAGCAGAACTAATCTCAGTCATTTGATTCAGGACACTAGCAGAAAACTCAAGTGGTTTGGACAAGAAAATGTCAACTTCCTAATAGTGTCATTTTCAGAATTGTGTCTTCAAATTAGACTTTACCATTAAAGAGGATTTTTAATTACAATTAATAGTGCAAACAGCATATTTCTAGCTGTTCCCAATCCAGGGTTATTACACATTTAATCTAATAAGGTAAAACAGAGTTAGTCAATTGAAGAGATAGGTCTTGCAACAGTGAAAAATGATCTAGATCTGACATATATGTATTAAAAAGGAAAGTTTAGCCCTGACAAAAGGTTTTTTGGCAGGTTAAAATGGTAGTTTGAAACTGCACTACAGGATGCGACAACAGGCCTGAAACAGGTTTTAAAAGTCTACGTTAGTGGGTTGCCCAATGACAGCTTCTGGACCACTAGTAACTTCAGTTTATAGGTCATTGATTTATGCTGTACCATCTACTAGGAACATACAAGTAAATCAAATGTGCCAATGAGGTGGATGCCAATTTTACTATGTTTGAAGAAGAGATCTCAAGCACTTTATGACAGTTCAATACTGATATAGTAAACAGAGTCCTAATGGCAACAAAACAAACTCAGCAAAACACACGGGGTGAAGGCAAAACCTTTGGGGGAATACCCAATCAAGGATGTCAGGTCTAACATGTTGTAAGATGTTTTAAGATAAAGAGGAACTTTATACCAGGGATTTGAGACTGAGGCGTATTCAGAAGTGTAATCACTTTAACTTGCTAAAGGCTAGGAGAAACAGATATATACCAGCTTTAGAATGGAGACATGGCTACACCTATTGATTAACAAACATTTATTCAATGGTTTGAAAAGGTATGCTAAGGATATTGGCATACAGAAACATTAAGATGATGTCAGAACACTATAATACTTATTACGATTCACATTCTTGGTAAATATTGTTGCCACTATCTTTTTGTTTTATTAGCATTACTATTCATATTATCAGCATCAGGATATGGATTTGATTTTAAATAAATCTTATGACAAGATGCCTGCTTACCCTATGTTTTTGAGTGTGTGTTTCCATGATGAAGTATGTGGGTTCCACTAAATATTCCTGTGAAATTTCATATGATTCATTTGTTCACTAGAATACACCTCACTCAAGTAATGCTCAGTGGGTTGAGGGATGTTTAAAGCCCATTTCGTTTTCTGGCACAGTTTGGCACACTGACTCAGTCCTATGTACCAGAATATCTTGAAAACCAACTACTATGCCATGTCCAGAAACAAAATACAGAAAATGTATCAGACTCTCACCCTTTACTTAAGGGAGAGTCAATTTCTACTTGCCCGTCATCATCCTGATGTTAGTAAGGTGCTCAGGTGCATTCATTCCTCTGAGGTGGAACAGGGAGGCCCTAGAGTGTCCTCAGCAGCTAGCCATTATATATGAAGCTCACTTGTGCACACCACTCACTTTGGAGTGTCTTCTCATACATATGCTGAGGCACGGCTGGCTCCAGTCCCTTCCACCATGCTTTAAGTGCACCAATCATTGCATCCCAGCTGCTCAGCCACAACAGCACCATCTCTGATCTGTCCTTTAATAAGCTGAGTCACCCCATGCCAAACACTATGACAGACTATGCTCAGTCAGAGAATATTGTAATAAAAAGAGAAAACAGCATCATAAGTTTCAGGTACAGGGAGTATGTGCTGATTTTGAATTATTCTGCAGTCTCTGATGTCTACTGGTTTCAGAAGAATTTTTCTGTGAGGGTAAATACATGATTAACAATGGGTGTCTGAAGTTTACATACAAGCAGCTAACTTGCTGGTGATACCCCCAAATTGGAAAACAATTAGCTTCTCCAGTTTCCTCATTTTAAAGAGTTGAGGGAAGGACAATGTGCCTTATTAAACCTCCCACCGAAAGTGACCTTGATCTTTCTCAGTGAATCCAACATTTTTACACTAGGGATCTCTTATTGTGAAAAAAAGTTGCCTTGGTGGCTTGTTAAACTGTATTACAGAGTAGAATGTTTTGGGAGTTCTCTATCATATGAGTTCTGCTTGAAAACTAATAAATACTTCAGGTGAATTATGAACTTTACAAATAGCATGATGATGAAGATGATAATGATGACGATAAATACATCAATAAATATGTTTGAGGTATTGAGACCTTGGCAAAAGGTCTGTGGGCTTGCCAAGAAGAACAAAGTTATGATATCTGCTCACGTGGTAGAAGATCAGGACCATCAGACCTATTTAGAGATACCTACTGCTTGGGGTGTCTCTATCCTGCAAAGAAAGCAAAAATAAGGGCAGTTCCCTTTCAGGCACTGCAGGGTCCACACAGCATGTTTTTTTTTTCAAAAATTAACTTCCAAAAGCGGTAGTTTGTTCTCTCTAAACATAAAATAAATGCTACAATGGGTAGGGACTTTTGCCCAGTGCCCAATGTCATAGGGTAATTTATCTTTATTGTTGACCATTTCCGCCATACCTGTCTTGATGCAGGGGAAATGAGTAATGGCCACCCCACCCTTAAAAGTACAGAATGAACAATAGTCTGACTTGGAGGCCCCATGATACATTGGTAGCAATGCCAAAGTTTTACAATGGTGGAGACAGAAGATTCTCTGGCAGTCTAAGCCTGGTGCTTCTCACAACTCTAATAGAGTGGTGGTACCACAATTTTGGTGCTGCAGGTTCCTTCACCATATTCAAAATAATGTCATAAATGTTAAAACTTCAAGTGCAGAATGAGTGTTCTTATTAACTTTTATGCTCGGATTTTTCTCACCTGGGGATCAGACTACAGACAAGCATGTTTTAAGGGATGTAACCTGCAGGAGGAGGTAGGAGGTGTAAGGAGCCCCATACAACCGTAAACATCATGCCACTTTACTTGCCAGTTATCATGAGTTAGTGTTGCTTTGACATAAATGAAATGTGGCCCAGGTGTTACCACACAGATGAAAGCTACAAACCACCATTCATCTTCAAGGAATTGGAACATCCACAAAGTAGCAACAATACCTTTGCATATGCTCACATCCACTTAAATGGACTTCATTTTGCACAAACTACCAAGTTGATGTTCCACAGGTTCCATTTTCAGCCATGTTATAGTTGCTGAATCCTATTGAATCAGTTTAGCATGACCAAGAAAACTCATTCCAATAATGGATATGTCAGGGGTGACAAATAGATAAATGATGAAGGTTCCCCTCAGTCTCAAAGTTTTGACATCAGAGTAGTATGTGTTCATTAATGAGAATTTCTACCACAAATGCTTTACATATGTTAGAACAAATGTACCAAGCACTTACAGAGAACAACAGCATACCTCTAGAGAGGAATGATATACAGAAGAGAATTGTGGAGTGGAATATTGCACAACTTAATATATGCATAACAGAATGAATGCTCATGGTACATTTGTCATCACCCTTGATGAGCAAGATTGGTATTTTAGCACTTGTGGACTTTCAAGTAGAAGGCTACCTTAACGGCAGGTCAGGAAATATTCATAAATACAGCTGAATTAAATTTAAGGTAGAATATTTTCATAGAGTCTTCAGGTTAATATTGGTTTTAGCAGTACGAAGAGAGGTGCTTTGACCTGTTAAATAGCAACAATGGATTCAGGGCAGACTTAAGTGCATAACTGATTAAATCTGCCTTCTTCCACTATCTAAGACAATCTTATGCATTCTCGAGTGAGTAGTAACTAGAGAAGATTCTAGAGAGGCTGAATTGGACATTGGTTCCAAAAAATTTACAGATAATGCAGAGGAAGTAAAGAGGTATGTATACAATTAACGTAGAGGCTGTTCCACCAGTCTAGTTTGCAAAGGACTAAACTATAAATCAAGGTCTATCTCAAGTTTACTGAGTGGGAGGTAGATTTTGAACAGACAAATGATATGACCATCTTTTGTGTGGTATTCCTCCAAATTTTTGCCTCCCTTTGCTTAACCTATTTTTGTTGGCTACTGGACTCAGTGATTGTGCTCTCCCCTTTTAATGCTTGATATATTTGATGCATACCTAATTGTCACATTAATTTACTTATCTGTCCCTAGTATATGGTACAACCTGTACAAGGGCCTGTAAATTTAAAGGAGATATACATTAAACACTACTAGTGAGCTGCAGCACTCATTGTGCCATCCACTAAAACAGCACCATAAAAGCTGTCCCCAGGCCTGCCCCTGCAGCCTGAGTGTTCAGTTTTAAAACTGTTATTTGGACCTGCCAAATCAAATCTTTTGCCTGCCCTAAACCTTACTTTTTAATGCTTATCAGTCATTCCTAAGGCAGACTTAAATGCCCATAGGGCATGGTGCAAAGACAGCTCAGGGTGTCTTCTAAGTACCGATGCTTCTCCCATAGTGAGATGTAGATTGCACCCAGACAGTGAACAAAGGGTTTGGGTGTAGACAAGTGTTTTTCTTTCTTGAGCAGTATGGCCTATACTTACCCTATCACTGGCAGATGTAACTCACCCTACATCAGCCTCTTGTACGTCTTGCTAGTCAACTTGGCTTCAAACCCAGTAGAAGGGGGTGTTGCATTAGAACTGGTTTGGAGTGACCACAAGGGAGGTGTTGTAACATATCATAGCCACACCTCTGGGAAGGAACATTCTTAAAATTACTATTAACTCAAAAGTGTAAGTTTAACTTTGTGAATCAGGCCAACATCGTTTTACATACATGAGCGTTATAAAGAATAAACAGGGAAACATCACTGTACATGAAATTAGGTTGTTAGTTAAAGGGGGTGACTACCCACCATAAGTAATAAACACAGTCCGTGTCAGGATGACCCAATAAACAAGTAAATCAACTTGAGATCAACACCCTGGTAGCTACGCCACTAAGAAGATAAGCTTTACCACGAGCAATGTGTAAAGCATTATTACAGCACCAAAATAGTAAGAAAGTCAAAACTCAACAGAACCAAAATCTCAAACTGAATTAGAAAAGTAGAGATTATTTTACGAAATAAACTGGCATCACATTGACCAAAATTCACTATGTAGAATGAACCAGAGACATGAATGTTAAGGATTTAAATACAAATAGTTCAAAAAGTTTTAAGCTTTACCAGGGCTCAATTTGAATCCAACCACAATAGGGAATGGGTTAGATATATGGACCAAAATCGTCCAGTTAGAGGATTTAGCTTGGAATTTAGGGCCAGATGTACCGTCACGGCCCATTGCGATTCGGTAATGGCGATTTTTACGAAATCACTATTACCGACTCACAAAGGGCCATGTATCACATTTGCGAATCGGTATTAGCGATTTCTTAAAAATCGCAAATGCTATTACTGAATCGCAAATTGCGATACCGGCCCCATTCGCAGCTTTGGGCCTGTTGGCCCATAGCTGCGAATTGTTTGCATTTCCAAAATTGCGATTTCTGAACCATAAAACTCAATTTTGGAAATGCAAAAGGCCAGGGTGCTGGGGGCCTAAGGCCCCCTCTCCTGCACCCCAATTTTTTATTTTTTGACATGTAAGGTACACACATGCCAAAAGGGCATGTGTGCTTTACATGTTCAATTTAAAAATGCAGTTTTACTGCATTTTTAAATTTTGCACAAGGTTACCACCTGGTTGCAGATCATGGTATTTTGCATGTGCAAAATACCATTCTGCGAAAAATAACAATTTCCGATTTTTTGCAGCATTGCCTTGCGACATGGATTTTGCGAATCGCAAATTGCGATTCGCAAAATCCAGGTTGCAACGCAAAAAATCGAAATTTTTGCGATTTCTATTTTGTGGTCTGCAAATGCCTTTCATGCATTGCTGACCACTATTTTGCACTCGCAAACGGCCGATTTTACCGTTTGCGAGTGCAAAATCTTTTCATACATCTGGCCCTTAGTCCCAAAAGAGGAAGTTCAAAGACTTCAGTAGGTCAAGGAATCAGGCTACAGGTGAAAAGGGCTTCACAACATCATGGCCTTTGGGCACGGACCCTTTGAAGCCATTGGTTTCTGGTGGCCAGGGAAGTTTCCTCTCTGGCCAGATACTTTAGGCACTTATGCCTAATCAAGATTTATTCATTTTCACTTAGTTTTTTGGAGCTCAGATACCTTTAGTAGAATAAGAACGCAGGAAGTAGGCAAAGATGGCTCAGCGAGGCAGAATACCACCTCTGCAAGGTTCCAATTCAGAGCATTTGATGTCATGAAAAAATTGTGAGTTGGAGAAACCTGGATCTCTGGCCCAGCTCCAGTGCACCTTGACAGGCTTGTCCAGGTCTTCGGAGGTCAAACACTTTCTAAGTTCAAATCTTCAGCAGTGGTACTAGAAGTCTAGCTACATAAGCCAAGGGTCCATGACCTCAGGAACCACACTTGGGGGTTATGACTCACTCCACCAGAGAGCACCAGTAGAGTCCAGGTCAGGTCTACTTGGAACTGGTTAGTTTAGCTGTTGCAGGAAAAGGCCTCTTGAAGCTAGTTGTGTCCCTGTAGCTTGAACAGAAGAGGAGGCCAGCCTTATTACCCTTGGAATCTACTTCCTTGTCTTGAGTACACGAGGGAGTAGTTCTTCAGGGCTCTATTCAGGTCTCAAACTACAGCTTTAGACCTCTTCTGATCGTCCCCAGGTCACTGGGTGTTCTGAAGAGTGAACTGGGGATGCCACATTTATGGCTGGGATTAGCCTGTGGGTATGGGTGACTTCTAGTTCCTCCTTAACCGATGTGGTAAAATATCCCAGTGGTTATCCTACCCTTGGTTAAGTATTTCATGTGTGCCCTACTGTAAACAATCCCTCAGTGCCCCTCACTGCCTAAATCAAAGATGGTGAGGTGATTTTCCCTTAGTACATTGCCTGTGTACCAATCACAAAACTGTGGCCAGGGACATGAGCAAAACCTCCTCTGGGGGCACTTCAAATCAGTTCAGAGGGTAACTCCCTTTCCTCTGGGAATGGTTTCTGCCTCACTGGGGTACAATCAAAAGGACCCATCCAGGTGTCATCTGACACTTGCCTATGACAAAGGGCCCCTTTGGAGTAAATTACCTTCCTGGGAACTGCCCACATGGTCATGCTTCCAGAGGAACAGAACTGCCTCCCCATACAGAGGCCTTTGTCTATACTATGGGGGAAGCTTTCACATCTCATTCAGGGCATGTACATTCAGAGGGCTGTAGCTGGAGTCTAATACAAATGAATCCAGGTGTTTTGGACTGAAAATATAACTTTCTAAACTCTAAATACCAAGAATGATGTTTGTAGGTGCCCCCAGTCAGAGACAGAATAGTGCATCCCAGTATTCCCCTATCCAACTGGCAGCTTTACTATGGTGAACATAGCTTTTAGGTGCTACTCACTGTAAGGACATGTTTACCACTAAATTTCTAAATGCCCCCTTTTCAAATACTTGCACCCTGACTTATTGGCCACCAGTCCTACCTAGGGGTGAATTATTGAAATTTTAGAAAGGTTTGGACTTTTCAAAAAGGTTTATATTGACTGGTCACACTGCAGTTTTTAAAGTGCTCCAGTCAGGCTTCAAGGGTAGGTCTAAAACCATGTTTGTACTGCCACTGTAGTGGATGTCACAATGGGAGCTGTAGTCTACTAGTGGCATTTGACTTTCAGGTCCAATGGCCTATACCGTATGCTAGGAAATGATTAGGAAGCTAAATATGCCAGTTGTTCTTATAGCAATGCAACCATGTTAAAAGGGGGAGCAACAGCTACTACTGGTAAGCCAGGGAGGGGTACAGCACAGGGTCCCACAGTCATCAAGAACATATAGGGCAAACATCTGGTACACCACACAAAAGATTATCTTTTCCTGCAACTGGAGTAAGGTGACTGAAGGCTCACAAAGGTCTACAAACCCTCAAAGGCCATAGATGTGCTCACCAGAAAACCCCTTGAAAAGAAGAAAGACACATGTCAAGTAAAGGACCAGGGCAATGTAGCCTATTTGTATTAGACTTAACTGTGAAGTAAATCCCTGCTTGGAGTGTTAGATGTATTCATCTTTAACAATAGGTAATTGGATAATTTATATTTCTTTATACTTATCTCACCAATGTTATAAGTCTCTTTTTTTTGCAAATTTTGCTTTGTCTTGACCAGGCCTAATACTTATAACAATGCAATTGATAGAAGTAGAACATTTGCTAATATTTTGGCCATGCGACTACTTTGGTAGATCTATGTGATAGAGGCATACTCCAGGTTGAAAACTGCTGTGAGAAACTGGGTTGTTGGTTGACTGAGGTATGAGCCCTGGCTAAGCAACGGCCACCATATCTGGAAGGGTGAACCATCAAAAGTAATTAAATTAACCTATGCTTAACTCTGGGTAGCTTGGCATAAAAAAGCAGTCAGGCTAAATTTAGAGGCAATGTGTAAAGTACTTATGCAGCGCACAAACAGTAATACAGCTAAAACACCCCCCTCCAAAAAATCCCACACTAATTTAGAAAAATTTACTAAATTAAATTATTTACCACGAAATGCCAAAAATCCAAACAGTAGAAACCACCTGGTAACATATAATTTGCAGGCCCTGGGTATATGGTCTTCCACTCTACTGAGGACTTATAAGTAAATTATATATGCTAATCAAGTGAAACCAACCTTATCATTTTAAGGGGTGAGTGCACCAGCACTTTAGCACTGGTTAGCAGTGAGAAAGTGCACAGAGTCCTAAGACTAACAAAAACCAATTTTAGCAAAAAAGGTGGAGGGTAAAGGCAAAACATCTGGGGCTGACTCAAGCAGAGAGGGCCAGGTCCAACAATGACATACCTCTGCGCTATGAACAACTGGGAAAGTACTGAACTTATATTCAAAGTAAAATAATCACAGTATCTTTTATTACAGGACTGAGTTAATGATAGCGATGCAAATGCAAAAAAATGTTGAGTGATCAAAGTTGAACCTCCTGAAATGTTAAATATTTGACAATAACTGGTGTACAGTTATGATGTAATAATTATCACACAAATCCCATCAAAATAAACTTTAATTTGAAAACATTGTTATACTAGGAACAGTTTAAAAAAGTGCTACCCAGTCATATTGAAACATATTAATTTAGCTTATAATTACTCCATTAGCAAATATTTTAACACAAATTGCTGTTAATAAGTATAAAACAGTAAACAATTAACTATATACACAATGGGCCTGATTCAAAAAGATTGTTGTGTGGGTAGAAATGCCTTAATCCCATTTCACTCTAGTATAACACATGAATTTCACTAGTGGGCAAGTATTCCTTTCTTACACTGGGTTTACTCCTAGAAGTCTTTTTGAATCAAAAATGAAAACAGGAGAATGTATGATAGCGCGGATATATAGAATCAGGTGAGACGAATGAGATATTTAAATTATCATTTGGTGGATAACTTTCAATATGGATCATTTTTCAACTGTATTTTGTAAGTTAGCGTCGATTTTGTACCAAAAAACGAAGCAAATGCAGCGCTAAAAAAGTATGAATATGGGCCTAAATGTCTACACTGGACCTTTATTGTTGAAAGTATTATAAAGTCAAACCATTGGAATTTAAACACTCATGATATTGGAGGAGGTGGATTGGAGTTGAGAATGCAGACCTCAAGCATGCAAGATTTCTCCTCACGGTAGCAGGGCCATCAGAACTGAAAAAGATGGAACTTCAGTGGTCTGAACACTGTGATGAGTCATGTTTAGACTTCTTTTAATTTCACTGTGTGACTGTTTATGGATTCTTTTCCCTCTTAACGTACAAAACGTGAAGTTTTAAACATGCTCATAATTGTTAGTATCATGTCAGCTCCATATTTAGCCTGGCAGATTTTCGAGTTTTTATTGTGGGTGGCAACCATAACATTATTGCTGCTTACTATGCATTCTGACATGTTTTATTATTTTAGTTATATGAGCATATGTCCTTCATATGTTTCAAAGGCGACCCATTCATCACCATGTTTGTTTCATCGTGTTGATATTTAGTGTTTGCAAGTACAGTTTTATTTTATAAATATATAAAAAAATCAGTGATCAGATACTGTAAAAACCCAGGTATCTGACAATAGGTCGGAGGGGCTTTGTGAGAGGAATATCTCCCCAAATGTCCCTCTAGCTTGCAGCTGCAACAAACCTCTTTCAGATACGGCTCTGGGAGTGGTGCAGTGAATTGGCCTTTAGCCTTGGACTGTTTATCATTCCTTAAAAAATTATTTGATAGATAACAGCTAAACAGCTGGTTTCTAAGTGAGAGAATGTTTGCTGTGCAAACCATCTTAAGAAAAGTAATTTATAGACTTACTATTTACTGCTTCTGCTAAAATTCAGCATAGCTCTTAATAGTAGTTATTGGGTGTTAGCATGATAAGAATTTGCTATCTATATCAGAAATGTTCATACCGTTTTCACTGACCATGTCATGCATTGCTACAGTTATTTTCTCATTCTGTGTGATAACAATTCATTTTGTTCTGCAATAGGCTTTATTACTTTGTCAAACTATCTCTTGTTTCGTAGTGATATTTTGATCGTGTTATTCTGCAATAGGCTTTATAAATGGACATTTCAAACTATCTCTTGTTTCTTAGTGCTATTTTGATTGTGTTAATCATTGGAAAAATACGTGTTGGAGTCCCACTGTGCTCCTGAATTCAGCTAGTGGCACTAATTGTGACCAGCCAAAACTTCCTGCACAGTATTGCTCAGTGGTTTGTGTACAGTTGGCAGTAGAAAGCAAATCTAATTAATATTGGTGCAATTAACTAAATCCTTGAATCAGGGAGTTAATCAGGGAGTTAATTCGGATCTGGGAATGAGGAGGCCCAAATCGTAACACAGTGGCTTTGATTTTTTTTTCTTAACCTTAGTACTGATTGTTGAACATATACCACATGCACATTCACTCACTCAAACAATTAATCAATCAGTCAGTCATTTGCTGAGCGTATAGCTGTCAACCCTGGGGGTATCTGGGTGCTGGGGTGTGATGTCTCTGTCGAAGAGCCAGGTCTTGACTCTATTCCTGAAGTCTACCAGCAAGGGTGCAGCTCAGAGGGGGAGGCATAGGTCATTCCAGGCCTTGGCGGCAATGTAGGAAAAATGGATTTTGGGTGTGTATTCGAGGGCCAGAGAGGAAGAGCGAAGGTGTCTGGTGGGTTGAAGGAAATGTAAACTGTGGTTCATGTAGTCTGGTCCTTGATCATTTAGGGCTTTGTAGGCCTATGTGAGGAGCTTAAAATGGCATCTCTTCTTGACGGGAAGCCAGTAGAGGTTTCTGAAGAGAGTGGTGATGGGGGTGTAACTGGGAAGGTCCAGGATGAGTCTGACAGTGTTATTCTGTACTATATGGAGTTTTTTTAGGAGCTGGGATGATATGCCGGCATAGAGAGCATTACCGTAGTCGAGGCAGCTGTTGACGAGGGTCTTGGTGACAGTTTTCCTGGTGCTGGCTGGGATTCATCTGAAGATTCTACAGAGCATGTGCAGGGTGTTGAAGCATGAGGAGGTGACTGTTGATCTGCTGCTTAATGGTCAACTCACTGTCAAGGATGATGCCAAGGTTGCAAGTTTGGTCTGTGGGGGTGGGAATGGGTCTGAGTTGACCTGGCCACCAGCTATGATCTCTTATGGAGGTGTTTTTCTCGAAGATCAGGACTTCCTTCTTGTCAGATTTGAGTTTCAGACAGTTAGTTTTCATCCAGTCAACCACAGTGGTCATGCCGTTGCAGGAGTTAGTTCTGGTGGTGGAGGGTATTCAGTAAGCGAAAGGATCATTAGAGTATGGTCTGTGTAGGGCATGATGTTGAGTTTATGGGATATAGCAATGTCGGCCAGGAGGGTCATGTAGCTATTGAAAGAAGTGGGTCTGATGAATGAGCCTTGGGGTATGATGCAAATTATGCTTTTAGGTGTGGAGGTGAAAGAGGGTAGTTAAACGCTCTGAGTGCAACCTGTCGGGAAGGAGGTGATCCATTTGAGGCCATTGTTTTGTATTCTGACGCTGTGGAGTCTGTTGATGAGGGTGTGGTAGGAGCCAGTTTCGGATGCAGCTGATAGGTTGGGGAGGATCAGGGCGTCAGTTTTCCCACGGTCAAGGAGTGCTCTTATGTCATCAGTGGCAGCAATGAGTTCAGTCTTCATGCTGTGATTAGAAAAAAACCTGATTGGAAGGTGTCCAGTAGGTTGTTTCCTTCCAGGTAGCCAGTGAGATACTGATTAATGGCTTTCCTGAGTACTTTGCCTGTGTAGGGTAGTAGAGAGATAGGTCGGTAAATCTTGAGTTTATTGGGGGTTGGCAGATGGTATTCTCAGGAGGGGTTTGATTTCTGCATGTTTCCATTTATCAAAAAAAACTACAGAGGTGATGGAGGTGTTGAGGATGCAGGTGAGTTCTTTATTGATGAGGTTGGTTCTGAGATTGAGGAGGTGGGTGCATGGGTCGGAGGGTGCCCTGGGATGAATGGATGATGTGATAGCTGAGGGGGAAACGCCTTTAACAGAGAACAGCACAGATGTTTCTCATGCAAGCATAACCATACTTGCCAGGACAGCGCATAGCTTTTCTGTACTGTAACCAAACTACAGATATGTATGGTTAAGGCACAGAAAAAGCCAGAGTGGATACGGAGAGGATGCAGTAACATAAGTGGGGGTGGGGTAGGGGTGGAGGGTGGATTAAGGGTTTGGGGTGGGTGTGGGCGTCGGGCTATTTTTCTTTAAGAGGCAGGGGTGGGAGGCTTTGAGAATTTTTTAGGGCTTAGGGTGGTGGATGTCTTTTTTTTTAGGCGCAGGAGTGGGGGGGTTGGGTATTTGTTTTTTATTTAGGTCTTAGGGCGGGCAGTTTATTTTGAAAGGGATGGGGAAGGTTTAAGGAAGGGCGGGAGGAGGGAGGAGAGAAGAGGAAAAAGGATTGGAAGAGGACACGGCAAAGTAAGTGCGGTTGGGGCACAGTTGGGGGCTAGCTTTTAGCTGTCGGATAGGTTAGGGCATAGGGTGGGTGGAAGGTGTTGGGGTAGTTTAGTTTTTAGGGGCAAGGGTGGGGTATGGGTATGGGTAGGACTTTTTAGGGCTCAAGGCAGGGGGGTCAGGTTCATTGAGCTTTTTAGGGGCAGGGGTGGGGGTTGGAATGGTTCCCTTTTAGGGCTGAAGATGGGTTGGGGAAGTTCACCTATTGGGAGGAAGATTTTAGTTCTTAGGGTAGGTGAGGGGTGTCAGGATAGTTTAGTTTATATGGGCAGGGTAGGGGGTCAGGTTATTTTTTTAGGCCTCAGGATGTGCGGGGAGGGTGCAGTAATTTAGTTTTTAGGTTCAGGATGGGGGTGTTGGATAGTCTCTTTTAGGGCTCAGGGTGGATTGGGGTGTCGGGGTAGTTTAGTTTTATGGGGAGGGGTACAGGGTCGGGGTAGGTTTTTTTAGGGTTCAGGGCAGGTGGGGGTCAGCATACTTTAGTTTTTAGTGGCAAGATTGAGGGGTTGGGATAGTTTTTTTATAGGGCTCAGCGCAGGTGGGGTGGTTGGGGTACTTTAGCTATTAGGGGTGGGTATAGTTTTGGGCGTCAGGGCAGGTGGGGGGGTTGTATGGAATAACCACACATGCCATTTCAATATATGCCTTTACTAGGCATGGTTTTACAGTGAAATTCATTGTAAAGGCATGTTTGTAGAACGCATCAGTGGAAACGACATACGCGTTGTTCCGACCGTGTTATTAAGGCAGATGTTGTTCCAGCATGCCTGGTCTGTCATACAACCTGACTGAGGTAGAAGTGGTGAGCGGGGCCCATGTGGAGATAGTGCTGATGGTGTGCACTGGTGGCTCAATAGAGGAGTCACTGAGGAAGACCTTGCTGGTGGTGCCAAGCTACCAAGTGTAAGCCAGGAATTTGTTTAAAACAATTGACAGCACTTGTCAGTTTATTTGGACTGAGTTGGAACCAAGTCAGAGAACAAACAAAGAGCTCTTCTACTCATAGGCTAAATGTGCCAGTACATGTTGCATCAGTTCTGTGGATTGAATGTGTGTGTGTGTTCAGCAAATTTCAAATAGCCCAAAAACTAAATATACAAAGGTGGTCATTACAACCCTGGCCGTTGGTGTTAAAGCGGCGGTAAAACCGCCAAAAGGCCGGCAGTAAAAAAAAAATGGAATTACGACCGTGGCAGAAACCGCCAACCAACATAGACAGCCACTTTAACACTCCGGCTGCCACGTCGGTAGAAACAAACACCGCGGCGATAACTGCCAACAGACAGGCGGAGGACAATGTACCGCCCACAGAAATACAACAGTCCAATCCGCCACCTTTTCCGAGGCGGATTCACTGCAAACTAAAACACGGTGGAAACAGAAATTGGAAGGGAAAACGCTCACCTCTACACACCCCACGAGGAACCAGGATGCCATGGAGTCCGAGCTCTAGATTCTTCCAGCCTTTTTCTTCCTGCTCCTCAACCAGGAGCACGAATGCCGGTGACGAAGAACACGTGAGTACTGAACGGGGAAGGGGAAGGGGAGGGAAAAGAGAGTGACACACACATGCAACACCCCCACCTCCACCCTCACCCACGACAACACACACACTAATAAATCATGACACATTACAGTTACACCCCCCCCCCCGGAAGAATGCAAGGACAAAAGGAAATGAGTCGAATGATTGTAATATATTCAAATACAGTAATCAAAAATATAGCGATATATAAAGATATGTACACTATAAACAAATATACACACCAAGAATACAAGTCCAAGGTATTCCACCATCATAATACGTGGACCACTGGGCCCAAAAGGCATGGGCGAGGCCCATACAAGATACCCGAACAAGACAGAGAGAACACTGCTGAGGCATCAGATAGAAAAAAAACAGGCACCTCAGGGGGAAGGGAAAGGGGGCACCTCAGCTGGATGAGTGCACAACGCCAGATCCACGAGAGGGCTCCATGCCCACTGTTCAATCCTGGGGAGTGCAAAGCCACAGTCTCTCAAGTCTTTACAGTGGGTGGGTTGCCCACTGTTCAATCCTGGGGAGTGCAAAGCCACAGTCTCTCAAGTCTTTACAGTGGGTGGGTTGCCCACTGTTCAGTCCTGGGGAGTGCAAAGCCACAGTCTCTCAATTCTATACAGTGGGTGGTTTGCCCACTGTTCAATCCTGGGGAGTGCAAAGCCACAGTCTCCCAAGTGGATAACAGTCCCCACTGGTTCTGGAGGGGGCTTTGTGCCCAGAGTGCTTCATCCTGCCAACGACAGAGTTAGTGGATGTGAATCTCCACTGGTTCTGGAGGGGGCTTTGTGCCCAGAGTGCTTCATCCTGCCAAGGACTGGGGTAGTGGATGCCTTTCTCCACTGGTTTTAGAGGGGGCTGTGTGCAGAGAGTGCTTCATTCTGCCAAGGACAGAGGTAGAGGATGTGAATCTCCACTGGTTCTGGAGGGGGCTTTGTGCCCAGAGTGCTTCATCCTGCCAAGGACTGAGGTTTGCCCACTGTTCAATTCGGGGGAGTGCAAAGCCACAGTCTCTCAAGTCTTTACAGTGGGTGGGTTGCCCACTATTCAATCCTGAGGAGTGCAAAGCCACAGTCTCTCAAGTCTTTACAGTGGGTGGGTTGCCCATTGTTCAGTCCTGCGGAGTGCAAAGCCACAGTCTCTCAATTCTATACAGTGGGTGGTTTGCCTACTGTTCAATCCTGGGGAGTGCAAAGCCACAGTCTCCCAAGTGGATAACAGCCCCCACTGGTTCTGGAGGGGGCTTTGTGCCCAGAGTGCTTCATCCTGCCAAGGACAGAGGTAGTGGATGTGAATCTTCACTGGTTCTGGAGGGGGCTTTGTGCCCAGAGTGCATCATCCTGCCAAGGACTGAGGTAGTGGATGTGAATCTCCACTGGTTCTGGAGGGGGATTTGTGCCCAGAGTGCTTCATCCTGCCAAGGACTGAGGTAGTGGATGCCTTTCTCCACTGGTTCTGGAGGGGGCTTTGTGCCCAGAGTGCTTCATCCTGCCAAGGACTGAGGTACTGGATGAGAATCTCCACTGGTTCTGGAGGGGGCTTTGTGCCCAGAGTGCTTCATCCTGCCAAGGACTGAGGTAGTGGATGCCTTTATCCACTGGTTCTAGAGGGGACTTTGTGCCCAGAGTGCTTCATCCTGCCAAGGACTGAGGTAGTGGATGCCTTTATCCACTGGTTCTGGAGGGGGCTTTGTGCCCAGAGTGCTTCATCCTGCCAACGACAGAGGTAGTGGATGTGAATCTCCACTGGTCCTGGAGGGGGCTTTGTGCCCAGAGTGCTTCATCCTGCCAAGGACTGAGGTAGTGGATGCCTTTCTCCACTGGTTTTAGAGGGGGCTGTGTGCAGAGAGTGCTTCATCCTGCCAAGGACAGAGGTAGTTGATGTGAATCTCCACTGGTTCTGGAGGGGGCTCTGTGCCCAGAGTGCTTCATCCTGCCCGTGGCAGCCTCAGTAGCGTCGGAATCATTTGCGCTCACTGACCTGCGGTGCTGCTGGTGGCGGTGTCCTGCGCAGCAGTTCTGCTGGCGACGGTGTCCTGGGCAGCGGTTCTTCTGGCGGCAGTGTCCTGGGCAGCGGTGCTGGTGGCGGCAGTGTGCTGTGCAGCGGTGCTGGTGGCGGCGGTGTCCTGAGCAGCAGTTCTGCTGGCGGCGGTGTCCTGGGTAGCGGTTCTGCTGGTGGCGGTGTCCTGGGCAGCGGTTCTGCTGGTGGCAGAATCCTGGGCAGCGGTGCTGGTGGCAGCGGTGTCCTGGGCAGAAGGGCTGGTGGCGGGGGTGTCCTGGGCAGCGGGGCTGGTGGCGGTCTTGTCTGCCATGCAGATCTTCCCAGACTTGCTGGTTTTACTGTGCCCCTTCCCCACCTTGGATGGCGGTACAGCTGTCTCCACACTCCCAACTGTACCCCTGGGAGCGGATTTGGTGGCTGATTTCTTTCCCCTCTCCCGCCGGGCACTGCCTAACTCTTTATGCTTTGCAGGTGGGGTACTGTCCGTGCTCTGGCTCCTTGCCACACTGGCTACCCTGCTGCCTGGCGCACTCCAGAAGCCGATTACTACTGGCACCACTGGTCCCGCTGATGTTGTGGCTGAGGTGCTGGGTTAGGACCTGGAGAGTCGGGCCATAGGAGACTGAAGGGGTGGGGGAGGTGAGGTAAAGAGGTCAAGGTTGGACAGGAAAAGTTTCTTAGGAACACTGGGAAGGGTAGATGGAGGGGGTTTTGGTTGTAGGAGATGTACGTTTGGTGACTTTGGGTGAAGGTGCATGGGCTGGAGGCTGTCATGAGGTGGATGCCTGTTGGGTGGGTGTGTGGCTGCGTTTGTGTACCTTGGGTGGTGGCCTCACAGACACACTGGGAGAGGACATAGGGGACATGTGAATGGTAGTGGGGGTGGTGACTGCAAGTGAGCGGGGTGTGGTGGTGGGTGTGCTGGTGATGGACGTAGTGGCTGAGGATGTAGTGCATGCAGGTGTGAGTGGAGATGAGACAGGGAGGGAGGAGGGAGACGAGGAGGAGGGGGACACAGTGGAGGCAGTGGATGTTGGTGTGTCTGCATGTGTGAGATGCTTGCGTGAGTGCCTGTGGGATGTGTGGTACTTATGTTTGCCAGAGCTTCCCTTGTGTTTTGAGTTGTGTGCATGCTGGTCTGATGGTGTGCTTCGGTTAGGCTGAAGTACAGGGGTTTGGGTCTGGGTGGAGGAAGTTGGAGGGGGGAGGCTAGAGACAGGGACAATGGCTGCCATCAGTGCTGAGACCAGAGTCTGAAAAGCTCGCTGATGGGCTGCCTGACCAAAGTGAATGCCCTCCAGGTATGCATTGGTTTGTGGCAACTGCCTCTCTACACCCTGGATGGCATTCAAAATGGTAGACTGCCCAACAGTGAGAGACCTGAGGAGGTCAATGGCCTCCTCACTGAGGGCAGCAGTGGTGACAGAGGCAGGGGCTGAGGTACCTGGGGCGAAGGAGATGCCCACCCTCCTGGGTGAGCAGGCACGGGACACACGCTGAGGGGCTGCTGGGAGGGCAATGCTGGTAGGGGGGGTGCCGGCTGTACCTGTGGATGGGGGGGGGCACAGATGGGCCCGCCACCACAAGGGAGCTCCCATCAGAGGAGGAGTCCATATCGCTGGTGTCAGCTCCTGTCCCTGCCGTGGAGCTCCCCTCGCCCTCCTTCCCACTAGTGAATTCAGACTCCGTAGTGTCGCCCTCCAGGGCCATGTGGGATGCAGTTCCCTCCTGCTCCAGTGCCACTTCTCCTCCGCCTGATGATGCTAATGCACACAACAATAGGGAGACCACAAAAAGGGGGGGGAGACAGAAGAAAGACATGTTCAGTGCATGCAATACCGCTACCGTTGGCGGACACTACAGACACAGAAGCCCCCTGCACTACGCTGCGCACTTGGAGTTCCATATTCAATCCCATGGACATGGGTTACAAGGCTATGTCCAATTGCTGCACACATGGATGTCAGAAGAGCCTGACTAGGTGTAGTTGGCACTGTACACAGGTGCGGTGAGGTTCCACAGGGCCTGCCTTAAGAAGGGTCCTTGCCTACTAAACTCGTCCTGGCCTAAGGGAACCCACAGCCCACCTCCCCCACCCAGACACCTACAATTCGCGCTGAATCAGCAGAATGAGAGTGTACTCATCCCCTTGTGGCTGTTGTGCTGCCCTCAAGTGCCCAGCCAACTCTGGGTACGCCACTGCTAGGATCCTGAACATCAGGGGGGTCATGGTGCGATGGGAAACCATCCCACGTTGGGAGGCCATCCCCAGCTGGGCCTCCGCCATCTTCTTGCTCCAGCGGCGAATGTCCTCCCATCTTTTCCGGCAGTGGGTGCTCCGTCTGTGGTAGACCCCCAGGGTCCGGACTCCCTTGGCGATTGCACGCCAAATGTCCTTCTTCTGGTGGGCGCTGACCTACAGGAATAGTACAGGGGAAAAAGAGAAGGTATTACCGTCTGCACCGTCACAGTCATTGACCCTTGCCATGACGCACATGCACTCACCGTCGTTTCATGCACACCTCATTCTCACCCCCCCTATCTTTCATCCACACCACTCCACACAGACATTGCCCATACAGCATGCTCACAGTGTACTTACCTGTTTGTCTGGATGACTGTAGAGTAGAGTGTACTGGGGGAGGACCCATCCACGAGTTTCTCCAACTCCTCCGTTCTGAAGACAGAGACCCTTTTCCCAGACACATGAGCCATTGTCTCTTCCAGACTGAGGTCCCAGCAGCACTTGCAGTGTAGGTCCTCTCCTGTCAAAGATCAGGTGTCAAGTGATTGAACAGTGAGAAAATGGTGGTCACATCCACGGCAGTGCGTACCGTCATCGCCGGCGTACATCGTCATTGGCTCCTGGGAACCATAGGGTCCAATGTTAACCAATGCAGGATTGCGCCACGGTCTTCGACCGCCTACTGCGACGGTGTACAACGCCAGAGCAGTTACCTCATATCCCCTTGTCCCACTTTACTCGCCAGGCAGCCGCCATTTCATGGGCCCACATGACATTATTTTGGACTGCGTCACACATACCTAGGCTTTGCCTAATCACTCATACAGGCATATGTCGATTTGCTAATATTTTCAGAGTAAGCTGTGTTTACGTACCTCAGAGTTGGTTGACTCTCTGCTCGCTGTTCTCCTCCATAGGCACCGTCCGCTAGGGCATGTGAGGAGATGGCGGCATCCTCCAGTGTACAGAATACTGGTGCACCTGTCGACAATGGAGTAGCAACATGTGATCACCACCTACAGACTTGATTGTGCCACAATCCAGGAACTGTGTGCCCAGTTGGAGCCAGACCTGATGTCAGCTATCCGCCATCACACAGGAATCCCCCCTCAAGGGGGTTGGTCATCTTGATCCGGGCTGGTCATCTTGATCCAGTTGGACAGAGCTGCTGTCATCACTGTGGGCCTCTTCTGTGGGTGGAGTGGACATATCTGGACCCTACTGTCCAGTGACTTTGGGTAGGGGTCCTGCAGGGGTGTAAAGGCATGATTATTGCATCTGTGTGTGCCATGGTGTGCAATGGGTGGGTGACTGTGTACCCCAGTGCTTCCATTCCTGTGTAGGACCTTGTGTGATGATGGTTTAGGGGGGTGTATGGGTATGTGCAGTGGCCATGCTTTGGTGATGGGTGTCCATGCTTTGTTGTTGCATGCAGGGCTTGGGTTTGGGATGTGTGGTTTGTGATATTGGGACATCTGTGAGGAGTTGGAGTGATGGGGCTGAGGGCGAGGGTGGGGGTATTTGATGGCATGCAGGTACGGGGGTGAAAGTAGTGAAGAGTGACTTACCAGAGTCCATTCCTCCAGCTACTCCTCCAAGGCCCTCATGATGCAATAGAGCCAAGACCTGCTCCTCCCATGTTGTTAGTTTTGGGGGTCCGCCGCCTGTCCTCTGAACCGCGATGTGGTGTCTTGAGACCACGGAACGCACCTTCCCCCATGGATCGTTCAACCTCTTCCTGATGTCATCCCTAGTTCTTGGGTGCTGTCCCACTGCATTGACCCTGTCCAGGATTCTTCGCCATAGGTCCATCTTCCTAGCCACAGTGGTGTGCTGCACCTGTGATCCGAATAGCTGTGGCTCTACCGGGATGATTTCCTCCACCATGACCCTGAGCTTCTCCTCAGAGAACCTGGGGTGTCTTTCTTTGCGGGGCCATGGGGTGGTGTGGGTGATGTGTGGGGTGGTGTGTGTTCTGATGTGTGGGGTGATACTTTGAGGTGTGTTGTGTGAGGTTCTTGGATATTGTGTGCGTGCTGGTGTTGAGTGCCTGTGAATGCTAGTGTTGTTTTGTGGGGTCTCTCTCTGGATTTCAATCGCAATTCTGGTCTTAAGGGTTTTTTGGGTGATGTGGGTGTGTGTTTTATATTGTATTGGATGTGTGGGAGTGGTGTGTGTATGTGTATCAGGTGTGTGTATTTCGAATTGTCCAATGTGGATGTGTTTTGTAAATGTGTGTGTATTTTGAGCGCATCGGTGTGTACTGCCAATGGAATACCGCGGTTGAAAGACCGCCACGTGAATTTGTGGGTCGTGATAGTGTGGGCGTATTGCTGTTGACGTGACGGTGTCAGTTTTGTTATCGCCAGTTTATCACTGACCTTTGGTGTGGTGGACTTGTGTGGGTGTCTGGATTTTGGCGGATTCGGAGCTGTGGGTCATAATGACCGTGGCACTATTCGGCAGCCGCAGCGGTGTGTTGACGGTCTTCTGCACGGCGGTAAGCGGCTTTTACCACCAATGTTTTAATGACCCCCAAAGTCTCTTACAATATATGGATCACATTTTTGGGGAATAGGGAGAATGCCCTTTCCAGGACTGACAATGGCAGATAAAAACAGTTACTCCTTCAGACTGACAATGGACTGGCAATGAACTAGACTGACAATGGCTTTTATAAAGGCACCCCTGAGCTCTTGATAGCGATTCTTCTGCTTCTCCATTAAATGTTTGTCTATCCCTAATTTTAAAGCCCCTGGAAATCCCAAAAAGATGATAATCCTTCACCATTGCCCCCTGCTTAAAAACTCTATGTATGTTCACTCCACTGTTTCAGTTGCTTTTTATTCAAGTGCAACACCAAGTCCACACCTTCATGATCTGCATCTCAAACAAATATAACACTGTTCCATTGTCCCCTGTAGTGAGCCCTAAGACCACTTTACTTTTCAGGTATTGTCTGCTCCCTTTAATTCCTAAGATTCAGCAAAAGAAATCCTGGGATTAACATTCATGTCATTTGAAACTTTTGAACTGCGAGTGAATATAATTTAAGGACATTTTGGGCCTCATTTACAAGGCTTTTGCACCACCATTGTGTCATTTTTTTCAGCGCAACTATAAAAACTGATGCATTGTGCCAAATGTGTCAGTTTGAAAAAGCCTGCCATCACACTATACCTGAGTTAGGTGTAATGCATGCAAGGTATGCGTTCCCTCAGGAAAAGCCACACAGAACCGACACAGTGAAATTTACAATATTTCACTGTATCGTTCTGCAACTTCACTGCATCAGAATTGTAATGCCTGCTCAGAGCAGGGCTGTTCTCTATAGGAGTCTTCCTCACATTGCTGGAGTAACATCAGGTTTTTGATGCTAGTTCAGCAAAGCGTCAGGATAGCGCCACAGATGCATCAGCATCTCTGAGGCATATGTGAATGTGTGCACCATGGAGCTCTGGATTTTTAAGTACAGCTCATCTATGGCATCGTTGGGCAGCGCATGAAATCTGACTCATTGGAGGCAATGAGTCAGATTCTTGTAAATGAGGCTCTTTCTTTTTTAAACTATCTCCACTGTTTCCGCAGTACACACTATTACTCATTGTGCTTGTTTTCTCTTTTCCACATGCCCTCAGTTACCTGTTATCCTTGGAAAATGAAGATGGACAATAGAATATCGTAACAGTTTGCAGCTCAGTCAATACAGTTCCATTCTCACAGGTGTGTGGTGGTGAGACAGCCACACATATGAAAATGTCATTTCACCACAACAAGGTCTCTGGGTTTTACAATTCCACAGCATTGACAAGATTAAGAACATATATGCTCTAAAGAGAATACAAGATGCTGAGGTTTCTCTTTCTACACAATGAGGATCTGGAACTTCACCTTTTTCGGGATGTAGCAGTTTCCCTCACTTTTCTGTCCAAAAATATAAATGAATATTCATATTTACAAACATCACCTATTATTTGAGTGGCTGCTCAGTGTTACAAATTTCCATGATGAGAAACTTCCTCCACCTCATCTACCATACTTCCTTTTTTTCCCCTGCGTATTACTGTAAACCCTAATTTTCCCATCTGTAAAATATTTCTATGCATATCCCTCATTTTTGATTTGCATTGTGGCATATCAGCTGACTCATCTAACAGTAATCCTAGGGGGATCTTTGAGAAAAGTGGAGCTGCACACAGTGCAGCACTACTTTTCTTGCGTCCCCCTACCACCACCAAGTGTGCAACATATTTTTAATACAGTGCACCGTGGCGCAGGGGAGGGTGCAACAGCATCATTTTTAGACACTATTGATGTACTCTGCAAGAGTAGTGGCAAAAGCACATAGGGGCCCATTATATTCAGTGGCATGCTCCTTTTTAACGCCTGCTCTGAGCAGGTGTTAAAAGTGCCAAAACAAATGACACTAGGAAATCTGTTAGATTTCCTGGCACCATTTTTTGTGTGCCACTATAATGGGGGGAACCCCCCCATTTGCATACATTATGCCTGGGGCAGACATAATGCAGCACAAAAGGGTTGTAAATATGGCTCTGCGTTTTTGGCCTTCAAAAGCCACGTTAGAGTCAAAAGATGATGCTAATGTGGCATTAGAATGACACTAGAGGCTCTTTAATATGCCCTCTAGAGTGCGGTTTGTGTCCACCACTTTCAGTCACTGACTGTCTTTACCGGCCTCTGCCAGTAATTAGCTTAAGAGTTGTCAATCACATTTTGGCACAGCAAAGTGAAGTACTCTTCTCTCACCCAATGCTATTGGATGATTGGGTATCTCTTCCACATTCACCTGAGAACTTGCATTGAACTGTGTGATGGACTATTTTGCAACCATATCCCACTCTTTCTGGCTCCCTCCCCTCTGCCTTGCTCACATGTGCTAATATTCCATTTTATCACATTCAAGCCAGACCTATTGTCCTTGCCAATGCATTTTTTTCTGTTTTAGCACCCTTGGGCCCATATTTATACTTTTTGAGGCAAAAGCGCCGGTTTGCGTTAGTCCAGAGTGCCAGCCAGGCGCCAAATTCATGGAATCCCGCAAGCTGGCGCAAAGGGTGTGCTAGCATGAAAAAATTGACGTTAGCTGGGTGGGACTATGGGAGAATGGGGTTTTGCACCCAAAAATGTTTTTAGGCTGGTTAGAGGCAAAAAAATGCCTTTAACCAGCCTACCGGCATTTTATGACGCAAAACTATCCATACCACATGAGTCCTGTCACCAGAGTCATGCCCACCATCCCAGTGACCAACAGAGGAGACAAGGGTCCCCTGGGCATGGCCATTGCACCATGTGTCATGCAGGGGGGGCCCCCTTTTAATGGTCTCTGACTATGGAAATGGGTCCAAGGTTCCCTAATGCCTGATGTGACCCAGGCATTAAATAATGGTGCAAAGCAAGCTTTGCAATATTATTTGGCCTCTCCTCCCACCCGTGCGTCATTTTAGCTTGGGGGGATAAATATGCGGCTATGGGAATAGCACCATTTTTTAGATGGGAATGCCTACCTTGCATCTCATTAACGCAAGGTAGGTTCACACATCTAAAAAAATGGTGCAAACTCCAATATTTTGACATCAGACATGTCTAACGTCAAAATATAAATATGGAGTTAAGTTTCGCAGCATTTGCATTAAAACAAATTATGCAAATGCGGTGCATGAAAAGGATAACTATGGACCTTTGAGTGCCCCAAATCGTTATTAAACACCCGTATTAATGCATCTCTGTGTGACTTTGCAGTTAAGTAATCAATTAATCAATCAATTGTTAAGTGCGCTACTCACCCGTTAGGGTCTCAAGGCGCTGGGGGGTTGTGGTACTCTGGATGTGGAGAACGGTGGCGAGGGCGAGGTTGGCAGAGCAGATATGGCAGGTGGGAACGTGGAAGCTGAGATTCTCATTGAGGTAGGCAGGGCCTGCGTCGTGGAGATCCTAGTGAGCATGGATGAAGAGTTTGAAGGTGATCCTCTAATTGACAGGGAGCCAGTGAAGGTCTCTGAGGTGGGCTGAGATGTGTTCGTGGTGTGGGAGGTTAAGGATGAGGCATGCAGAGGCGTTCTGAATGGGCTGAAGTTTCCTCTGGAGCTTGACCATTGTTCCTGCGTAGAGTTCATTGCCATAGTCCAGTCTGCTGCTGACGAGGGCATGGGTGACCGTTCTTCTGGTTTTGATGGGGATCCATGTGAAGGTCTTGCAAAGTATGGGGAGGGTAATGAAGCATGAGGATGAGATGGTGTTGACTTGCTGGGTCATGGTGAGCAATGAATCTAGTATGAAGTTGAGGTTGCGTGCGTGGGTGGTGAGAATTGGTGCGGCTCATAGTGCGGCAGGCCTCCAAGAGTTGTCCCATGCTGAGCGGTTGGAGCCAAGGATGAGGATCTCTTTCCGAGTTCACTTTGAGGCAGCTTATCTCCATCCAGTTGGTGATGGCATGAAGTCCGTTGTGGAGATTGATCTTGGCGGTCGCGGGGTCCTCAGTAAGTGAGAGGATCAGTTGGGTGTCATCTGCATAGGAAATGATGTTGAGGGCGTGGGATTGGACGATGTTGGTGAGCTGTGCCATGTAGACGTTAAAAAGAGTTCGGCTGAGAGAGGATCCTTGGAGGACTCCGCAGATGGTCTTGGTGGCTTTCAACAGGAATGGAGGGAGGTGGACTCTCTGTGTTCTACTGGAAACGAAGGATGTGATCCAGTCCAGGGCCTTGTGGCAGATCCAGGCTTCATGGAGGCATATGCGGAGTGTGTGGTGACAGACAGTATCAAAGGCTTCCGAGAGGTCAAGGAGGATAGGGCCACGGTTTCACCTTTGTCAAGCATGATCCTGATGTCGTCGGTTGCAGCGATGAGAGCGGTCTTGGTGCAGTGGTGGTTGTGAAAGCCGGATTGGGAGATGTCGAGCGAGCTGTTGTCTTCCAGGAAGTGGGATAGTTGGCTGTTGACTATCTTCTTGATGACCTTCGCTGGGAAGGGGAGGAGGGAGATGGGCCTGTAGTTCTTGAGGTCTTCTGGATCTGCTTTGGGTTTTTTGAGAAGGGTGTTGACTTCGGCGTGTTTCCAGCTCTCCAGGAAAGTGGCGGTCTCAAAGGAGCTGTTGATGATAGCACGGAGTTGGGGGGCGCTGATTTGGCTGGCTTTGTTGAAGACATGGTGAGGGCAGGGGTCGGCGGCTGAACCGGAGTGGATGGTGCTGATGCTCTTGGTTGTGTCCTCATCGTTGGTGTGGGTCCAGGTGCTCAGGAGGTTGGTGTGGTTGGGTGCATTGGGGTTAGTGTTGGCCGCAGTGGTGATGGGGATCGGGGAGGTGAAGCTGCCATGGATGTCTGTGATCTTACGGTGAAAAAAGTTGGCAAGGGAGTCGCAGAGGTCTTGCGAGGAAGGGGGTCGATGCAGCAGGACTTTTTTGATGATGCTAAAGAGCTCTTTGCTGTCGTGTGCGTTGTTGTCGATTCGGTGTTTGTAGAATTATCTTTCGGTAGTCCGGATAAGCTGGTGATGCTTGCGGCTGGCTGTCTTGAGGGCGGCGTGGTTGCTCTCTGTTTGTTCCTGGCACCATAACTTCTTGATTTTCCGGCACTCCGGCTTGGAGGCCTAAAGGTCGGCGGTAAACGAGGGTGCTTTCATGCTGGTGCGGGTGTTGGGTGGTTTCCTATGTGGGGCGAGGATGTTGGTGCAGTCGTCTAGCCATTGTTTGAGGTCGGCAGTGTTGGGGTCTCTGGTGCTGGGTGGTGGGGCGTGGGAGAGGGTGGAGATCAGCTGGTCTTTTGAGATCTTGTTCCTACTACGGTGAGAGATCTGTTGCAGGTGGTGGTGAGTGGTGGGTTTCTAGAAGATGAAGTGGACACAGCGGTGGTCGGTTCATTGGAGTTTGGTGGTATGGGTGAAGGTGATGTGGCTGCTGGCGGAGAAGATGGGGTCAAGTATGTGGCCAGCTGAGTGGGTGGGCATCGTGACGAGTTGTTTGAGACCGAGGTTGTCGAGGTTGTCGATCGCAACTGAAGAGTTGCTGTCGTTGGCGTTCTTTAGGTGAAAATTCCAGTCACCGAGGAGCATGTAGTCCGTAGAGGCGAGGGCATGGGCGCTGATTGTGTTGCAGAACTGTGGTCGGGGGTCTGGGGGTCTGTAGACAAGGGTTCCTCTGAGAGTGGTGTTGGTGTTGACGTGAATTAGGAAGTGCAACTGTTCGGGGGCAACAATGGTGTCATAGGTGTTGGTTGAGATCCTGATGGTGCTCCTGTGGACCATGGCGATTCCTCCTCCTGGTTTGTTGGTGTTGTCTCAGCAGGTAATCTTATAGCCTTCAGTGATGGCTATGGCGGTGTCGGGTTCCAAGGAGGGGTTCATCCAAGTTTCGGTGAGTGAGGCGATGTCTTGGGTGGCAGAGGTGAGAAGGCACCAGAGTTTGATGGCGTGCTTGTGGATGGAGCAGGTGTTGAGGAGGATGCAGCTGAGGTGGTTGTGGTAGGTGCTGTTGTAGTGCTTGGTGGCTTGGGTGCAGGTGAAGCTGCACATCCGGCTAGAACTGTTCATGGGTGTGCCTCGGGGAGGCTTGGATGCAGGGGGTGGGGTGGCCAGGGATGAGGGCGTGGAGTTCCTCTGCATTGTAACGGCATCTGGTGGCGTGGGGAGCCCGTGGGCCAGGGGGTCTGGCGCTGGGCGTGGTCCAGGCATGGATGGGCACAGACAGACTTGCCTCTGGCGTGCCTCCTGCGTGCTAGTGCACACCCACTGCACCGGCTGCCATTAAGAAGGGGAGGTGGGAGGGAGAAGCAGCTGGGAGGCGGTAGGTAGGAGCAGTGGGCAAATGTCAGTGTGAGGGGGAAATTGGAACAGCCGAGAACGAGAGAAATCGGTGAAAAAAGGCAAAAAACAAAGAAAAGGCACAAAAAAACAGGGGGAGAGGCAGAGAGCAATAAAGGCAAAACAAAGGAAAAACGGCATAAAAAACAAAAGACAGATAACAGGACAGACACACAATACTTACCCAGAATGCAGCAGTTAGGCTCATCCTCGACATCACCCGAAACAAGCAAATATCTTCCCACCTCAGGGACCTACACTGGCTCCCAGCCAAGAAGAGCATCACAAACAAACTCCTGATCCACACCTTCAAGGCTCTGCACAACATAGGACCAGCATACCTCAACCACCTCCTCACCTTCTATGTGCCCCACAGACATCTTTCTTCCTCCCAGCACGCCCTTGCTGCTGTCCTTAAGGTCCGTAAAAGTACAGCAGGAAGAAGATCCTTCACCTCTCTAGCAGTCCCGACATGGAACACACTTCCCCTCAAGCTCAGGCAGATACCATCACTGAAGCAGTTCAGGGAGGACCCCAAGACCTGGCTCTTCAACTAAGCAGCACGCCTCCATATGGCACCTTGAGACCCTATGGGTGTTTAGCCATGCTTTACAAATCCATGATTGCTACATATTCACTAAAAAACAAATATGAGGTTCTGAATTTGCTGGCTCAAAGCAGAGAAATTCAGTAGTTATAGTTATTTCAAGTAGCTATAAGTTGTGCACTAAGGTAACTATATAACTCCTAACCTCGCCATGCACTGCTAATTAATCCAGATATTACATCACTCATGACAACTTTTATAATGTCATTAAAAATATAAATGAAACATTAGCAGCCAAGTTATTGAAGAGAAAGCTTCATGAAGATTCGCCAAATGGTGCAAAAGATATAGGCAAGTCAAAAAAATTTTTTTTTTATAAAACCTATGTATATATGTATTTTGCCCTGATGTGTATGTGAGTGTTTCTGTGTCTATAAACCCATAACCACCATAAACCAGAAAACACCCTTGACACCCAAAAACCCATACCCACCCTAAACCCTAAAAATACCCTTTACCAGACAAAAACCCATACCCACCCTGGACTATAAAAAAGAGTCCCTTTCCACCCAAAAACCCATACACACTATAAACATTAAAAATACCTTTGTCACCCAAAACCCATACCCACCCTAAACCCCAAAAACTCCTTATCACCAAAACTTCCATATAACACCCTATATACTCAAAATTACCTTTCCACTCAAAAACCCATACTCAGCCTGTGACGGGTCGGACTGATCCGACCTGCACTCAATTGCGCCTAGTGCTGTCTCTGCTTGTGTTGACCCAGAAGCAACCCGGAGGGCTGCCCTTCCTATTGGCTCTACGTGGTACCCGCGGGACTAGAGGGATGTAAAAGGGGAAGTCCCGGAGTATCAGGCGGAATTTGTCCGGAGCGGAAACCTCCAGGAAGCGGCAGCGGAGCGGACCCAAAGGATTGAAAGGATCAAGGAGGAGACGAGCCTACGGTCATCAGGAGTTCCTGGGATAGAACCCGACCGGAACCAAGAGCCCTCACGGTCCCAACCCGGGACGAAGATCGTCAGCCCCGGGAAGCATACGCCTAGGATCCGCCAAGCTTCAGGAGAAGCGTGGCCAAGCCAGGTACAGAGCTAGGGACGGGTAGGGAGGACGGGAAGCAGGAGGAGGAGGTGGTACACGGGCTAATAACACGAGCATAGGCACTGCGTGGGAGGTACATGGAAAGGGGGGGAGAAAAACAAACGGGGAAGCACAGTGAACACAGACTAGGTGATTGATCAGGAAAGAAACAGTGTCAGTCCCGGCAGGAAGGACCAAATAGAGGAATTAATAATACAAAGAAAAGAAGACTCAAGAGCCTAAGAAGAAGGGAAAGAAGAGAGAGATACAGGAGAGAAAGAGAAAACAGTCAGAAGAGAAACCCAAACAGACAGGTCTAAGAAAAGACAGAATACAGGAGAAGAAAGGAAAGATCAGAAACCAGGGCTAAGGAAGAGCCAGAAAGAAAAGAAGAGACAAGAACGGAAAACAGGAAAAGGGAAAGAGAAAGTAGAGAATAAGAACCTAAAGTGAAAGGAAGAGAGAGAGGAAAGGAAAAGAGAGTGTTTATGCAATTACTTACCGTGCCTATTCTTGTTCTGTCCCCACATGCTTCTCGAGAGGTCTATGGAGAGAATAGAAAGAAGAAGACGAGACTAGCCCACCCAGACGGGAGGAGACATCTGCAACCAACTACCTCAGTCTTAATCATCAGAAAGTACTCTGTTAAAAAACAATAAACCATACTTACCTATAGACACAATCAGTCTGGTGTACGTATACGTGATATCGGGCAACCTACGACACACCCTAAACCCTAAAAATCCCATTTCAATAACCCATAGCCACCCTAAATCCCCAAGAAATAATGAAACATTATATGTATATAAATCTACTACGAGACCTGTAAACACCCCCCTGACCTATTACAACGTTACAGCCGGATCCCTTGAAGCATCCTAGCGCTATCTCATAGCACAGGGGGTGCCAACCAGCACCCATGGAATACGCATTAGTGCGCTATCCACTGGTGCTGGGCAGGTGGGGCTCTACACTGCCCAAGCCATAGGCATGGGCAGTGTAGGGGCCCCATGTGGCACCCACCACACCACAAGTATTTCCATGTCAGCGAAACCACCATGGAGAGGCTGGCAGTGAGGGGAGTTTTAGTCAGCCAGGTGCATCCCTGGCTGAGTACAACTTAGACCATCATCATACCATCGAGAACAATTTTCCTGGTGGGGACAGCAGTAATTGGGTGGTCGGACTAATAGGACTGCTGCACTTGTTATAGGTTCCTAAATGTTACAGGTACGTTATAGTTAGGTTAAAATTTCAACTGCCCAAAACCATAGAAATTCAACATATATATATATGCTTATCTCCAGAAACTATAACTCTTGGTCTAAGGTACTATAACTTCTGCCCATTGCTTAATTTGAGCTAGTGATTTCTGTTGCCGGACATCAGCACTTATTTTTTAGGGCTGGCACTTATTCTTTTGCATCAGGCATTTACTGTGACCAAAAGACACATACGGGAAAGACGGAGGAAAAGAAAATCTAAAGAGCATCACATAGGGAGAAAGCAAAAAGCTGCAAGATTGAGCTGAAGGGGCAGGGAGGGGTTGTAAATAGATTAAAGAGGCGCATAGATGGCTTTAGGATTATGCTGCCTCAGTAGTCTGTGCTTGCACATTTAATTGGAGCACTAGCATGTTTCAAAGGAGAGCTTTGGGCACCTGCACATTTTTATTTGCAAATTAAGCTCTGCTCGTGCCCCGCTGTGCACAGTTTTGTTATCACTAATGTTATTGGAAATTCTACAGTTATATTGTGAATGATATCATACAAGATGTCATTTTTGATGTAATATGTGTGGTAAGTAGCCGTGCATGGAGAATGCGCGAGTTATAGTTACGTTAGGCAAGAAGTCTGTCTGGCTCAGTATTAGGGGCTATTGTCTGCAAATTCAACACTTAAAGTGACTTCTCACAAGCGTGGGAGTCCAGGAGTCCAAAGTTGCACCATGTTTCCCATTTGTCATTACTCTAAGGAGAAAGGTCAATAGTTTATAACTCATTCTTTCTCCCTAATCTAAACATACACCAGGTCAGTGGAGTGTCTTCACTTGCACTCACCCAGATGTATGCAGAAATTCCCCCAGGCTACCAAGCCTTCCTCATTAAGAAGTGTGGGACCTGGACCCTTTTGCAGAGTCATCCCTCAACTTATTGCCTCCTTCCTCCTATTTTATCTGACCAGTTTATGTTGGCTTTAGGACTCTGGGCACTTTACCACAGCTAACCAGTGCTAAAGTACATATGCTCTCTGTGTAAATTGTATGTGTAATTGGCTTATTCCTGATTGGCATGTTTGATTTACTAATAAGTCCCTAGTAAAGTGCACTAGAGGTCCCTAGGGCCTGTAAATCAAATGCTACTAGTGGTCCTGCGGCACTGGTTGTGCCATCCACATTAGTAGCCCTGAAAACATGGCTCAGACCTGCTTCTGCAGTGTCTGTATGCACAGTTTTAAACTGCCAATTCGACTTGGCAAGTGTACCCACTTGCCAGACCTAAACCTTCCCTTCTCATACATGTAAGGCACCCCTAAGGTAGTCCCTAGGTAGAACCATGAGCAGGGTGCAGTGTATGTTAAAGATGGGACATACTGCTAAATTCAGCCTTCAGTGTTGCAAGGCCTCTCTCTCTCATAGGTTAACATGGGGGCTGTATTTAAATAACCTCAAAGTGCAGATTCCATTTGAGAGCAGATAGAAGTGTGAGGTTTGGGCTCTCTAAACTCACTATCTAAAAATAACTTGTAGTGAAGTTGTTTTTTAGATTGATAGTTTAAAAATGCCAGTTGTAGAAAGTAGCCATTTTCTTGCTTAAACCATTATGTGACTCTGACTGCTTGTGGATTGCCTGTCTGGCTTACTTTGACAGTTGGGCTGTTTGTGAATCTCCTCTAGACAGTAAAGCAAAGGGAACTGGGGTGTCGCCTGCATATCCTGATGAGACATCTGTGCTAGAGTGGAGGGAGGAGTGGTCACTTACACCTGCATTGGTTGTGCCTGCCCTCTCACAATGCAGGTGTGTGTCTGGAACCTGGCCCGGGTAAGGCAGGGTCTTGTGAACAACACAGTCTTTCCCTTGAAGTATGCCTACCTCAAAGGCAGAAAGGGGTAGAAGTATTGGACCCAAAACCCCTGAAAATCAGATCACATCTGGATTCAAGAGGAACCTCTGCCAAGGCAAAAGAGCTGAGGAGACGTGCTGCCTCTGCCTGTGACTGTGCTTTGTTGGACTATCCTGCAGTTGTTGATCCTGCCTGTGAAAGAGGACAAAGACTGAACTTTGTTGTGCATTCTTGCTTGAGAAGAATCTCCAAGGGCTTGAACTGAGCATGCCTTCTGTTTGGAAGTCTCAGGGCCATCAAAGACTTCCTCTGCTAACATTTGGACTCCTGCACTGCCACGTGGTGTCCTATCTAGTCCCTGGGCTCTTGAAAAGTGAAGTTGGCAGACAAAAGCTGAAAATACACGCACAGAGCGACATGCAGGGAAATTTTTGACGCACCATATGCAGCGCGGCTGATAATCGCCGCTCCACCTGCATCGTGTAAGGGAGATCGACCTATCGCGGCTGGAGAAAAGACGTGCAACACCCACTTGCGGGTGCAGATTACGACATAAACCCCACGCAGTGCGGTTTTCTATCACCGTGCAACAGGATTTTACACGCATCATCCCTGGGCATCAGAGTCAACCTGACTCTGCTCGGAGCCAAGGTCCCTCCTCTGGAAATCAATGCATTGCTCTCTTGCAAGGGAGAAAAATGATGCATCACCGACCTGACCAGAGAAGAAACAATGCACGGCCTCCCTAGAGAGGAAGGAATTGACGCATGGCTGGCATTTCCAACACACATTCACCCATGCAGCTTTATATTTGACGCTAACCAGGTACTTTGTGCAAAATCATAATTTCCATTGTTTTCTATGGAGTAAGACTCTTATTCTTTTGATAATTCATAGTTTAACTTGTGTATGTTGGATCTTTCTCATTTTGGTCTTGTTTGATTTAGAAAAATATATCATATTTTTCTAAACTGGTGTGGTGTCCATTTTGTAGGGTTTACACTGTATTACTGTGTGGGTTGTGCAAATACTTTATACATTGCTTCTGAGATAAGCCTATCTGCTTGTGCTAAGCTACTAAGGGGGTAAGCAGGGGTTATCTAAGTGTGTTTCCCTTTTACCCTGACTGGAGAGAGGGCCCTTGCTTGGAAAGGGGGCAACTAGACTGCCAACCAAAGACCCCATTTCTTAAAAGGGGATACTTAGCAGGCCCTGTTCTAATGCGGAAATCAATTAGATGGACTTAGGTGCTGGCCAAAACACAGAGGGGGGTCATTCTGACCTCGGCGGTAAAAGGTGCTTACCGCCGGTCAGAAGCCCGCCATAACACCGCCGCGGCCGCGGTAAACCGCCACGGTCATTCTGACCCACAACTGGCAAACCGCCAAAAACCCGACATCCACAAAAGTCCGCCACACCAAAGGTCAGCGAAAAAATGGCGATGACCAAACCTCCACCGTCACGCCAACAGAAATACGCCCATGCCATCACGACCCACGAATCCACGCGGCGGTCTTTCAACTGCGGTATTCCATTGGCGGTACACACTGCCGCGGTCAAAATACACACACCCTTACAAAACACAACCACATTGGACAATTTGAAATACACACACCTGACACACATACACACACCACCCCCACACACCCAATACAATATAAAACACACACCCACATTACCCACAAACCCTTACTTCCACAATTGCAAATCAAGGACAGAGAGAGACAGAACTGCTTAGAGTAGACCGTCACATAGAGGCTAATCACAACATCACCCACACAATTTCAACGCACAAAACACCATACACCACCACACACATCACACTCCACAACACATACAACATCCCTCACCTCATCCACACCACCCCATGGCACCCCAAAGACACCCCAGGTTCTCTGACGCAGAACTCAGGGTCATGGTGGAGGAAATAGTACTTGCCGAGCCCCAGCTCTTCGGGGCACAGGTGCAGCATACAACAATTGCTAGGAAGATGGAGCTATGGCAAAGGATAGTCGACAGGGTCAACGCGGTGGGACAGCATCCACGCAATCGGGAGGACATCAGGAAGAGATGGAACGACCTACGGGGGAAGGTGCGTTCCATGGTATCAAGGCACAATATTGCGGTGCAGAAGACTGGCGGCGGACCCCCACCTACTCCCCCAGAATTCACAGCATGGGAGGAGGAAGTCTTGCACATCCTGCATCCTGAGGGCCTCGCAGGAGTAGGCGGAGGAATGGACTCTGGTAAGTCAAATCTTAACTACTACTTCCCACCCCCACCCAATCTGCATGCCAGCACATAGCCCCACCCTCACCCCCAACCCCATCACACCAACTCCTTCCAAATGTACCACCATCACAACCCACCCATCCCAACACCTAGACCTGCATGTGACCACAAAGCATGGACAGCCATCACCAAAGCATGACCACTGCACATAACCATCTCCCCCACAAGCCACCCTCACAAAAGCCCCCACACGGGAATGCCTGCACTTGGGTACACGGACACCCATCCATCCCACGAAAAGCCACACACAGAACCAATAACCATACCCTTATACCCCTGCAGGACCCGAACGCCACCACACCGCCACGGAGGGTCCGGAGATGTCCATCCCCCCCCCCGAAGAGGCCCCCAGCGATGACAGCAGCTCTGTCGACCTGGACCCAGATGACCAGCCCGGCCCATCGGGGACCTCTGGACAGTCGGTTCCCCACAGACAGCCACAGGCTACACCAGACCTAACCCCCTCTGGGAACACCAGCACAGCTCCCACCCAGTGGGCCCTTGCCTCTGTCTCCAGGACACGTCAATCAGCGGTGTGTCCGCCACTACAGGGCACCCAGGTTGACCCACCACCCCAACAACAACAGGGACCTGGGGGCAGTGGTAGTGGGCACACCGTCCATGGGACAGAGGCCCAGGGAAACAGGGGAACTGGGAGGGCTGCTGTGCGACGGGGGGGCAGGCCTAGGGAACCCACTCTCCAAGAGGCCCTCACCACCATCATGGGAGCATACCACCACTCCCAGGAGACGATGGCGACGGTACTGGCCAGGTTCCAGGAGATCCAGGCACAGCAGGAGGAACGGTACATGGGGTTCAGAGAGGAACTGAGGAACATCGGTTCCGCAATGGGGACCATCGTCCTGGCCCTTAACCAGATAGTCACCACATTGCGAGACCATGTGGCACCCCAAAGGGCCCCTGTCACTAGCCCAGGCCAGGAACAGCCTACCACCTCCGCCAGCATTAGTGGACAGGAGGCCCCCACACAACAACAGGCCACCAGAACCCCACCTCCTGCTGAAGAAGAACCACCCCGCAAGCGGAACCTGAGATCACACAAGAAGACAGAGTAGGATTGCAAGACCCCCACCAGCATAAGATACCCCCTGATGTCATCCCACTGTCCCACATTGTCACCCTGTCCAACCTTTAACTGCCCCTGCTCCATCCTTCCACAGGCATATGGACAATGCACCTGTGCGACTGAGAACTGGACTCTGCCATGGACATTTCTCCACCCCCACCCATCACCGTTTTACTATCATGTACCTATATGTAGCACTTATAATAAATCACTTATTGCACTTACAATTACAGGAGTCTGCTTTTATTTTACTATTATGTATCACACATAACGGTGCAATTATGTTCTGTTACATTGTAATGACAACATACCAATGACAACAAGCTGTAGTCCATGGGCAAACAAAGCAGAAGTCACGCAGTTGGTCAAACAGCTCTGAAACGTGAAGGGAAAGTCACAATTCAGTTAAAAGGAAATGGTGGGAAAGACAGAAAGTAGAGACGCAGGAGGCCTGAAGTTAATGTAAAATGGCGTGGGTGAATCTTACCTGTGTGCTACTGAAAATACTGTTGTATAACTGTATCCCTGTTGTCCGTGTCCTCCCCGTCGTCTTCCTCGTCTTCACTCTCCACAGGCTCCACAGCTGCTACAACACCACCATCTGGACCATCCTCCTGCAGGAAAGGCACCTAGCGTCGCAATGCAAGATTGTGAAGCATACAGCAGGCCACGATGATATGGCACACCTTCTTTGGTGAGTACATTAGGGATCCACCTGTCATATGCAGGCACCTAAACCTCGCCTTCAGGATCCCGAAGGTCCTTTCTATTATCCTCCTAGTTCGCCCATGGGCCTCATTGTACCGTTCCTCTGCCCTTGTCCTGGGATTCCTCACTGGGGTCAATAGCCAGGAGAGGTTGGGGTAACCAGAGTCACCTAATAACCACACACGGTGTCTCTGTAGCTGTTCCATCACATAGGGGACGCTGCTATTTCGCATAACATACGGGTCATGCACTGACCCAGGGAACTTGGCATTTACATGGGAGATGTACTGGTCTGCCAAACAGACCACCTGGACATTCATAGAATGATAACTTTTTCTGTTTCTGTACATCTGTTCACTGTCTTTGGGGGGAACCAAAGCCACATGGGTCCCATCAATGGCACCAATGATGTTGGGGATATGTCCAAGGGCATAGAAATCACCCTTCACTGTAGCCAATTCATCCTCCTCAGGGAAAACAATGTAGCTCTGCATGTATTTCATCAGGGCAGACAACACTCTGGACAAAACCTTAGAAAACATAGGCTGAGACATCCCTGATGACATGGCCACTGTTGTCTGAAAAGACCCACTTGCTAAAAAATGAAGTACTGACAGAACCTGCACCAGAAGGGGAATCCCTGTGGGTTGGCGGATGGGGGACATCAGGTCTGGCTCCAGCTGGGCACACAGTTCATGTATAGTGGCTCTGTCAAGTCGGTATCGAAGAATAATATGTCGTTCTTCCATTGTCAACAGGTCCACCAGCGGTCGGTACACGGGAGGATTCATCCTTCTCCTCACAAGTCCCAGTGGACGGTGCCTAGGAAGGACAACATGGAGTACAGAGTCAAGCAACCCACAGGTTCGTTCACACAGCTTGCACAGTAAATGAATCGCAATGCAGTGAAAGGCTTGTATGAGTGGCAATGCAAGGTCTAGGCCTGTGTGACGCAGTAGAAATTAAGCCATGTGGGTCCTTGAAATGGCGGCTGCCTGACCTGAGAAGTGTGACAGTGGGATGTGAGGTCAATGCGCTGGCGTGGCACACCGTGGCGGTCGAAGACCGCGGTGCGAAGCCGCATTGGTTAACATTGAAGCCTATGGGTTTCATTAGCCAATGACGATGTGCGCCGGCGGTCGCGGTACGCAGCGCGGCGGTGTGCACCGCCGCGGGCGTGACCGCCATTTTCCATCTGATTAATCACTCGAGACCTGATCATCCACAGGAGAGGACCTATACTGCAAGTGCTGCTGTGACCTCGGTCTGGAAGATACAATGGCTGCTGCGACTGGGGAAAGGGCCCCTGCCTTCACTTCTGAAGAGTTGGATAAACTTGTGGATGGGGTCCTCCCCCAGTATGCGCTACTCTACGGTCCTCCAGACCAACAGGTAAGTACACTGGGTGCACGTTGAATGGGCTATGCCTGTGTTGAGTAGGGTGTATGTAAGATGGTGGGGAGGGGAGCGAATGAGGAGTGCAATGCACGAAAGAGGAGAGCATGTGCCACATGGCAAGGTTGGGGAGGGGAGCCCAATCACATCTAACATGCAGAGAACTGATGATATTCCCTTTACCACCCTGTACATGTCAAATAGGTCAGCGCCCATCAGAAAGTCGACATTTGGCGTGCCATCGCCAAGGACGTCCGGGCCCTTGGGGTCCACAACAGACGGGGCACCCACTGCCGAAAGAGGTGGGAGGGCATCCGCCACGGGACCAGGAAGACCGCCGAGTCACTGCTGGGGATGGCCTCCCAACGTAGGAGGAGTGGCAGTCGTACCTTGACCCCCCTGATGTCCCGGATCCTGGCGGTGGCCTACCCCAATTTGGATGGGCGCGTGAGGACATCACGGCAGACACAAGGGGGTGAGTACAAGCACATTCTGCTATCTTTGCGCGCAGTGGAGGTGTCTGGGTTGGGGAGGAGGGCTGTGGGTGACTTTAGGCCAGGGCGCTTTCTGTAGTCTAGTCCCCTCCTTTAGGCATGGCCCTGTGCCCCCGCCCCCCACCTCTGTAGGGTACCAAGTACAGCCATCCATGGTCCGGCCTCACCTATGTGTGCATTTGTCGTCCATAGACCTGTAGGCCTAGTCACAATAACTGAGTAGTGTACCCCGATTGCACGGCGTAGTGCAGGAGGCTCCTGTGTCTGTCCTCTCCAAAAACGGTGTTGACAATGCATGCACTCAACCTGTCTTTATTTCTCCCCCCACCCTTGTTCTTTATCTTCTTGTGCATGTGTGCATTAGCATCATCAGGCGGAGGAGAATTGGCATCGGAGCACGAGGGAGCTGCAACTCACATGGCCCCGGTGGGCCATGCTACAGACACCGAGGTCACCAGTGATACGGAGGGCGAGGGGAGCTCCACAACGGGGACCCGTGGAGACGTCAGCGACACCGACACGTCCTCGGAAGGGAGCTCCCTTGCGGTGGCGGCAACATCCGTGCCCCCCGCCACAACAGGTACAGCCGCCACCCAGCGCACCAGCCCCGCCCTCCCAGTAGCCCCTCAGCCTTCGCTCCGTGCCCGCTCGCCCAAGAAGGCGGGCATCTCCTTCACCCCAGGCACCGCAGGCCCTGCCCCAGTTACCCCTGCTGCCCTCAGTGAGGAGGTCATTGACCTCCTCCAGACCATCATTGTTGGGCAGTCTACCCTTTTGAATGCCATCCAGGGTGTAGAAAGGGAGGTGCATCGGAGCAATGCATACCTGGAGGGCATTCATTTGGGTCAGGCTGCCCATCAACGATCGTTCAATGCTCTGGCCTCAGCACTGACGGCAGCCATTGTCCCTGTTTCCAACCTCCCTCTTCTGACTGCCTCCACCCAGTCCCAGTCTCCTGTTCTTCTGCCTATCCCATCCACACCATCAGACCAGCCTGCACACACCTCAACACCCAAGGGCAGCTCATCCAGACATAGCACCACAGATCCCACAAGCATTCACACAAACAACATCCAGATGCAGACATGCCAACAGTCACTACCACCTCTGTGTCCCCCTCCTCCTCGTCTCCCTCCTGCCTCCCTGTGATGTCTCCACTCACACCTGCATGCACACCACCATCAGCCAGTACTTCCATCACCAGTACACCCTCCAGTACAGTCTGCACACGTGCAGTCACCACCCCCACTGCCATTTACACGTCCCCTCTGTCCTCTCCCAGTGTGTCTGTCACCCCCTCTTCCAAAACACACAAACGCAGGCAGCCACCCACCCAACAGCCATCCACCTCACCACAACCTCCGTCACAAGCACCTGCACCCAAAGACAGCACACTTGACTCTCCTACAACCACATCCTCTTCCTCCACTCCCATACCCACTGCACCTACCCTTCCCATTGCTCCTAAAAAACTTTTCCTCTTTAAAGTTAACCTCTTTGCATCACCTGACCCACCCCCTCCATCTGGTAAGAGTCCTAAGAGCACCTCAGCCACCACCAGCCCTGCATCGAGGGCGACCATTGTGCACGGGTATTGGAGTCCACCTTTTCCCAGTCCAGATACATCGGCCAGCAGCATGGGGACAGCCAGCCCACCCCCTGGGAAGAGAACCCGGAAGACAAAGGTCCGGCGCGAGAAGGCTGACACGGCTGCCACCAAGGAGCGTAGTCCTGGGCCGTCACCTGCCACAACATCAAGGGGAGGCAAGGGCCAGAAAGCCTCATCGAAGGAGGGCAAGGGCAGCAGGGCGGAGAAGTCAGCCAGCAGGCGCGCGGACCAGGAGGGCCCCACCAGCCCCATACCGGGTGTGACGGAGGACACCCACGGGCCCAGGACTCCATCACAGGAGGGGCCAGCAACCGCACGGTCGGAGGGCGAATAAGCAGGGAGTCCTGGCCAGGTCTGGCTCCCTTGAAAGACAGGACAAACACCGCTGAACAGGGCCCAGCCGTGCAGAAAGGCACCGCTGAACAGGGCCCCGCCGTGAAGAAACACACCGCTGAACAGGGCCCCGCCGTGAAGACAGGCAACGATGAACAGGGCCCCGCCGTGAAGACAGGCACCGCTGAACAGGGCCCCGCCGTGCAGAAAGGCACCGCTGAACAGGGCCCCGTCGTGAAGAAACGCACCGCTGAACAGGGCCCCGCCATGAAGACAGGCACCGCTGAACAGGGCCCCGCCGTGAAGACAGGCACCGCTGAACAGGGCCCCGACGTGTATAAAGGCACCGCTGAACAGGGCCCGCCGTGCAGAAAGGCACTGCTGAACAGGGCCCCGCCGTGAAGAAACACACCGCTGAACAGGGCCCCGCCGTGAAGACAGGCACCGCTGAACAGGGCCCCGCCGTGAAGACAGGCACCACTGAACATGGCCCCGCCGTGCAGAA
The DNA here is from genome assembly GCF_031143425.1 of Pleurodeles waltl. Classification (NCBI taxonomy): domain Eukaryota; kingdom Metazoa; phylum Chordata; class Amphibia; order Caudata; family Salamandridae; genus Pleurodeles; species Pleurodeles waltl. The sequence continues at coordinate 231,678,708 of NC_090447.1, forward strand.
AGGCACCGCTGAACAGGGCCCGCCGTGAAGAAACGCACCGCTGAACAGGGCCCCGCCGTGAAGAAACGCACCGCTGAACAGGGCCCCGCCGTGAAGACAGGCACCGCTGAACAGGGCCCCGCCATGCAGAAAGGCACCGCTGAACAGGGCCCCGCCGTGAAGAAGCGCACCGCTGAACAGGGCCCTTCCTATCAAGCACCACTCCGCTGGGCCCTTCCTGTCAAGCACCGCTCCGCTGGGCCCTTCCTGTCAAGCACCGCTCCGCTGGGCCCCTCCGTCTCAAGCACCGCTCCGCTGGGCCCTTCCTGTCAAGCACCGCTCCGCTGGGCCCTTCCTGTCAAGCACCACTCCGCTGGGCCCTTCCTGTCAAGCACCGCTCCGCTGGGCCCCGCCGTCTCAAGCACCGCTCCGCTGGGCCCTTCCTGTCAAGCACCGCTCCGCTGGGCCCTTCCTGTCAAGCACCGCTCCGCTGGGTCCTTCCTGTCAAGCACCGCTGGCCCATTGACAGTGCCGGTTCTGTGTGGAGCTGGTGTTCACGCTGCACTCTGGGCACCCTGCCTCCTCCAATACCAGTGGAGTCGGGTATCCATCCGATGGACTGTGGCTTTGCACTCCCCAAGATGGCACAGTGGACAATCCACCCACTGTATAGACTTGAGAGACTGTGGCTTTGCACTCCCCAGGATGGCACAGTGGGCAATCCACCCACTGTAGAGACTTGTGAGACTGTGGCTTTGTACTCCCCAGGATTGAACAGTGGGCAACCCACCCACTGTAGAGACTTCAGAGACTGTGGCTTTGCACTCCCCAGGATGGTACAGTGGGCATGGAGGCCCCTCGTGGATCTGGCGTCGTGGACTCATGTGGCTGAGGTGCCCCCCCTTCCCTTCCCCCTGAGGTGCCTGTAGTTTTATCATCTGATGCCCCAGCAGTGTTCTCTCCAACGGAATCTGGTCTCCCGTGTGGGCTTTGCCCATGTGTTTGTGGACATTGGCCCACGGACTGTGGAACTTTGACAAACTGAGCAGGACTTATTGACTATGTATATAGCTTTCGCACTGTTCATATTTTTCATTTTTATATTTCATATAGTTAATTTACCATGACTTCAATGAACCTATTTTATACATAAATTTAAATGATAATTTTTCTTTTGTCTTTGCATTTTTCCAGGGGGTTTGGGGGGTGTCACTCTGAGTTGTTGCTCTGCATTGGTGTGTAGATAGTTGGGGGGGATGGGGGGGTGGGTGGGTGTGTAGCGTATGTGTGTGCACGTAACCTTTTCTCGTCCCTCCTCCCCTGTGTCGTAGGTGCAGTACTCACCGTTGTCGTCTGCGCCGGAGTTCATACTCGTGGTAGATGAGCAGGTAGACAATAGCTGGTAGCATGTTCAATTCGGGTTCGATGCTGTCCTCCTTCCTCGTGGAGTGTGTATAGATGAGCGTTTTCCCGTTCGTAGTCTGTTTCTGCCGTGTTTTTATCAGCGGGGCTCACGCCCCGGAAAAGGTGGCGGATTGGTGAGTTGTGATAGGGTGGGCGGTACATTGTCTGCCGCCTGCCTGTTGGCGGTGACCGCCGCGCTGTTTGTTTGTCCCGCCGTGGCAGTCAGAGTGTTAAAGTGGCGGTCTGTGTTGGCGGTTCCCGCCAGGGTCAGAATTCATTTTTTTTTACCGCCTGCCTGTTGGCGGGTTGGCCGCCGCTTTATCACCGACCGCCACGATTGGAATCACCCCCATAAAGTTCCTTTTCATTTCATGCAACAACAAAAAAAATCGTAAAGTTATGAGCAAAGTTGAACCTATTTCAAATACAGAAAATGATGCATCTACTTATCTGTTACATAGATTTGGTCAAAACTGTAATACTGAATGGAAATATGTTTTGTGTTTAAAACTAAAACTTGGCGATAGGTATAACTTGCATATTTCAGTGTGGTATAACCATGCAGAATTACCAAAAAAATTCAGCTAGATTACCTGAAATCACATGAGAAGAGTAATTCCTTATTTATTGCTATATATTTGGTGCACAAATGCCGGCTCTTGCCCAAATGGATGCAATAATTTGTTTGGCACCAAGAAATAGCGCTAAATGCAAGCAAAGATAAATAGCTCATGCTCGCTAAATGTGTCCGTGGGTTAGGACTTTCCCCCAACATACTCCCAGCATGCACAGCTACTTTTCCAGCGCAACATTACACTTCTGTCTAATTTGGATGTGAAGATGCATTTTGTGCTAAGAAAATAGCACTAAATGCAGCGGAATATAAACAGCAATGCGAACAGATGCTCAAGCTCATTAAGTGTGTCTTACAACAGGATTTCTTCCTCCAGGTTACTCTTAATTTTGAGAGAGCAGGTGTAATTGAGTTATTATCATTAATTCTGCATACAACATAGAATTACTGAAATACCCCATTTACAAGCTATTACTGATGAGTAGTGATGTTGTAAGGCATGTAACAGAGCAACTGGATGACTTGAAAGGTGTCACAATGGAAAATGTCACCTGCAGTTAAAAAATTGAGGGTAATATGTTTTCCTCTCTCTTTTACCTGTTTTCCTCCAAATATATTTAAAGTAATTAGCTGATAAGTAGACTCTAAGGGTGGAAGGACTACTTAAATAGTCAACACAAGCTTTGTCAGAGTAAACCACAAACTGCACTAAATTAACCTGTGTTTAACCCTCTGATAGCTTGGCACAAAGCAGTCAGGCCTAACTTAAAGGCAGTTTATAAAGTATTTATGCACTACACACACAGCACTAAAGTGAAAAAACAGCTAATAAACCTCATATGAATGTAGAAAAATAGATTTATTAAATAAAATGATACTAAAATGAACAACATCTAATCAGGAGGGCCGAAGCTGTTTTTGTTGGTAAAAATTGTGCCAAGAACCAGAAAGCACTAATTGCAGTGTTCTGGTCCAGCTAAATTTAGGGAAAGTCACAAATTCAGGTGCGATGGAGTACAGGTCACATACAAGGACCGGGTTGGTGTCACTGAAGAATTACCTGCTTAAGTCTGGATGAAGAGTTCAGTTCATATTGGATGCATCCACAAAGAGGGTCTTTCAGATGATCAGTCATAGAAGATGGTTGTTTATCAGCATGAAGAGATCCCCTCACAGACATGAGGAGCCCAGACTTCAAGAATTTCACATATTTCTTGGAGAGGAGTTCTCCCTGATTCCAGCCAGGAGTCCAGAATCATAGGGGCAACTCTTGGGGATCAAGACTCATTCCACCAGAGGCCAGCAGCCGGCCTTTGGCAGATTGAGGGAGGTCCAGTTGCTGTTGTTCAGCTGGGCACTTTCAGTATGGCCTCTGGGAACTTGTTGTTTCCCTGTAGCTGTGTTGTGTCCCTGTAGCTTACTCAGGAGGTTAGCCAATTAATCCTTGGAGTCACTCTAGTTAGCATGGGATGAAGGGAAACCAATAAAATGGTTCTTCCACTTTTAGCAAGGTAGTCCTTCAGGGAGCAGGACAGTCTTTCTGGTGACAGGGTTGTTCTTCTTTTAAATCTTCAACAGGTCCAGGAGTGTTGTGATGAGAGATTCCGAAGGTCCCGCTGGTGCCAGTCTTTGTGGGGGGAATTCCGTGACCCACTTGCAAAACTGGTTCTGGTCAGTTCTTACCATTCCTCTGGGTATTGCTCCAAATTGTATAGGGTGGCAAAAGGTAGGACAGGCCTGGTGTCAGGTTCCTTTGTGTGTACTGGAGGAATGCTCTTTAATATAAAATTAGGGTAGGGGACAGATACTCACCAGCCATCTTTTCAGGAAAGTTCTCTCACCTCAAAAGTAGGCTTCATTTGTCTCACTCTCTAGAAGCAATACACAAACCCAAACAGCAGAGCCATTCACAGTCATGTGCCTCAGGACAGTGGCAGAAATGCACATTGGTCTGGGAAAGAAAATGCAAAGTTTCTAAATTGTAACTGATAATCTGACTTCACCATTAAAGAGGATTTTAAATTATTATTCAGTGTACACATCTTTTCTCTATCTGCTCTTATTCTTAACGTATCACTTATTAGATGAAATAAGGAAACTCAGTGTTAGCCTTACAACAGTGAAACATGCCTTTAGTTGTTCAATGTCAAGACATGTAAAACTTATACACACATCTTCTTCTTGCGTACTTTGGACCCTGCTCTATAGGCCTTGAGGACCTTCCTTAAGGGTGACTTATAAATATGAAAACATAAGGTGTATATTTGGCAAGAAAGTTAATTTTGATTAAGAAGATAAATAAGATCAACAGTATTGAACAAGTGTTTGGACCATCATACATAGATCCTGTTCTTTGGTAGAAGACACTTGGATTATGATTTTTCTAACACTTCCCAGTGCACAGAAAAACAGGAAAGTATTGATTGAACTGATCAAAAACCATTAGGTAGGTCATTCTGTTCAGTGGACCCCCGCCAACACCAAGGCAATTCCACAGCAGATTGACACATTTCCTCCTTTCTTTGGAGCAGTTACCCCATGAAGAGTACTGCCACGTTGAAAACTGTAACCCCAGCGATGTCCATGATATGGCTTCAGTTTTACATCAAGTGACAACAACATAAAATGATAAATAAAGTGATGCCATACAGCTGTCATTTTCAATAGGTCGACCTTATGTGGAAACATCAACAGATCCAACCTTTGTAACATTGCCTTATTATGAACTACCAAGAGAACCCACATCAAGTTAACTAAGTCTGCTGCAGGAAGTTATGCTATATGAAAATGATGACACAAGAAAAATAATTAACATTCCAGTGAGCAGGAGCTATAGTTGGACACTTGTTTCCGGCTGGTTCCGTTATGGATACCTTTACCATCATGGTCATATATCTAGATTGTTACTGGAGTTCTAACCATTGAAATGTAAATTGTAATTTAAATTTTTATGCTAGTACATGGGAACTACATTCCCAACAAAGCAAAGCAGGTTTATGTAGTTCAGGAATTGCAAATGCATTCTTCTTTTCACAGAGCTAACAGGACCATCATGTTGTGAATATCACTGCATATCATGCACCTGAACATTGCAGCTTGGAAAATGGTTCCTTATCAAATAATGTTCCTTGCAGAAATAATTCAAATCCTTTATGATTTAAAACTCCCTGTGGATGACATTATAATTCCTAGGTCTTATGCAAATGCATTGGACAAAAAGGCCAATAACAATTATTAACGGATTTTAGTCCATATGTCTCAGACAATGAAGACCTCATACTCAATTGCAAAAAGTCATCAGAAGCTATTAAGTTTTCATCACTATGAACATATTTTTATTCATCAGTCCTACAGGAATACTTAGACATAGTAGGAGCCTTTTAGGGCCCTGCTCAAAAATAGTTCTAAAAATTTTCTCAGGAGGTCTCCCTGTTTTAATGGTGATGGCATGTCTGATCCACCTGCGTTTTATTATTTTCAGGAATCAGGCGATTTTGTTTATTGTTTCATGTAGTCTATTGAGTCACCTTGAGAATAAAGTTATGCATATTGTAAAGAAAGTATAAATGAAAAATGTGTGTGGGGGCTAAAATTTGAAAAATGGAAGGCACCGATACCCTGTTTAATGCAAACATGAGTCCCAGAAAAATATTATTTCTATATAAGAGAGAGCAGTAAAGAACAAGATCAGCTTTACACATTTTAACTGCTTTAGTGCGGGCATCGGACACTTGGTGACGCCCACACTACCTCCATGGTGCGGGTCACGATAAGTGGCCGACACCAGAGAGGGGGTTAAAAAATACTCGAGTGCGTTGCACCCGAGGATTTTAAAAAAGAAAATACCTTGGGAGACACAGAAGATCTTCTGTGTCTCCCCTGCCCCCCTACTCGGCCCTTTGTGATGTCAGCGCACCGAGAGGCACACTGAGATCACTATCTGTTTTCTCCATCAGAGCAGGAAGCAGCCTTATGGATACTTCCTGCTCCAATGGGGAAAATAGCCCCAAATTGTCTTCCCGACATTCAGGAAGGCCTTGTTTGAAACAGGAGACTCCTCCTGAAGGAAACCTTCCACAAGGCCTGCCTGAACTGGACACTAGACACCAGGGATTTCACTTGGGGGCCGGCCCCCTCGGAAAATGGCCGCACCCCCCGGGGCATATTTTTTAATTTAAAAATGTAGGTTTACCCCTGGGGGCGCGATTGCACCCGATCGCACCCCCCAGGGTTTTAAAAATATATCTTAAAAAAGCCAATTAAAAAAAAATAAAAAAATAGGCAGGGCGTCATCCGTGAGCAGGGTGACCCCCTGTTGGGGCAATCATTTTTTAAAATAGTTGTATGGTTAAAAAAAGGGCCTCCAGGGAAACCATACAGCTATTAATAAAAAATAAATAAAAAAAATATATATATATATATATATATATATATATATAAAAGTCTTGTGATTATGGTTCTGCTACAAAAGGATCAGACTTTTGTCTAGTCGCAGTTTTGATGCCATAAAGAAGCACAGAATGTTTATATGCCTACTGCAAAGACCAAATCTGTATTTTATGTAAATTACATTAGTAAAGTCAGCCAGTGCCTGCGCTATAATACAAATGAAATGTATGTGCGGGGGTGGCTATGGAGAGATGAAGGTCACTTTTGATGGATGGTAGTGAGGGAATCTGAAGAGGAGGTCATGGGAGTGGGAGCACCAATAATGATTGTTGGAGTGGGCGCTAGAGATGCTAAAGACTGTGATGATTGGTATGTGCCAAGGTGAAGTAATAGTGTGTCTCTTTTTGAGTGCAAAGACAGGTCAGGGTGTCTCCTGAGTACTGATCCGTCTCCCATAGTGAGATGTAGATTGTGCCCAGACAGTGAACAAAGGGCTTGGGTGTGGACAAGTGTTTTTTTTTCTTGAGCAGTATGGCCTATACTTACCCTATCACTGGCAGATGTGACTCACCCTACATCAGCCTCCTGTACGTCTTGCTAGTCAACTTGGCTTCAAACCCAGTAGAAGGGGGTGCTGAACTAGATCTGGCTTGGTGTGACCACAAGGGAGATGTTGTAACATATCATAGCCACACCTCTGGGAAGGAACATTCAAAAAATTACTATTAACTCAAAAGTGTAAGTTTAACTTTGTGAATCAGGCCAACATCGTTTTACACACATGAGCGTTATAAAGAATAAACAGGGAAACATCACTGTACAAGAAATTAGGTTGTTAGTTAAAGGGGGTGACTACCCACCATAAGTAATAAACACAGTCCGTGTCAGGATGACCCAATAAACAAGTAAATCAACTTGAGATGAACACCCTGGTAGCTATGGCACTGAGAAGATAAGCTTTACCAAGAGCAATGTGTAAAGCATTATTGCAGCACCAAAATAGTAAGAAAGTCAAAACTCAACACAACCAAAATCTCAAACTGAATTAGAAAAGTAGAGATAATTTTATGAAATAAACTGACACCAAATCAACCAAAATTCACTATGTAGAAGGAACCAGAGATATCAATGTTATGGATTTAAATAAAAATAGTGCAAAACGTTTTAAACACTGAGGGCCTGATTCTAACTTTGGAGGACGGTGTTAAACCGTCCCAAAAGTGGCGGATATACCACCTACTGTATTACGAGTTCCATAGGATATAATGGACTCGTAATACGGTAGGTGGTATATCCGCCACTTTTGGGACGGTTTAACACCGTCCTCCAAAGTTAGAATCAGGCCCTGAGTGTTATACTGATAACAGTAGACCTTTACCAGGGCACAATTTGAATCCAACCACAATAAGAATGGGTTAGATATATGGACCAAAATGGTCCAGTTTGAGGATTTAGCTTGGAATTTAGTCTCAAAAGAGGAAGTTCAAAGACTTCAGCAGGTCAAGGAATCTGGCTACAGGTGAAAAGGGCTTCACAACATCAGAGCCTTTGGGCACGGACCCTTTGAAGCCATTGGTTTCTGGTGGCCAGGGACGTTTTCTCTCTGGCCAGATACTTTAGGCACCTATGCCTAATCAAGATTTCTTCATTTTTTGGAGCTCAGATACCTTCAGTAGAATAAGATTGCCGGAAGTAGGCAAAGATGGCTCAGCAAGGCAGAATACCACCCCTGCAAGGTTCCAATTCAGAGCATAGGATGTCATGAAAAAGTTGTGAGTGGGAGAAACCTGGATCTCTGGCCCAGCTCCAGTGCACCTTGACAGGATTGTCCAGGTCTTCTGGAGGTCAAATACTTTCTAAGTTAAAATTTTCACCACTGGTACGAGAAGTCTAGCTACACACAGCCAAGGGTCCATGACCTCAGGAACCACACTTGGGGGTTATGACTCACTCCACCAGAGAGCACCAGTAGAGTCCAGGTCAGGTCTACTTGGAACTCGTCAGTTTAGCTGTTGCAGGAAAAGGCCTCATGAAGCTAGTTGTGTCCCTGTAGCTTGAACAGAAGAGGAGGCTAGCCTTATTATCCTTGTCTTGAGTACACGAGGGAGTAGTTCTTCAGGGCTCTATTCAGGTCTCAAACTACAGATTTAGACCTCTTCTGATCTTCCCCAGGTCCACTGGGTGTTCTGAAGAGTGAACTGGGGATGCCACATTTATGGCTGGGATTAGCCTGTGGGTAGAGGTGACCTCTAGTTCCTCCCTAACCGATGTGGTAAAATAGCCCAGTGGTTATCCTACCATTGGTTAAGTATTTCATGTGTACCCTACTGTAAACAATCGCACAGTGCCCCTCACTGCCCAAATCAAAGATGGTGAGGTGATTCTCCCTTTGTACTTTGCCTGTGTACCAATCACAGAACTGTGGCCAGGGATATGAGCAAAACCTCCTCTGTGGGCACTTCAAATCAGTTCAGAGGGTAACTCCCTTTCCTCTAGGAATGGTTTCTGCCTGCCTGGGGTACAAACAAAAGGACCCATCGAGGTGTCATCTGACATTTGCCTATGACAAAAGGCCCCTTTGAAGTAAATTAACTTCCTGAGAACTGCCCACATGGTCATGCTTCCAGAGGAACAGAACTGCCTCCCCATACAGAGGACTTTGTCTCTACTCTGGGGGAAGCTTTGACATCTCATTCAGGGCATGCATATTCAGAGGGCCGTAGCTGGAGGCTAATACAAATGAATCCAGTTGTTTTGGACCGAAAATATAACTTTCTAAATTATAAAAACCAAGAATGATGTTTGTAGGTGCCCCAGCCAAAGACAGAATAGTGCCTCCCAGTATTCCCCTATCCAACCGGCAGCTTTACTATAGTGAAAATAGCTTTTAGGTGCTACTCATTGTAAGGACATGTTTACTATTAACTTTCTAAATGCCCCCTTTTAAAATACTTGCACCCTGACTTATTGGCCACGCGTCCTACCTAGGGGTGAATTATTGAATTTTTTTTAAAGGTTTGGACTTTTCAAAAAGGTTTATATTGACTGGTCAAACTACAATTTTTAAAGTGCTCCAGTCAGGCTTCAAGGGTAGGCCTAAACCCATATTTGTACTGCCACTGTAGTGGATGTCACAATGGGAGCTGTAGTCTACTTGTGGCATTTTACTTTCAGGTCCAATGGCCTATACCATATGCTAGGGAATGATAAGGAAGCTAAATATGCCAGTTGCTCTTTTAGCAATGCAACCATGTTAAAAGGGGGAGCAACAACTACTACTGGTTAGCCAGGGGTACAGCACAGGGTCCCACAGTCATCAAGAACATATAGGGCAAAAGTCTGGTACACCACACAAAAGAGTATCTTTTCCTGCAACTGGAGTAAGGTGACTGAAGGCTCACAAAAGTCTACAAACCCTCAAAGGCCATAGATGTGCTCACCAGAAAACCCCTTGAAAAGAAGAAAGACGCATGTCAAGTAAAGGACCAGGCCAATGTAGCCTATTTGTATTAGACTTAACTGTGAAGTAAATCCCCACTTGGAGTGTTAGATGTATTCATCATCGACAATAGGTAATTGGATACTTTATGTTCCTTTATACTTGTCTTACCAATGTTATAAGTCTCTTTTTTTGCACATTTTGCTTTGTCTTGACCAGGCCTAATACTTATAACAATGCAATTGATAGAAGTAGAACATTTGCTAATATTTTGGCCATGTGACTACTTTGGTAGATTTATGTGATAGAGGCATACTCCAGGTTCAAAATTGCTGTGAGAAACTGGGTTGTTGGTTGACTGAGGTATGAGCCATGGCCAAGCAACGGCCAACATATCAGAAAGGGTGAACCATCAAAAGTAATTAAATTACCATATGCTTAACTCTGGGTAGCTTGGCATAAAAAAGCAGTCAGGCTAAATTTAGAGGCAATGTGTAAAGTACGTATGCAGTGCACAAACAGTAATACAGCGAAAACACCCCCCTCTAAAAAATCCCACACTAATTTAGAAAAATTGACTAAATTAAATTATTTACCACGAAATACCAAGGCCCGTATTTATACTTTTTGACGCTAAACTGCGCTAACGCAGTTTAGCGTCAAAAAGTTTTGCGCCGGCTAACGCCATTCTGAAGCGCCATGATGGCGCCGTATTTATTGAATGGCGTTAGCCCGCGCTAGCAGACCGGCGCTGCCTGGTGTGTGTGGAAAAAAACCACGTACACCAGGCAGCGCCGGCGCTGGGGAAAATGGCGTTAGGGCGTCTTAAAATGGTGCAAGTCAGGTTGACGCCAAAAAATCGCCTCCACCCGATTTGCGCCATTTTTAACGACGCCCAGACGCCATTTTCATGACTCCTGTCTTAGTAAAGACAGGAGTCATGCCCCCTTGCCCAATGGCCATGCCCAGGGGACTTATGTCCCCTGGGCATGGTCATTGGGCATTGAGGCATGTAGGGGGGCACAAATCAGGCCCCCCTATGCCAAAAAAAAATATAAAAAAAATAAAAAATTATACTTACCTGAACTTACCTGAATGTCCCTGGGATGGGTCCCTCCATCCTTGGGTGTCCTCCTGGGGTGGGCAAGGGTGGCAGGGGGGGTCCCTGGGGGCATGGGCGCAAAAATCCGGCGCAAATGCGGGGTTTTTTGCCCCGCCCACTCCCGGGCGTGATTTTTGCCCAGGAGTATAAATACGACGCATTTGCGTCGCAGTCATTTTTTTAGACGGGAACGCCTACCTTGCATCTCATTAACGCAAGGAAGGCGTTCACGGAAAAAATGACGCTCTTTCCTCATACTTTGGCGCTAGATGCGTCTAACGCCAAAGTATAAATATGGCGTTAGTTTTGCGCCGAATTTGCGTCGAAAAAAACGACGCAAATTCGGCGCAAACGGAGTATAAATATGCCCCCAAGAATCTAAACAGTAGAACCCACCTGGTAACATTTAATTTGCAGGCCCTGGTTATATGGTATTCCACTCTACTGAGGACTTATAAGTAAATTATATATGCTAATCACGTGAAACCAACCTTACCATTTTAAGGGGTGAGTACACCAGCACTTTAGCACTGGTTAGCAGTGAGAAAGTGCACAGAATCCTAAGACCAACAAAAACTAATTTCAGCAAAAAAGGTGGAGGGTAAAGGCAAAACATCTGGGGCTGACTCATGCAGAGAGGGCCAGGTCCAACAATGACATACCTCTGTGCTATGAACAACTGGGAAAGCGATGCAAATGCAAAAAAATGTTGAGTTATCAAAGTTGAACCTCCTGAAATGTAAAACATTTGACAATAGCTGTTGTACAGTTATGATGTAATTATCACACAAAGCCCATCAAAATAAATATTAATTGGAAAACATTGTTATACTAGGAACAGTTTAAAAAAATGCTACTCCAGTCATATTAAAACATATTAATTTTGCTTCTAATTACTCCATTAGCAAATATTTTAACAAAAATTGGTGTTAGTAAGTATAAAACAGTAAACAATTAAGTATATACACAATGGGCCTGATTCAAAAAGATTGTTGTGTGGGTAGAAATGCCTTAATCCCATTTCACTCTAGTATAACACATGAATTACACTAGTAGGCAAGTATTCCTTTCTTACACCGGGTTTACACATAGACGTCTTTTTGAATCAAAAATGAAAACAGGAGAATGTATGATAGCGCGGATATATAGAACGAGGTGAGATGAATGTGATCATTTTTAAATTATCATTTGGTGGATAACCTTCAATGTGGATCATTTTTTGATGCAAAACCTGTGCAAACTTACAAAATACAATTGTATTATGTAAGTTAGTGCCGATTTTGGACTAAAAAAAGACGCAAATGCAGCGTTAAAAAGTATGAATATGGGCCTAGATGTCTAAACTGAACCTTTATTTGTAGATAGTATTATAAAGTCACTCATAATATTGGAGGAGGTGGATTGGAGTTGAGAATGCAGTCCTCAGGCATGCAAGATTTCTCCTCACGGTAGCAGGACCATCAGAACTGCCAAGTCTACCTGAAAAAGATGGAAATTCAGGCCCGTATTTATACTTTTTGACGCTAAACTGCGCTAACGCAGTTTAGCGTCAAAAAGTTTAGCGCCGGCTAACGCCATTCTGAAGCGCCATGCGGGCGCCGTATTTATTGAATGGCGTTAGCCGGCGCTAGCAGACCGGCGCTGCCTGGTGTGCGTGGAAAAAAACCACGTACACCAGGCAGCGCCGGCGTTGGGGAAAATGGCGTTAGGGCGTCTTAAAAATGGTGCAAGTCAGGTTGACGCTAAAAAATCGCCTCCACCCGATTTGCGCCATTTTTAACGACGCCCAGACGCCATTTACATGACTCCTGTCTTAGTAAAGACAGGAGTCATGCCCCCTTGCCCAATGGCCATGCCCAGGGGACTTATGTCCCCTGGGCATGGTCATTGAGGCATGTAGGGGGGCACAAATCAGGCCCCCCTATGCCAAAAAAAAATATAAAATAACTAAAAATGTATACTTACCTGAACTTACCTGAATGTCCCTGGGATGGGTCCCTCCATCCTTGGGTGTCCTCCTGGGGTGGGCAAGGGTGGCAGGGGGGGTCCCTGGGGGCATGGGAGGGCATCTGTGGGCTCATTTTCAGCCCACAGGTCCCTTAACGCCTGCCCTGACCCAGGCGTTAAAAAGAGGCGCAAATGCGGGGTTTTTTGCCCCGCCTACTCCCGGGCGTGATTTTTGCCCGGGAGTATAAATACGACGCATTTGTGTTGCAGTCATTTTTTTGGACGGGAACGCCTACCTTGCATCTCATTAACGCAAGGAAGGCGTTCACGCAAAAAAATGACGCTCTTTCCTCATACTTTGGCGCTAGACGCGTCTAACGCCAAAGTATAAATATGGCGTTAGTTTTGCGCCGAATTTGCGTCGAAAAAAACGACGCTAATTCGGCGCAAACGGAGTATAAATATGCCCCTTAGTGCTCTGAACACTGTGATGAGTCATGTTTAGGCTTCTTTTAATTTCACTGTGTGACTGTTTATGGATTATTTTCCCTCTTACCATAGAAAATGTGAAGTTTTAAACATGCGCATAATTGTTAGTATCATGTCAGCTCCGTATTTAGCCTGGCAGATTTTATTGTTTTTATTGTGGGTGGCAGCCATAACATTATTGCTGCTTACTATGCAATCTGACATGTTTTATTATTTTTAGTTATGTGAGCATATGCCCTACATATGTTTCAAAGACAACCCATTCATCACCATGTTTGTTTCATCGTGTTGATATTTAGTGTTTGCAAGTACAGTTTTATTCTATAAATATATAAATAATCAGTGATCAGATACTGTAAAATCCAGGTATCTGACAATAGGTCGGAGGGGCTTTGTGAGAGGAATATCTCCCCAAATGTCACTCTAGCTTGCAGCTGCAACAAACCTCTTTCAGATACGGCTCTGGGAGTGGTGCAGTGAACTGGCCTTTAGCGTTGGACTGTTTATCATTCCTTAAAAAATGATTTGATAGATAACAGCTAAACAGCTGGTTTCTAAGTGAGAGAATGTTTGCTGTGCAACCCATCTTAAGAAAAGTAATTTATAGACTTACTATTTACTGCTTCTGCTAAACTTCAGCATAGCTCTTAATAGTAGTTATTGGGTGTTAGCATGATAAGAATTTGCTATCTATATCAGAAATGTTCATACCGTTTTCACTGACCATGTCATGCATTGCTACAGTTATTTTCTCATTCTGTGTGATAACAATTCATTTTGTTCTGCAAAAGACTTTATTACTTTTTCAAACTATCTCTTGTTTCGTAGTGATATTTTGATCGTGTTATTCTGCAATAGGCTTTATTAATTTAATGGACATTTCAAACTATCTCTTGTTTCTTAGTGCTATTTTGATTGTGTTAATCATTGGAAAAATACGTGTTGGAGTCCCACTGTGCTCCTGAATTCAGCTAGTGGGACTAATTGTGACCAGCCAAAACTTCCTGCACAGTATTGCTCAGTGGTTTGTGTACAGTTGGCAGTAGAAAGGAAATCTAATTAATATTGGTGCAATGAACTAAATCCTGAATCAGGGAGTTAGAAATCTGATCCCTGTGGATCTGGGGATGAGGAGGCCCAAATCGTAACACAGTGGCTTTGAATTTTTTTCTTAACCTTAGTACTGATTGTCGATATACCACATGCATATTCACTCACTCAAACAATTAATCAATCAGTCAGTCATTTGCAGAGTGTATAGCTGTCAACCCTGGGGGTATCTAGGTGCTGGGGTGTGATGTCTCTGTCAAAGAGCCAGGTCTTGACTCTATTCCTGAAGTCTACCAGCAAGGGTGCAGCTCGGAGGGGGAGGGGTAGGTCATTCCAGGCCTTGGCGGATATGTGAAAAAGAGCAGCCAGTGCTGCATCTGTGCTGGATTTTGGGTGTGTATTCGAGGGCCAGAGAGGAAGAGCGCAGGTGTCTGGTGGGTTGGAGGAAATGTAAACTGTGGTTCATGTAGTCTGGTCCTTGATCATGTAGGGTTTTGTAGGCCTATGTGAGGAGCTCAAAATGACATCTCTTCTTGACGGGAAGCCAGTAGAGGTTTCTGAAGAGAGGGGTAATGTGGGTGTAACTGGGAAGGTCCAGGATGAGTCTGACAGTGTTATTCTGTACTGTATGGAGTCTTTTTAGGAGCTGGGATGATATGCCGGTGTAGAGAGCATTACCGTAGTCGAGGCGGCTGTTGATGAGGGTCTTGGAGACAGTTTTCCTGGTGCTGTCTGGGGTTCACCTGAAGATTCTATGGAGCATGTGCAGGGTGTTGAAGCAGGAGGAGGTGACTGTTGATCTGCTGCTTAATGGTCAACTCACTGTCAAGGATGATGCCAAGGTTGCAAGTTTGGTCAGTGGGCGTGGGAATGGGTCTGAGTTGAGCTGGCCACCAGCTATGATCCCTTATGGAGGTGTTTTTCCCGAACATCAGGACTTCCTTCTTGTCAGATTTGAACTTCAGGCAGCTAGTTTTCATCTAGTCAACTACAGTGGTCATGCCGTTGCGGAAGTTAGTTCTGGTGGTGGAGGGTATTCAGTAAGCGAAAGGATCATTAGAGTATGGTCTGTGTAGGACATGATGTTGAGTTTATGGGATCTAGCAATGTCGACCAGGAGGCTCATGTAGCTAGGGAACAAAGGGGGTCTGATGGATGAGCCCTGGGGTATGATGCAAATTATGCTTTTGGGTGTGGAGGTGAAAGAGGGTAGTTGAATGCTCTGAGTGCATCCTGTCAGGAAGGAGGTGATCCATTTGAGGCCATTGTTTTGCATTCTGATGCTTTAGAGTCTGTTGATGAGGGTGTAATGGGAGCCGGTTTTGGACACAGCTGATAGGTTGGGGAGGATCAGGGCGGCAATTTTCCCACGGTCGAGGAGTGCTCTTATGTCATCAGTGGCAGCAATGAGTTCAGTATTCATGCTGTGAATGGAAAAAAACCTGATTGGAAGGTGTCCAGTAGGTTGTTTCCTTCCAGGTAGCTAGTGAGATGCTGATTGATGGCTTTCCTGAGTACTTTGTCTGTGTAGGGTAGTAGAGAGATAGGTCGGTAATTCTTGAGTTTGTTGGGGTTGGCAGATGGTATTCTCAGGAGGGGTTTGATTTGTGCATGTTTCCATTTATCAAGAAAAACTACAGAGGTGTTGGAGGTGTTGAGGATGCTGGTGAGTTCTGTTTTGATGAGGTTGGTTATGAGGTTGGGGAGGTGGGTGCATGGATCCGTGGGTGCCCAGGGGAGAATGGATGATTTGACAGTTGAGGGGGAAACGTCTTTAACAATGCGTTGAGAACAGCATGGATGTTTCTCATGCAAGCATAACCATGCCTGCCAGGACAGCGCATAGCTTTCTATACTGTAACTAAACTACAGATTTGTATGGTTAAGGCACAGGAAAAGCCAGAGTGGACACGGAGGGGACGCAGTAACATAAGTGGGGCTGGGGTAGAGGTGGAGGGTGGATTAAGGGCTTGGGGTGGGTGTGGATGTTGGGCTATTTTTTTTTTTTAAGAGGCAGGGGTGGGAGGCTTTGAGAATTTTTGAGGATGTTTTTTTTATTTTTTTTTAGACACATGAGTGAGGGGTTTGGGTATTTGTTTTTTATTTAGGGCTTAGGACGGGTAGTTTATTTTGAAAGGGATGGGGGAAGGTTTAAGGAAGGGGGGGGAGGGAGGAGAGAAGAGGAAAAAGGATTGGAAGAGGACACAGCGAGGTAAGTGGGGTTGGGGAACAGTTGGTGGCTAGTTTTTAGCTGTGGGGTAGATTAGGGCATAGGGTCGGAGGAGGGTGTTGGAGTAGTTTCATTTTTAGGGGCAAGGGTGGGGGGTATGAGTAGGTTTTTCTAGGGCTCATGGCAAGGGGGTCAGGTTAATTGAGCTTTTTAGGGGCAAGGGGTGGGGGTTGGGATGGTTCTTTTTTAGGGCTGAAGGTGGGTTGGGGAAGTTCACCTATTGGGAGGACATTTTTAGTTCTTAGGGTAGGTGAGGGGTGTCAGGATAGTTTAGTTTATAGGGGCAGGGTGGGAGGGTCAGGGTATTTTCTTTAGGGCTCAGGATGTGTGGGGAGGGTGGGGTAATTTAGTTTTTAAGGGCAGGATGGGGGTGTTGTATTTTTTTTTTAGGGCTCAGGGTGTATGGGGGTGTCAGGGTAGTTTAGTTTTATGGGGAGGGGTGCAGGGTCGGAGTCGTTTTTTTAGGGTTCAGGGCAGGTGGGGGTCAGTATACTTTAGTTTTTAGTGGCAGGATTGAGAGGTTGGGATAGTTTTATTTAGGGCTCAGTGCGGCTGGGGTTGTTGGGGTACTTTAGCTATTAGGGGTGGGTATAATTTTGGGCGTCATGGCAGGTGGGGGGTTGTATGGAAGAACCACACATGCCATTTCAACATATGCCTTTACAATGCATGGTTTTACAGTGAAATTCATTGTAAAGGCATGTGTGTTGAAGGCATGAGTGGAAACACGCTTGGTTCTGACCGTGTTGTTAAGGCATATGTTGTTCCAGCATGCCTGGTTCTGTCATGCGACCTGGCTGAGGTGGAAGTGGTGAGCGGTGCCTATGTGGAGACAGTGCTGATGGTGTGCGCTGGCAGCTCAATAGAGGAGTCACTGAGGAAGACCTTGCTGGTGGTGCCAAGCTACCAAGTGTAAGCCAGGGATTCCCTAAAAAAAATTGACAGCACTTGTCAGTTTATTTGGACTGAGTTGGAACCAAGTCAGAGAAAAAAGAGCTCTTCTACTCATAGCCTAAACATTTGTGCCAGTACATGTTGCATCAGTTCCGTGGATCGAATGTGTGTGTGTGTTCAGCAACTTTCAAATAGCCAAACAACTAAATATACAAAGTATCTTACAATATATGGGTCAAATTTTTGGTGATTAGGGAGAATGCCCTTTCCAGGACTGACAATGGCAGATAAAAACAATGAATCCTTCATACTGACAATGGACTGGCAATGAACTAGACTGACAATGGCCTTTATAAAGGCACCCTGAGCTCTTGATAGCGATTCTACTGCTTCTCCATTAAATGTTTGTCTATCCCTAATTTTAAAGCCCCTGGAAATCCCCAAAAGATGATAATCCTTCACCGCTGTCCCCTGCTTAAAAACTTGACTGTTTCAGTTGTTTTTTATTCAAGTGACACACCAAGTCCACACCTTCATGATCTGCATCTCAAACAATTATAACACTGTTCCATTGTCCCCTGTAGTGAGCCCTAAGACCACTTTACTTTTCAGGTATTGTCTGCTCCCTTTAATTCCTAAGATTCAGCAAAAGAAATCCTGGGATTAACATTCATGCCATTTGAAACTTTTGAATTGTGAGTGAATATAATTTAAGGATATTTTGGGCCTCGTTTGCAAGGCTTTTGCACCACCATTGTGTCTTTTTATTTCAATGCAACTATAAAAACATATGCTTTGGGCCAAATGTGTCAGTTTGAAAAAGTCTGCCATCACACTATGCCTGTGTTAGGTGTAATGCATGCAAAGTATGCTTTCCCTCACAAAAAGCCACGCAGAACTGACACAATGAAATTTACAACATTTCACTGTATCGTTCTGCAACTTCACTGCATCAGAATTTTAATGCCTGCTCAGAGCAGGGCTGTTCTCTATAGGAGTCTTCCTCACATTGCTGGAGTAGCATCATGTTTTAGATGCTAGTCCAGCAATGCGTCAGGTTAGCGCCACAGATGCATCAGCATCTCTGAGGCATCTGTGAATGTGTGCACCATGGAGCTCTGGCGTCGTTGGGCAGCGCATGAAATCTGACTCATTGGAGGCAATGAGTCAGATTCTTGTAAATGAGGCCCTTTCTTTTTTAAACTATCTCCATTGTTTCTGCAGTACACACTATTACTGATTGTGCTTGTTTTCTCTTTTCCACATGCCATCAGCTACCTGTTATCCTTGGAAAATGAAGATGGACAATAGAATATCATAACAGTTTGCAGCTCAGTCAATACAATTCCATACTCATAGGTGTGTGGTGGTGAGACAGCCATACATATGAAAATGTCATTTCACCACAACAAGGTCTCTGGGTTTTACAATTCCGCAGCATTGGCAAGATTAAGAACATATATGCTGGAAGGAGAATACAAGATGCTGAGGTTTCTCCTTCTACACAATGAGGATCTGGAGCTTCACCATTTTCGTGATGTAGCAGTTTCCCTCACTTTTCTGTCCAAAAGTATAAATGAATATTCATCTTTTCAAACATCACCTATTATTTGAGTGGCTGCTCAGTGTTATAGCTCTCCATGATGAGAATCTTCCGCCACCTCTTCCACCATATTTCCCTTTTTTCCCCTTACATTTTGGTGCATATTACTGTAAACCCTAATTTCACCATAAGTAAAATATTTCTATGCATATCCCTCATTTTTTATTTGCATTTTGGCATATCAGCTGACTCATCCAACAATAAACCTATGGGGATCTTTGAGAAAGGTGGAGCTGCACATAGTGCAGACCACTTTTCTTGCATCCCCCTACCACCACCAAGTGTGCAACATATTTTATATAGAGTGCACCATGGCACAGGGTAGGGTACAACAGCATCATTTTTGGACGCTATTCATGTACTCTGCATGAGTAGTGCCAAAATGTTGGTGCTACTCCTGCAGAGCACATAGGGGCCCATTATATTCAGTGGCATTCCCCCTTTTAACGTCTGCTCTGAGCAGATGTTAAAAGTGCCAAAAAAAATGACACAAGGAAATCTGTTAGATTTCCTTGCACCATTTTTTTGTGCCACCATAATGGGGGGAACCCTCCCCTTTGCATACATTATGCCTGGGGCAGACATAATGCAGCACAAAAGGGTTGTAAATATGGCTCAGCGTTTTTGGCCTTCTAATACTACGTTAGAGTAAAAAGATGATGCTAATGTGGCATTAGAATGGCACTAGAGGCTCTTTAATATGCCCCCTAGAGTGGGGTTTGTGTCCACCACTTTCAATCACTGGCTGTCTTTACCGGCCTCTGTAAGTAATTAGCTTAAGAGTTGTCAATCACATCTTGCCACAGCAAAGTGAAGTACTCTTCTCTAACACAATGTTATTGGATGATTGGGTATTTCTTCCACATTCACCTGAGAACTTGCATTGAACTGTGTGAGGGACTATTTTGCAACTATATCCCACTCTGTCTGGCTCCCTCCCCTCTGCCTTGCTCACATGTGCTAATATTGCATTTTATCACATTCAAGCCAGACCTATTGACCTTGCCAACGCAATTTTTTCTGTTTTAGCACCCTTCGGCCCATATTTATATTTGTTGACGCAAAACTGCGCAAACACACTTTTGCTTCAAAAAGTATAGTGCCGGCTTGCGTTATTCCAGAGTGCCAGCCAGGCGTCAAATTTATGGAATCCCGCTAGCCGGCGCAAAGGGTGGACTAGCATGTAAAAAATGATGTTAGCTGGGTGGGGATATGGGAGAAGGGGGTTTTGCACCGAAAAATGTTTTTAGGCTGGTTAGAGGCAAAAAAATGCCTTTGACCAGCGTAAAGTCATTTTATGATGCAAAACTATCCATATCACATGACTCCTGTCACAAGAGTCATGCCCACCATCCCAATGACCAGCGCAGGAGACAAGGGTCCCCTGGGCATGGCCATTGCACCATGTGCCATGTAGGGGGGCCCCTTTTTAATGGTGTCTGACTATGGAAATGGGTCCAAGGTTCCCTAACGCCTGATGTGACCCAGGCATTAAATAGTGGTGCAAAGCAAGCTTTGCAATATTATTTGGCCTCTCCTCCCACCCGTGCATCATGTTAGCATGGGGGGATAGATAAGCGGCTTTGGGAATAGCACCATTTTTTAGATGGGAATGCCTACCTTGCATCTCATTTACGCAAGATAGGTTCACACATCTGAAGAAATGGTGCAAACTCCAATGTTTTGACATCAGACATGTCTAACTTCAAAATATAAATATGGAGTTAAGTTTGCGCAACATTTGCATTAAAAAAATGATGCAAATGTGGCGCATGAAGAGTATAACTATGGGCCTTGGAGTGCCCCAAATCATTATTAAACTCCTGTATTCATGCATCTCTGTGTGACTCAATTAATCAATCACTTGTTAAGCGCGCTACTCACCCGTTAGGGTCTCAAGGTGCTGAGGGGGGTTGTGGTACGGTGGATGATGGGACGGTGGCAGGGGTGAGGTTGGTGGAGCGGAGCTGGCGGGTGGGAATGTGGAAGCTGAGACGCTCGTTGAGGTAGGCAGGGCCTGTGTCATAAAGATCCTTGTGAGCATGGATGAAGAGTTTGAATTTGATCCTCTTGTTGTCGGGGAGCCAGTGAAGGTCTCTGAGGTGGGCTGAGATGTGTTAATGGCGTGAGAGGTTAAGGATGATGCGTGTGGAGGCGTTCTGAATGCGCTGAAGTTTCCTCTGGAGCTTGCCCATTGTTCCCGCGTGCATTGCCATTGTCCAGCCTGCTACTTACGAGGGCGTGGGTGACCGTTCTTCTGGTTTTGATGGGGATCCATCTGAAGGTCTTGCTAAGCATAGGGTGGGTGTTGAAGCATGAGGATGAGACGGTGTTGACTTGCTGGGTCATGGTGAGCAATGAATCTAGTATGAAGCCGGGGTTGCGTGCGTGGGTGGTGGGAATTGGTGCGGCTCATAGTGCGGCAGGCCTCCAAGAGTCGTCCCATGCTGAGCGGTTGGAGACGAGGATGAGGATCTCAGTCTTACCTGAGTTCAGTTTGAGGCGGCTTATCTCCATCCAGTTGGTGATGGCATGAAGTCTGTTGTGGAGATTGATCTTGGCAGTGGCGGGGTCCTCCGTGAGTGGGAGGATCAGTTGGGTGTCGTCCACGTAGGAGACGATGTTGAGGGCGTGGGATCGGACGAAGTTGTCGAGCGGTGCCATGTAGATGTTAAAAAGGATTGGGCTGAGAGAGGATCCTTGTGGGGCCCTGTAGATGGTCTTGGTGGCTTTTGACAGGAATGGAGGGAGGTCGACTCTCTGTGTTCTACCGGAGATGAAGGATGTGATCCAGTCCAGGGCCTTGTGGCAGATCCAGGCATTGTGGAGGCGTGTGTGGTGTGTGGTGACAGATGGTATTGAAGGCTTCCGAGAGGTCAAGGAGGATGAGGGCTACGGTTTCACCTCTGTCGAGCATGATCCTGATGTCGTCGGTTGCGGCGATGAGAGAGGTCTCGGTGCTGTGGTCCTTGCGGAAGCCGGATTGGGAGATGTCGTGCGAGCTGTTGTCCTCCAGGAAGCGTGATAGTTGGCTCTTGACTATCTTCTCGATGACCTTCGCTGGGAAGGGGAGGAGGGAGATGGGCTGGTAGTTGTTGAGGTCTTCCAGGTCTGCCTTGGGTTTTTTGAGCAGAGTGTTGACTTCGGCGTGTTTCCAGCTCTCCAGGAAAGTGGTGGTTTCAAAGGAGCTGTTGATGATAGCATGGAGTTGGGGGGCGATGATTTGGCTGGCTTTGCTGAAGACATGGTGAGGGCAGGGGTCGGCGGGTGATCCGGATGGATGGTGCTCATAGTCTTGGTGGTGTCCTCGTCGTTGGTGTGGGTCCAGGTGCTCAGGAGGTTGGTGTGGATGGGTGCGTTGCGGCTAGTGGTGGCTACAGTGGTCCTGGGGATCGGGGAGGTGAAATTGTCATGGATGTTCGTGATCTTGCGGTGAAAAAAGTTGGCAATGGAGTCGCAGAGGTCTTACGAGGGAGGGGGTCAATACAGCAGGACTTGTGGTTGGAGAGTTCTTTGATGATGCTAAAGAGCTCTTTGCTGTTGTGTGCGTTGTTGTCGATTTGGTGTTTCTAGAATGATCTTTTGGTAGTCCGGATGAGCTGGTGATGCTTGCGGATGGCTGTCTTGAGGACGGCGTGGTTGCTCTCTGTTTGTTTGTGGCATCATATCTTCTTGATTTTCCGGCTCTCTCGCTTGGAGGCCTGAAGGTCGGCAGTGAACGAGGGTGCTTTCATGCTGGTGCGGTGTTGGATGGTTTCCTAAGTGGGGCGAGGGTGTTGGCGCAGTCGTCTAGCCATTGTTTGAGGTCGGCAGTGTTGGGGTCGCTGGTGCTGGGTGGCGGGGTGTGGGCGAGGGTGGGGATCAGCTGGTCTTTCGTGATCTTGTTCCTACTACGGCGAGGGATCTGTTGCAGGTGGTGGTGAGTGATGCGTTTCTAGAAGGTGAAGTGGACACATCAGTGGTCGGTCCATTGGAGTTCGGTGGTATGGGTGAAGGTGATGTGGCTGCTGGCGGAGAAGATGGGGTTGAGTATGTGGCCAGCTGAGTGGGTGGGCATCATGATGAGTTGTTTGAGACCGAGGTTGTCGGGGTTGTCGATCAAGGCTGAGGAGTTGCTGTTGTTGGCGTTCTCTAGGTGAAAATTCAGGTCGCCGAGGAGCATGTAGTCGGTAGAGGCGAGGGAGCCTGGGGGTCTGTAGATAAGGGTTCCTCTGAGAGTGGCGTTGGTGTTGACGTGAATCAGGAAGTGCAAGTTGTGAGAAATGGGGTTTTTGGTTGGCAGTCAAGTTACCCTCTGTCCAAGCAAAAGCCCTCACTCTAGTCAGGGTAAGTCACACACTATCCAAGATTATCCTGTGCCCACCCTCTGGTAGCTTGGCACGAGCAGTCAGGCTTAACTTAGAAGGCAATGTGTAAAGTATTTGTGCAATAAATCATACAATACCACCATATAGCACCACAAAAATACACCACACAGGGTTTAGAAAAATATAGAATATTTATCTGGGTAATTGTAGGTCAAAACGATCAAAGTTGCAATACGAATTTGTAAAGATATCACTGAAGAGTGATATTAAGTGTCTTTAATTCTTTAAAAAGCTATAAAGTGTCTTTCAAGCACAGAGTACCTGGTTTCTGGTGGGAAATCTCCTTAGAGGGCCACAGGAGAAGAGATGCGCGGAAAAAGGGGTGTGTGCGTCGATTTCTCCTCAGCACACACAGACTTGCGTCGTTCTTTTCCACGCGGGGAAGTCGGGCGTCGTTTTCCGGCGCGCAGACAGTCTCTTTTTGTGGGTCGCGGGGATTACCAGATGTCCCGGGTCTGTGCGTGGATTCTCCTGCTTGTTTTCCGGCTGCGCGTCGTTCTGCGGGGCTGCACGTCGAAGTTTCGATCTCACGGTAGGCGTCGCGTCGATTTCTCCTTGGAAGTCGGGCGGCGTTGTCCTTGCGAGGCCGTGCGTCGAAATTTTGGTCTCACGGCAGGCGTCGCGTCGATTTCTCCTTGGAAGTCGGGCGGCGTTGTCCTTGCGAGGCCGTGCGTCAAAGTTTCGCGCTCACGGTAGGCGTCGCGTCGATTTCTCCTGGAAAGTCGGGCGGCTTTGTCCTTGCGAGGTTGTGCGTCGAAGTCTCGATCGTCCCGAGGGCGTCGCGTCAATCAGCGTCGGTGTGCGGCGTTTTTCTCGCCGCGAAACAAGCTGTGCGTCGAAATTTTTCGGCGCACGGAGCGTCCAAGTGAAATGAAGAAGTCTTTTTGGTCCTGAGACTTCAAGGAACAGGAGGCAAGCTCTATCCAAGCCCTTGGAGAGCACTTTCACAGCCAGACAAGAGTTCAGCAAGGCAGCAGGGCAACAGCAAGGCAGCAGTCCTTTGTAGAAAGCAGACAGGTGAGTCCTTTGAGCAGCCAGGCAGTTCTTCTTGGCAGGGTGTAGTTTCTGGTCCAGGTTTCTTCTCCAGCAAGTGTCTCTTGAGGTAGGGCAGAGGCCCTGTTTTATACCCAAATGTGCCTTTGAAGTGGGGGAGACTTCAAAGAGTGGCTAAGAAGTGCACCAGGTCCCCTTTCAGTTCAATCCTGTCTGCCAGGGTCCCAGTAGGGGGTGTGGCAGTCCTTTGTGTGAGAGCAGGCCCTCCACCCTCCCAGCCCAGGAAGACCCATTCAAAATGCAGATGTATGCAAGTGAGGCTGAGTACCCTGTGTTTGGGGTGTGTCTGAGTGAATGCACAAGGAGCTGTCAACCAAGCCCAGCCAGAAGTGGATTGTAAGGCACAGAAAGATTTAAGTGCAAAGAAATGCTCACTTTCTAAAAGTGGCATTTCTAGAATAGTAATATTAAATCCGACTTCACCAGTCAGCAGGATTTTGTATTACCATTCTGGCCATACTAAATATGACCTTCCTGCTCCTTTCAGATCAGCAGCTGCCACTTCAAAAGTGTATGAGGGCAGCCCCAATGTTAGCCTATGAAGGAAGCAGGCCCCACAGTAGTGTAAAAACGAATTTAGGAGTTTTACACTACCAGGACATATAACTACACAGGTATATGTCCTGCCTTTTATCTACACAGCACCCTGCTCTAGGGGTTACCTAGGGCACACATTAAGGGTGACTTATATGTAGAAAAAGGGGAGTTCTAGACTTGGCAAGTACTTTTAAATGCCAAGTCGAGGTGGCAGTGAAACTGCACACACAGGCCTTGCAATGGCAGGCCTGACACAAGGAAAAGGGGCTACTTAAGTGGGTGGCACAACCAGTGCTGCAGGCCCACTAGTAGCATTTAATTTACCAGCCCTATGCACATAAAGTGCACCTTACTAGGGACTTATAAGTAAATTAATAGTCCAATCAGGTATGATTCAAGGTTACCATGTTTTAAGGGAGAGAGCATATGCACTTTAGCACTGGTTAGCAGTGGTAAAGTGCGCAGAGTCTAAAAACCAGCAAAAATGAGGTCAGAAAAAGAGAAGGAGGAAGGCAAAAAGTTTGGGGATGACCCTGTCAAAAAGCCAGGTCCAACATGACCCCCTCCCAGCCTAATGCCAGGGTAGACTAATCAACACTCTGATGGACTTCCCTGCTTAAGGCGATAGAACATGGACAATGGCCCACTACTGCAGGGGCACTCGCCAGTTCTACGCCTTTCCGAACTCAGTGAGGCTTCTTTGTCTATACTCTCTGAGGCCACTGATCTGGCCCATGGGGAACCCTTCTCATCACCTGAGGACCCCATCTGTACAGCTCCTAACTTTAATTTGCTTACAGATGTATCCCAGTATGCAGACAGTATTACCATGGCCAACAAAGTGATGTGGCCCATTCCATTCCTTGGGTCTGACTTCTGTCCCCAACCCAGGGAAAACTCTGCCCACAAGGACAGAAACCAATAGATGCCACTGACAGCTGTCAGTGTTATGAGCCAGGCCCCTGACCATCCACTGCTAGGTGGAGACCCGGAGGGGGGCCGTTGGCTGAGCTTCTCCTCCAGCTGGGGGGCTGGTGGGGAGCTCCCAAGGGATGCCTGTAGCATGCCAGAATGGGGGGTAGTAACCCCAGGGGTCTGGCACCCCTTCTCCACTCTCACCAGGTCAGGGGTGGGTCCCTGATACTGGTCCCTCAGCCCAGGGTCTGTACTCTGAAGCTGAACAGAGGGCAGGGGTGAGTCCTTTTTCCCCGTGCCTCCCCATCTGGGCTTCCATACCCTCCTCTGGGGAGTGGTACCGCCAGATATCTGAACTGTTAGGGCACCCTTGGGGGTCGGCCCTCTCAGCTCTCCTGACACTAAGGGAAACTCATTCCCCAGAATGCAGTCAATGGGCAGCTGGGGACTAACTATGACCCGCCTCTGGGTCACCTCCCCACCCCACTCTAGGGACACCCGGGCCATGGGGCGGAAGAAATCTTCCCCAATGGCTGGAGTCACTCTACACACCTGTCCGGTGTACTGCTCTGGTGACACTAGTCTCTCCACAATCATGGTAAGACTAGCCCCCGTGTCTCTCAGAGCGGTGACTGGGATCCCATTCACTCCCACCTGGTGGAAGTGACGACTCCCACCCTCAGGGATCACCAGTTTACCCTCTGAGTCCACCTCCCAACTGAAGGAGATGAAGGCATGGTCTACGACCTGCCCCTGGGGACGACATTCCCCTAAGGCCACATTGGCCACCCCTGTAGAGGTCCCAATATTGGGTGAGTTCTTTGGACAGACAGAGTCCCCCTTCCTGTGTCCTATCTGGGAACACTCAAAGCAGCGGGGTTGGGAATGGGATACTTTGGGCCACTGCCCACCAGAACCCCCACCCTGTTTCTCAGAGGGGGTATGGGAACCCTTTCTTCCCCCCTTACTCTGGAACTCGTCTGGGTCATCTCTAACCTCCCCCTCACTTTGTTGGGGGGAACCGGAACTACCCTTCTCGGGGTCACTCCCAGATACCTTTTTGGACACTCTGGTGCTTGCCCAGAGGTCCGCCTCCTCAGCAAGCTTCCTGGGATCAGTCAGCTTACTATCCACTAAGTGCTGGCGCAACTCTGTAAAAGTAGTATTAGGCATATGCTCTCTCAGAATCAAGTCATATAAACCTTTATAATCAGTTACTTTGTTGCCCCGCACTCATCCATTCAGTGCCTTACTGGAGAAGTCAAAGAAATCTACCCATGTTTGTGTGGTTTGTTTGGTGCTGTCCCTGAACCTCTGACGGTATCCCTCAGGGGTCAGCCCAAACTTGGCAAGTAAAATGGCTCTCTGAAGTGGGTATGTGTTTTGATCAGGTTGATCCAATGTGAGGAGTGTATCCCTCCCCAATGGCGGTACATAACCCCACATAGCTACCCCCCATTGCCCTTCAGGAACCTCATGAGCCCTTAGTGCAACTTCATAAGCAGCTAACCATTTATCTATGTCATCTCCCACCACAAAACTGGGCACCACATTTTTGGGTATACGAACCTTCTTTTCTCCAGCAGGTCCTGTCAGTATGCTGCCACCATTATTGCTGGATTCAGACTGTCTTGCCTTGATCTCCAGCTCCTTGAGACTCAGTTCATGAGCCAACAATAGTTTCTTTTCAGCCAGAGCTCTTTCAGCTTCCACCTGTTTGGCTGCTCTTTCAGCTTCCGCTTGTTTGGCTGCCCTTTCAGCTTCTGCTTGAATCTGTTTGGCTGTTCTTTCAGCTTCAATCTGTTTGGCTGCTCTTTCAGCCTCAGCTTGTTTGGCTTCTCTTTCTGCCCTTCTCTCCTCCTGTTGAGCCTCAATTTTCAATTTTGCCATTTGCAATTGGAACTCCCTTTCTTCTCTCCTTTCCTCTGCGGTCAGGCTTTGCCCAGAGACACTGCTCCCTGGTCTGGAAGGGTGCATAATTGCAGTGGTAACACCATCCACAGATAGTGAAAATTCCTCTGAGGGGCCATTTTCTGGCTCCTCTTCCTCATCATCCTCTAAATGGGCTTCTGCCCAGGCCCTCAGCGCCACTTGAAAGTCCTCCTTTCTGGAGGCCCCTTGGGTGGGTACCCTCAATGCCCTGCAGAATCCTCTTAGTTGTTTGACCGTATATGTATCCAACTGGACTAGGTCAAAGTCCCCTGTCTGAGACCCAGTCAGAGACATGTTGAGTGAGGATTTAGTTTTTGAAAATTGTCAGGAAAAAAAAAACGGATTTGCAAAAAGAGATAAAAACCAAGTTGACCTTCAACTGTGGGTAGGTAGTGAAATACTTAGCTACTGTATGTCACTGCACAAATACAAGTCCTATCCTCACCGCTGATCACCAATGTGAGAAATGGGGTTTTTGGTTGGCAGTCAGGTTACCCTCTGTCCAAGCAAAAGCCCTCACTCTAGTCAGGGTAAGTCACACACTATCCAAGATTATCCTGTGCCCACCCTCTGGTAGCTTGGCACGAGCAGTCAGGCTTAACTTAGAAGGCAATGTGTAAAGTATTTGTGCAATAAATCATACAATACCACCATATAGCACCACAAAAATACACCACACAGGGTTTAGAAAAATATAGAATATTTATCTGGGTAATTGTAGGTCAAAACGATCAAAGTTGCAATACAAATTTGTAAAGATATCACTGAAGAGTGATATTAAGTGTCTTTAAGTCTTTAAAAAGCTATAAAGTGTCTTTCAAGCACAGAGTACCTGGTTTCTGGTGGGAAATCTCCTTAGAGGGCCACAGGAGAAGAGATGCACGGAAAAAGGGGTGTGTGCGTCGATTTCTCCTCAGCACACACAGACTTGCGTCGTTCTTTTCCACGCGGGGAAGTCGGGCGTCGTTTTCCGGCGCGCAGACAGTCTCTTTTTGTGGGTCGCGGGGATTACCAGATGTCCCGGGTCTGTGCGTGGATTCTCCTGCTTGTTTTCCGGCTGCGCGTCGTTCTGCGGGGCTGCGCGTCGAAGTTTCGATCTCACGGTAGGCGTCGCGTCGATTTCTCCTTGGAAGTCGGGCGGCGTTGTCCTTGCGAGGCCGTGCGTCGAAATTTTGGTCTCACGGCAGGCGTCGCGTCGATTTCTCCTTGGAAGTCGGGCGGCGTTGTCCTTGCGAGGCCGTGCGTCAAAGTTTTGCGCTCACGGTAGGCGTTGTGTCGATTTCTCCTGGAAAGTCGGGCGGCTTTGTCCTTGCGAGGTTGTGCGTCGAAGTCTCGATCGTCCCGAGGGCGTCGCGTCAATCAGCGTCGGTGTGCGGCATTTTTCTCGCTGCGAAACAAGCTGTGCGTCGAAATTTTTCGGCGCACGGAGCGTCCAAGTGAAATGAAGAAGTCTTTTTGGTCCTGAGACTTCAAGGAACAGGAGGCAAGCTCTATCCAAGCCCTTGGAGAGCACTTTCACAGCCAGACAAGAGTTCAGCAAGGCAGCAGGGCAACAGCAAGGCAGCAGTCCTTTGTAGAAAGCAGACAGGTGAGTCCTTTGAGCAGCCAGGCAGTTCTTCTTGGCAGGGTGTAGTTTCTGGTCCAGGTTTCTTCTCCAGCAAGTGTCTCTTGAGGTAGGGCAGAGGCCCTGTTTTATACCCAAATGTGCCTTTGAAGTGGGGGAGACTTCAAAGAGTGGCTAAGAAGTGCACCAGGTCCCCTTTCAGTTCAATCCTGTCTGCCAGGGTCCCAGTAGGGGGTGTGGCAGTCCTTTGTGTGAGAGCAGGCCCTCCACCCTCCCAGCCCAGGAAGACCCATTCAAAATGCAGATGTATGCAAGTGAGGCTGAGTACCCTGTGTTTGGGGTGTGTCTGAGTGAATGCACAAGGAGCTGTCAACCAAGCCCAGCCAGACGTGGATTGTAAGGCACAGAAAGATTTAAGTGCAAAGAAATGCTCACTTTCTAAAAGTGGCATTTCTAGAATAGTAATATTAAATCCGACTTCACCAGTCAGCAGGATTTTGTATTACCATTCTGGCCATACTAAATATGACCTTCCTGCTCCTTTCAGATCAGCAGCTGCCACTTCAACAGTGTATGAGGGCAGCCCCAATGTTAGCCTATGAAGGAAGCAGGCCCCACAGTAGTGTAAAAACGAATTTAGGAGTTTTACACTACCAGGACATATAACTACACAGGTATATGTCCTGCCTTTTATCTACACAGCACCCTGCTCTAGGGGTTTCCTAGGGCACACATTAAGGGTGACTTATATGTAGAAAAAGGGGAGTTCTAGACTTGGCAAGTACTTTTAAATGCCAAGTCGAGGTGGCAGTGAAACTGCACACACAGGCCTTGCAATGGCAGGCCTGACACAAGGAAAAGGGGCTACTTAAGTGGGTGGCACAACCAGTGCTGCAGGCCCACTAGTAGCATTTAATTTACCAGCCCTATGCACATAAAGTGCACCTTACTAGGGACTTATAAGTAAATTAATAGTCCAATCAGGTATGATTCAAGGTTACCATGTTTTAAGGGAGAGAGCATATGCACTTTAGCACTGGTTAGCAGTGGTAAAGTGCGCAGAGTCTAAAAACCAGCAAAAATGAGGTCAGAAAAAGAGAAGGAGGAAGGCAAAAAGTTTGGGGATGACCCTGTCAAAAAGCCAGGTCCAACATGACCCCCTCCCAGCCTAAAGCCAGGGTAGACTAATCAACACTCTGATGGACTTCCCTGCTTAAGGCGATAGAACATGGACAATGGCCCACTACTGCAGGGGCACTCGCCAGTTCTACGCCTTTCCGAACTCAGTGAGGCTTCTTTGTCTATACTCTCTGGGGCCACTGATCTGGCTCATGGGGAACCCTTCTCATCACCTGAGGACCCCATCTGTACAGCTCCTAACTTTAATTTGCTTACAGATGTATCCCAGTATGCAGACAGTATCACCATGGCCAACAAAGTGATGTGGCCCATTCCATTCCTTGGGTCTGACTTCTGTCCCCAACCCAGGGAAAACTCTGCCCACAAGGACAGAAACCAATAGATGCCACTGACAGCTGTCAGTGTTATGAGCCAGGCCCCTGACCATCCACTGCTAGGTGGAGACCCGGAGGGGGGCCGTTGGCTGAGCTTCTCCTCCAGCTGGGGGGCTGGTAGGGAGCTCCCAAGGGATTCCTGTAGCATCCCAGAATGGGGGGTAGTAACCCCAGGGGTCTGGCACCCCTTCTCCACTCTCACCAGGTCAGGGGTGGGTCCCTGATACTGGTCCCTCAGCCCAGGGTCTGTACTCTGAAGCTGAACAGAGGGCAGGGGTGAGTCCTTTTTCCCCGTGCCTCCCCATCTGGGCTTCCATACCCTCCTCTGGGGAGTGGTACCGCCAGATATCTGAACTGTTAGGGCACCCTT
The DNA here is from genome assembly GCF_031143425.1 of Pleurodeles waltl. Classification (NCBI taxonomy): domain Eukaryota; kingdom Metazoa; phylum Chordata; class Amphibia; order Caudata; family Salamandridae; genus Pleurodeles; species Pleurodeles waltl. The sequence goes on from NC_090447.1 coordinate 231,710,060, forward strand.
GGGGGTCGGCCCTCTCAGCTCTCCTGACACTAAGGGAAACTCATTCCCCAGAATGCAGTCAATGGGCAGCTGGGGACTAACTATGACCCGCCTCTGGGTCACCTCCCCACCCCACTCTAGGGACACCCGGGCCATGGGGCGGAAGAAATCTTCCCCAATGGCTGGAGTCACTCTACACACCTGTCCGGTGTACTGCTCTGGTGACACTAGTTTCTCCACAATCATGGTAAGACTAGCCCCCGTGTCTCTCAGAGCGGTGACTGGGATCCCATTCACTCCCACCTGGTGGAAGTGACGACTCCCACCCTCAGGGATCACCAGTTTACCCTCTGAGTCCACCTCCCAACTGAAGGAGATGAAGGCATGGTCTACGACCTGCCCCTGGGGACGACATTCCCCTAAGGCCACATTGGCCACCCCTGTAGAGGTCCCAATATTGGGTGAGTTCTTTGGACAGACAGAGTCCCCCTTCCTGTGTCCTATCTGGGAACACTCAAAGCAGCGGGGTTGGGAATGGGATACTTTGGGCCACTGCCCACCAGAACCCCCACCCTGTTTCTCAGAGGGGGTATGGGAACCCTTTCTTCCCCCCTTACTCTGGAACTCGTCTGGGTCATCTCTAACCTCCCCCTCACTTTGTTGGGGGGAACCGGAACTACCCTTCTCGGGGTCACTCCCAGATACCTTTTTGGACACTCTGGTGCTTGCCCAGAGGTCCGCCTCCTCAGCAAGCTTCCTGGGATCAGTCAGCTTACTATCCACTAAGTGCTGGCGCAACTCTGTAAAAGTAGTATTAGGCATATGCTCTCTCAGAATCAAGTCATATAAACCTTTATAATCAGTTACTTTGTTGCCCCGCACCCATCCATTCAGTGCCTTACTGGAGAAGTCAAAGAAATCTACCCATGTTTGTGTGGTTTGTTTGGTGCTGTCCCTGAACCTCTGACGGTATCCCTCAGGGGTCAGCCCAAACTTGGCAAGTAAAATGGCTCTCTGAAGTGGGTATGTGTTTTGATCAGGTTGATCCAATGTGAGGAGTGTATCCCTCCCCAATGGCGGTACATAACCCCACATAGCTACCCCCCATTGCCCTTCAGGAACCTCATGAGCCCTTAGTGCAACTTCATAAGCAGCTAACCATTTATCTATGTCATCTCCCACCACAAAACTGGGCACCACATTTTTGGGTATACGAACCTTCTTTTCTCCAGCAGGTCCTGTCAGTATGCTGCCACCATTATTGCTGGATTCAGACTGTCTTGCCTTGATCTCCAGCTCCTTGAGACTCAGTTCATGAGCCAACAATAGTTTCTTTTCAGCCAGAGCTCTTTCAGCTTCCACCTGTTTGGCTGCTCTTTCAGCTTCTGCTTGTTTGGCTGCCCTTTCAGCTTCTGCTTGAATCTGTTTGGCTGTTCTTTCAGCTTCAATCTGTTTGGCTGCTCTTTCAGCCTCAGCTTGTTTGGCTTCTCTTTCTGCCCTTCTCTCCTCCTGTTGAGCCTCAATTTTCAATTTTGCCATTTGCAATTGGAACTCCCTTTCTTCTCTCCTTTCCTCTGCGGTCAGGCTTTGCCCAGAGACACTGCTCCCTGGTCTGGAAGGGTGCATAATTGCAGTGGTAACACCATCCACAGATAGTGAAAATTCCTCTGAGGAGCCATTTTCTGGCTCCTCTTCCTCATCATCCTCTAAATGGGCTTCTGCCCAGGCCCTCAGCGCCACTTGAAAGTCCTCCTTTCTGGAGGCCCCTTGGGTGGGTACCCTCAATGCCCTGCAGAATCCTCTTAGTTGTTTGACCGTATATGTATCCAACTGGACTAGGTCAAAGTCCCCTGTCTGAGACCCAGTCAGAGACATGTTGAGTGAGGATTTAGTTTTTGAAAATTGTCAGGAAAAAAAAAACGGATTTGCAAAAAGAGATAAAAACCAAGTTGACCTTCAACTGTGGGTAGGTAGTGAAATACTTAGCTACTGTATGTCACTGCACAAATACAAGTCCTATCCTCACTGCTGATCACCAATGTGAGAAATGGGGTTTTTGGTTGGCAGTCAGGTTACCCTCTGTCCAAGCAAAAGCCCTCACTCTAGTCAGGGTAAGTCACACACTATCCAAGATTATCCTGTGCCCACCCTCTGGTAGCTTGGCACGAGCAGTCAGGCTTAACTTAGAAGGCAATGTGTAAAGTATTTGTGCAATAAATCATACAATACCACCATATAGCACCACAAAAATACACCACACAGGGTTTAGAAAAATATAGAATATTTATCTGGGTAATTGTAGGTCAAAACGATCAAAGTTGCAATACGAATTTGTAAAGATATCACTGAAGAGTGATATTAAGTGTCTTTAAGTCTTTAAAAAGCTATAAAGTGTCTTTCAAGCACAGAATACCTGGTTTCTGGTGGGAAATCTCCTTAGAGGGCCACAGGAGAAGAGATGCGCGGAAAAAGGGGTGTGTGCGTCGATTTCTCCTCAGCACACACAGACTTGCGTCGTTCTTTTCCACGCGGGGAAGTCGGGCATCGTTTTCCGGCGCGCAGACAGTCTCTTTTTGTGGGTCGCGGGGATTACCAGATGTCCCGGGTCTGTGCGTGGATTCTCCTGCTTGTTTTCCGGCTGCGCGTCGTTCTGCGGGGCTGCGCGTCGAAGTTTCGATCTCACGGTAGGTGTCGCGTCGATTTCTCCTTGGAAGTCGGGCGGTGTTGTCCTTGCGAGGCCGTGCGTCGAAATTTTGGTCTCACAGCAGGCGTCGCGTCGATTTCTCCTTGGAAGTCGGGCGGCGTTGTCCTTGCGAGGCCGTGCGTCAAAGTTTTGCGCTCACGGTAGGCGTCGCGTCGATTTCTCCTGGAAAGTCGGGCGGCTTTGTCCTTGCGAGGTTGTGCGTCGAAGTCTCGATCGTCCCGAGGGCGTCCCGTCAATCAGCGTCGGTGTGCGGCGTTTTTCTCGCCGCGAAACAAGCTGTGCGTCGAAATTTTTCGCCGCACGGAGTGTCCAAGTGAAATGAAGAAGTCTTTTTGGTCCTGAGACTTCAAGGAACAGGAGGCAAGCTCTATCCAAGCCCTTGGAGAGCACTTTCACAGCCAGACAAGAGTTCAGCAAGGCAGCAGGGCAACAGCAAGGCAGCAGTCCTTTGTAGAAAGCAGACAGGTGAGTCCTTTGAGCAGCCAGGCAGTTCTTCTTGGCAGGGTGTAGTTTCTGGTCCAGGTTTCTTCTCCAGCAAGTGTCTCTTGAGGTAGGGCAGAGGCCCTGTTTTATACCCAAATGTGCCTTTGAAGTGGGGGAGACTTCAAAGAGTGGCTAAGAAGTGCACCAGGTCCCCTTTCAGTTCAATCCTGTCTGCCAGGGTCCCAGTAGGGGGTGTGGCATTCCTTTGTGTGAGAGCAGGCCCTCCACCCTCCCAGCCCAGGAAGACCCATTCAAAATGCAGATGTATGCAAGTGAGGCTGAGTACCCTGTGTTTGGGGTGTGTCTGAGTGAATGCACAAGGAGCTGTCAACCAAGCCCAGCCAGACGTGGATTGTAAGGCACAGAAAGATTTAAGTGCAAAGAAATGCTCACTTTCTAAAAGTGGCATTTCTAGAATAGTAATATTAAATCCGACTTCACCAGTCAGCAGGATTTTGTATTACCATTCTGGCCATACTAAATATGACCTTCCTGCTCCTTTCAGATCAGCAGCTGCCACTTCAACAGTGTATGAGGGCAGCCCCAATGTTAGCCTATGAAGGAAGCAGGCCCCACAGTAGTGTAAAAACGAATTTAGGAGTTTTACACTACCAGGACATATAACTACACAGGTATATGTCCTGCCTTTTATCTACACAGCACCCTGCTCTAGGGGTTACCTAGGGCACACATTAAGGGTGACTTATATGTAGAAAAAGGGGAGTTCTAGACTTGGCAAGTACTTTTAAATGCCAAGTCGAGGTGGCAGTGAAACTGCACTCACAGGCCTTGCAATGGCAGGCCTGACACAAGGAAAAGGGGCTACTTAAGTGGGTGTCACAACCAGTGCTGCAGGCCCACTAGTAGCATTTAATTTACCAGCCCTATGCACATAAAGTGCACCTTACTAGGGACTTATAAGTAAATTAATAGTCCAATCAGGTATGATTCAAGGTTACCATGTTTTAAGGGAGAGAGCATATGCACTTTAGCACTGGTTAGCAGTGGTAAAGTGCGCAGAGTCTAAAAACCAGCAAAAATGAGGTCAGAAAAAGAGAAGGAGGAAGGCAAAAAGTTTGGGGATGACCCTGTCAAAAAGCCAGGTCCAACACAAGTGTTCAGGGGCATCAATGGTGTGATAGGTGTTGGTTGAGATCCTGGTGGCGCTCCTGTGGACTATGGCGAATCCTCCTCCTGGTTTGTTGGTGCTGTCTCTGCGGGTAATCTTATAGCCATCAGGGATGGCTATGGCGATGTCGGGTTCCGAGGAGAGGTTCATCCAAGTTTCAGTAAGGAAGGTGATGTCCGGGGAGGCAGAGGTGAGAAGATCCCAGAGTTCGATGGTGTGCTTGTGGATGGAGCAGGTGTTGTGGAGGATGCAGCTGAGGTGGTTGTGGTAAGAGCTGTTGTGGTGCTTGGTGGCTTGGGTGCAGGTGAAGTTGCACATCTGGCAAGAGAAAGGTTCATGGGTGTGCCTCGGGTAGGCTTGGATGCAGGAGGTGGGGTGGCCAGGGATGAGAGTGTGGAGTTTCTCGGCATTGTAACGGCATCTGGTGGCGTGAGGAGCGTGTGGGCCAGCGGGTCTGGCACTGGGCGCGGTCCAGGCGTGGATGGGCGCAGACAGACTTGCCTCTGGCGCGTCTCCTGTGTGTTAGCAGCACGCCTGCTGCACTGGCTGCCATTAAGAAGGGGCGGTGGGAGGGAGGACCAGCTGGGAGGCGGTAGGCAGGAGCGGTGGTCAAATGCCAGTGGGAGGGGGTGGGACCACAGGGGATGCAGCAGCAGGAAAGGGAAAATGGGAAAAGCCAAGAACAAGAGAAATTGGTGAAAAAAAGGCAAAAAATGAAGAAAAGGGACAAAAAAACAGGGGAAAGAGGCAGAGAGCAATAAAGGCACAATAAAGGAAAAACGGCACGAAAAACAAAAGACAGATAACAGGAAAGACACACAATACTTACGGCAACCACTAGACTCCAGGAATGAGGTCCAGGCGGGTGGTGGAGGGCCACAATCTCACAGCAGCAGTGAGGGTGGGGTCAAGAGCACAGAGGCAGTCAGGAGGAGCTGCGCGGCATGAAGAGTGAAGCCCGACCTAAAATCAGGGCAGGGGTCACTCTGTGCACTGCGCAGTGGGCGCCATTAAGAAGGGGAGGAGAGAGGGAGAAGCAGCTGGGAGGCGGAAGGCGGGAGGTGGGAGCGGTGGCCAAATGGGGACACGAGGGGGGTGGGGCCGCAGGGGACACAGCGGTGGGAAATCGGAAAAGCTGAGAGTGAGAGAAATCAGCAAAAAAAAGGCAAAAACTGAAGAAAAGGCACAAAAAAAACAGGGGAAAGAGGCAGAGAGCAGTAAAGGCAAAACCAAGGAAAAACAGCACGAAAAACAAAAGACAGATTACAGGACAGACACATAATACTTACGGCAACCACTAGATACCAGGGATGAGGTGCAGGTGGGTGGTGGAGCGCCTCGAACTCGCAGCAGCGGCGAGGGCGGGGTTGGGAGCATGGAGGCAGTCAGGAGGAGCTGTGGAATGAAGAGTGAAACCCGACCTAAAATCAGGTCAGGGGTCACTCTATATCTGTGATATATAATTTAAAATCCACACTTAGACCACCGCTTCCACTATTACTGCCCAACTTGTTGCCTTCGTTCACCCAATTCGTAGTTTTTCTTGATAGAGACTAATCATTGTGAAATGAGACTTTCATTTATGAATGGAGACCTTGACATTTATTACAAAACCGTGACTGGAATGAGATATCGAAAACATAACAGCCACTTATTTTTCCATTTCTGCTTTAGAACGGTCTCGATGTTTACTTAAAAGTACGAAGTATCGAAGTTGGTCAGCAATTCGAAAAATTGGACAGCAACTAGACGAGGCAGAACTCAAGACAAGAAATGACCAGAACTATTTCATTGTCTCCTATGCTAACCAAACTGCTTTGACGATCCTCTAAAGAATGAAACATTTCTTTCAGCCCTTGAAAGAATTGGACACACTTGTCCCTGAATTATGGTAGCCCTTATCAATCAAAAAGACCAATTTCCGTCCTCAATTGATAGCTAATATGATTATGAAACTCCTACTGAAATAAAAATATATCGTAGAATTATTTTCTCGTTAAAAAATCCATGCATGCAAGCCTATTAAATCTTGATAAATGTTGCGTCTGAGCCAATCCAATCAAGCAGGGATGGTTTAAGTGCCCCTAATTCTATCAAAATAATTTTCATATACTTAACCTTCCACCCAAAGAACAGTCTAAAGTTATAACGACATTAAAATGACAAGGATTCTCATGATCAGGGTCATGTTTAACTTCGTTTCAATTTTTTGCCTCTGTTAAACAAAGGTGAAACGTGCAGGAACCTGCGTGTATAACTTTTACATCAAATCATAGCCTACTTTAGACTCTTTGTTATGGACGAGGGTCAATTACCCAGGACGCGCTGTTTCTTTAAGCATTCAATACAAAGTAAATTGTTAAAAAATTGTGGTGGCTGTTTTTGCGACCATGAAGCGTTTGTATGTGAATTAGTCTCAGTATGCGTGATTAGGTGAGTTCTTAATTTGATCGGAAACTGTGCCCTGACACATATTATAATGTTTAAGTTATAAAAGGGGTCAGACTGTACTATGGGTGCCAAAAGAGCATTTCGGCATAGCCTGCGACTGACCTACAAAAATAGGAACCACTCCAAGAATTTTAAGTAGGAAACCTTCGAGGGACCTCAGTAACCTAAGTGCCGCTACTGGCTTATGAATGCCTGGAGACTAATTGTGGAAACTACAATGATTGAAAAATTGTAGTCATTAAATACATTTGAAAATAGTTAATAGTACAATTATGAGAGCGTCTTTGAACATTCCTATTTCAGTTATTGCATTAATTTCCGAGAGTCTTTACCTTTCCTTTCACATTTGAAATATATTTGGGGCCTCCTTTACAAGGCCCTTGCGCCATCCCAGCATCATTTTTGTTTAGGCTGCGGTGGCGCTAAAACAACTCCAAATCTACAAAGTGAGGAGAGAGGCCTCAAGTGTCACTTTTCATCGCTGGGCGCCAGCTACAGGCAATGATATACAAGGTAGGCGTTCCCAAACTAAAAGGCAAGGAGAACTGACAGTGAAATTTACAGCATTTCACTGCATCACTCTGCACCTTCACTGTGTCGGAAATATACCACCTGCTCGGAACAGGTGGTAAAAGTGACATAGGCCTTTTGTCTCTGAGGGCCTCCTCGCATTGCTAGAGAAGCATCATTTTTTACACTAGATCAGCAATGCATGACTTTAGCGCCACAGGATCATCAGAATTCCTGACACATTTGTGCAAGCCTGTGTCATAGATCTCTATGTTGTCATTACACTGTATCCAAGGCATTGCCAGGAGGTCTCAGGGCACATATCAGAGCAGATGCAACAAATTCTTGTGAATGAGGCCCTTAGAAATCTCATGCTGGCATTGTTTGATCTTGGTTCTAAATAGCAAAACACTGCTCAGTACTCTCTGTTGAATATTGTATGTTGTGAGAAATTTGAAAGATTAATTTAGGGTTTTCAGGAGTTATTTATGCAACAGAAACTCGCAGTGTGGAATTGATCCACTTGCACTTCTAATATTTTTTATTTTTGTGAAATATACAGAATTTGCAATTTTTAAACTACAGATAAATGTACTTCTGTACACATTTTTCTCAATTTACACCACAGTATTCGTTATCAAAGTTTATAAAACAGGTCTTTGTGACTTGACAACATTGACATTTATATCATCAGATAATTCACTGCTCAATTTGTTCTTTACGAATTATCAAAACTATAAGTTCATAGATTTTCAAGTTGAATTGACCTGGTGGGATACTTTTCTTAGAACTTGGGAAAGTTTAGTCATAAACAAACTATGAAATAACAAACAAGAACATCATATAAGAAAAATCTAAACAGATTTAATAGGTTGGCCCCTTATCTCCCTCTTTCCCTCTGCTCTGACATAAAATCATGAATTTGAAATAATATCTACAAAACTCTTTTTAACTTGCGTGATTTACAAAAGGTTTGTACAGAATTTACTAAAACGTTCTGTACATTTTTCAAGTAATGTTCGTGCTTGCGCTAAAGTTAATCTGAAATAATACACTCAGCATTTTGTCCCAGTGCATATTCTAGAGGAACTCAAGAAACAAAAACACAGAACATTAATGACTTTCCACCATATTAAAGGGTGCATTAAATGCTGCTAATATGTACATAAGTCGTTTGCAAACTTTCACCTTCTTATGACATGGCCTCAAATCACTCCTTCCTATGCTCATCTTCTACATATTAATTACATTATTATTTTTTGTAATCTTTACTAGCTCAGTCTACCTATCTGTGATGAGCTGGCAAACATCCTTAAATGTAAATAGTAGAAACAATCAAATATTTCTGATGGCGGAAGGGATGGAAAGTGAAATGAATACAATGTCATGGTTAAATGATTTCTAAATTTTCGACTTTTGATAAATTATATTCTGCTGTTCATCAATCTGCATCACAATGTTACCCTTCGCAAATCACCTCTTAACGCACATATTTCAGATTGTACAACTGGTAATCCAGAGTCCTGTTCCTGTATAGGGTTAGAGGACTGATAACAGTTAGGGGCAGATTTTAAAAAAGTGTCACTGCAGCCAGTGCAGCACCACTGTCCTTGTGCCCCTTAGTGCCCCACTATTGCCACCATGTGTGTGTTGTATTTAAAGTATGGCACACCATGGTGCATGGTAGGGGGCAACAGCGTCAGAATTGTTGACGTTATTGATGTACTGTTCAGGGTCAAAAGTTTCGCAGTAACCCTGAACAGTACCTAGGAGCCCATTGTAACCAATAGTGTGCCCCATTTTAATGCCTGCTCTGAGCAGGGGCTCCCCCTGCCCAGAACCCTGCTGTGCAGACAGTGAGCATTGCAAGGGTGCTGGTGCTCCCTGTGGTGGCAGCATTTTCGTTGGCCTAAAAACCAGCTGGTGACAATGCTGCCTCCACTTTCCTGCCGGGCTTGGTTTCCACCGGTTAGCCCAATGGGAATTCCTCCATTGGAAGTTCGGTGGATGGGTTATCCTGTGTGCTGAACTCGTAATGAGGCCCTTGGTCTTTTTCTAGACAGTTCTCTCTCAAGGTGCACAATAACAGATAGCCCTTTTGCTTTTAGTATCCCTGGAGCAGAAACAAGGTGTCACTCAGATTACCCTTGGAGAGCAGGTGAAGTCCATAAGTGCCAGCAGAAGCAAGGCAGAATCTTCGTTATCCTTCAAATGCACATCTAGTTCTAGGAAAACAATCAGTTTGGTGTAAGGAATTGTCTTTCCTTTCCTGTGTATTAGCCAGTAACTGAGGTTTTCCTAAGCCCAGTCATGACTACTTTGCCATAGAAACTCAGCATCCTTTTCAGCACGTCCTCTCTGTTACTGTAAACCTTCTGAGAGACCCAAGATGATCATAGCCTTCTTTCAATTGTAGGAGCCAAGGTATATCTTTTCAGGTAAAACCCTGTACAATTGAGGAAACACCTCCAATAACTTCTGAACCATTGTTTCCCCTGCAGTGGATGGGTATACATGTGAAAGATTTCTTGGGATGCATAGTTTCTGCTCATGGGATCCCCATTTAGCATCTCCACTTCAAATAAAAACATATTGGAAATATGGCTTACTCTTGTCTGTAATGTCCACTCTCTGAAGACCTCCAGCTGAACTGCAGGGAAACATTCATAGCAAATAAATGGCAGCGAACAAGCATGAAACTGGTGCTTTGCAGAAGGCAGCTGTTAAGGTCTCCAACCTCAATTGACTTGAAATATTGAGATTTTGCCACTGTAAACCACTGAATGATGTAGCTTTTGGACATCTTTTCAAGGGAGAAGGCCATGCACAGGGAGCTACCTGAAAGCGGGAGAGCATGGAGTGCATATTGGTGGCACAGATGGAGATGAAATTCATGGTGAGTGAGAAAAGGTGGAAGGGCCACCCAATCCCTAAGAGACCCAACATTCAGACCTCAAAGACATACTGGTGTGGCAGCGATCAGGGTCTGTGAATTGTGACCTGCAACTCATACTCTTGCCTTGAGGAGGCGGTGTCTCATCCTCAAGCCACTGCCAGGGTTGCACTGTCCTTTAAGAAGCCCTTCTTTATTCATGTGCGTGCAGATATAATGTAACAGCAGTGAGGTGTCACCTATCCATCGAGGTATAGAACAGGATGGAGGACTTATCAGCTCCTCAAAAGTGTGTCTAGCTTCAAGGACCGATATTGGATTGTCCTGAACAGCATGACCTCCACATACTGTCCTGTCACCATAATTCTACCAGCAGATACTTGTACTAGTGATACCTAAGACTTGCTTAAAGTAGCGGTTATGCCCTTGAGGGGACTCTCCTATTCTGTGAGTGGAGGCAGCAACCTCATTAGTCCTTAGGATAGATACTGCTCTGTAACCTCATCTGCCACTTAAGGGGGTGGCACCTACCCACAATAACTGCATGTTGGGGATATGATCCTGCTAGAAGCAATGTGACAGTGACTGCATGTCACAATGGATGCACCCTTGACTAGCTGAATGTCACGGTCCCAGCTGTGAGCAGGGCTAGTCATGTCTTAGTCATTCCTTATTCCCCCCTTATGAGTGATATCAGCAAAGTTGTTTTTTTCTTACATAACAGTAGCAGATTGAATCATGTTATGCCTTTGAAACCTTGTATAAATTGGCAACCCAGTTATTAACATATTAGCAATGTTTAAAGCAGATCTAGTCTTATACTAGCTGTCAAGATCATGTCTGAACACCTGGGCCTCACCCAGGTAATCCAGGAAGAACATGTCAACTGCCTACAACCACCTGGACCTCACCCAGATACTACAGAAAGCACATCATCTGTCGACAACTGTTGGTTCTTTAATGTATCCTCCTAATGGAAAAATTATGTTGAGTAACATGTGCAATCACAATAATGACTAATGAGTTCCTCTGTTTTCCCTATGTGTTTCCATACACCTGGTTACGGCTGGCTAAAAAAGCTGAAATTTCAGACTAAATCCTGCTTATATTTGTTTAACTTGGAAGCAATGCTTACCTGTCTCCAGTCTTCAGCTCCCTTCCCTTTGCAGTGGCAGTCATCTCTTCGCAGCGGCATCCATATCTTCACAGCGACAGGCTTCTCCTCACAGCAACACTCTTCCTGAGTTCCTTCCTAGTATTTCCAATCTTCTATGCAGTTACCACAGAACCTTTAAAAGGCAGGCGGCTTGCAATTAATCTTGTGCATTGCAAAAAGCCACAAGTGTCTTTAGTTTGATATCTTGATCATTGCTGATTAATTAAACTTATCTAAAACCAGCAATAGTATTCGGATCAGTCTTGTGACTGAGAAGACATTAGAGAAGAGTAGTATTTCTCGTAATAGCTGTATCTTCCTTGATCTTGTGCTCATAGCTGGTTTTCAATCCATGGCCCGTATTTATACTTTTTTTAGCGCCGCATTTGCGCCGATTTTAGACGCAAAACGGCGCAAACCTACAAAATACAATGGCATTTTGCAAGTTTGCGCCGTTTTTGCGTCAAAAAACGACGCAAATGCGGCGCAAAAATAGTATAAATATGGGCCCATGTTTTCTCGCAGTTACCACAGTACCTGTAAAAGCTGGGCCACTTGCAATTCATCTCAAGCATCGCAAAAAGACATGAGTCATCCCAAATAAGGTAACACAAATTTTTCTGTTTAATTTGGGATCTTGATCAGTGCTGATTAATTAAACGTATCTAAAGCCAGCAATAATGTTCATATCAATCCTGTGACTGAGAAAACATTTGTATTTCTTGTGATAGCTGCACCTTCCTCGATCTTGTGCTCATAGATGGTTTTCTTGATTAGAATCAGATTTTAGTGTTCTAAAGACTTTTGAGATTATTGAGAACTATAATCTGATTGCCATTGCATATTTGCATATGAACCTTGTACTCTTGAACTACTCAAGAATTTGAAGCAGTTTTGCTGTGATTAACGCAGTTATTTCCTCTGAGGGGCAATCCGTGTACATGATATTTTCAGTTCATGATGATTCCTGGATAGTTCTTGAATCACACTGAGGAATGTTTTTGGTTTTAATTATTGGTATGTTGATTTGACGTTAGTTAATGCCAAAGATCTATTTATTTTTTCCTGTTTTAAAGTGTTGTTTCGTTACAGGGAAATCCGAGATTACTAGTATCCTGAATCCAGAACCAGAATCCAGATATACTTGAGCCCAGCAGAGCCCGGAGTAGAGAAATCCGAATACACAGAAGTGTGGGTATTTCTCTCTTTCTCTCTCATCCCAACCACCCTTCTCATTGGAAACTCCTAGGGTTGCAGTGCATCCCTCATTGCTGCCCCGTCACTTCTCATTGGCATTCAGGGATTATTGTTGCCCCATCGGAACCACCTGGAGATCAGGTGAGTAGCTCACAAAAGAAGGCTAAGCCACACAAAATAGTGTTCCCTTTATGTGATGACATGTTACTGCAAGCCTTAGAGGGGACCCGTTCTGAGACTACCCATCTAACTGATATATTGCACATATTTCAGATAGAAACGTAACACCTAAAAGAAGAGAATGTGAGTTTAAGGGAGGAGTTAATCAGAAGCAAAATTTAATTCACTGAGTGGATGGATACTTTACAGAAAGCTACTTACCCAGTCTTAAGCCCACCTACATTTGATAATACTTAGGAACCCTCCATGGCATCCCTTCCCTTATCTCACCCAGACTGAAACATACATGTTACAGTCATGACTGCGGGTCCTGTTCCTCTGGCTAACCCAGAAATATTTAATGGAGATAGCGCATGATTCACAGTATTAATGAGTCAATGCCAATTACAATTCATTTGTAAGCCACATATTTTTTAACTCTAATGCAGCCAAAGTCACCTTCATTACTTCTTATAGGTGATGTGGTCACTAATTTGGTCATTCCGTTGGTAGAATCTAATGACCCTATCCTATAGAATTTCACAGCCTTTAAGGCAGGGTTATAGTGCCTGTTTATGTGAGATGTTTTTAATCTGTCCAGTGACAATGAGGTATTAAACTTGTGACAGGGCTCTAAAAATCCTTTAAACTACATCACTCAATTTAATTGTCTTAGTTCTGAAACACATTGGCCTGAGGAAAAACATACATCCTTGGTTTGTAGAGGTCTTAAGGATGATTTGATTTGAGAGACTTACTGGCACACATTGTAGAATTACCTGAGAACTGCACAGAATTCATTGATCGGGGTGTTAGGTTTTGACACATTCCCAGGTTTACAAGTCCTTGCAAACCTGTGAGTGTGTCAAAATCCATTGGTGCTGAGGGGGAACACCCACTGCAAAGCCCATGGAATGCCCCTTTGACCCAGAGTAAGCCAGTCCAGCGACGTGGGCTGCCTTGCCCTACTTCACATCTATGAGGCCATGAAAAGCTACACAAAGTGGCTTTGTGTGGCCTCGTAGATATGGGTCTGCACTCTGCGCCACTGGTGCATCAAAAAGGTGATGCACTGGTGGTGTAATGGACTTATAATTAGGCTCCATGGTGTTTCTCTGGGTCTGCTTGTGGCCGTCCTTCTTTGTCTTTGCTAATGGCAGCGGAAATATAAAACATTCTGTGGATAGAACAAGAATATTTCAGGGATCCATCTACTTTCTGTCATGCAGTTCAATACTGTATACTGTACCACTCCCACAGTTTTCACAAAGTGGCACCAAAATGTCACTAATTAAAACAATATAAGATTGAAGGTTGTAACAAAAAAAATTGCACAAGTCAAAAAAGTGCATTTGATATTGCTGTTCAGTTTTTATTAATTGTACTGCTATTAGTGATGGGGAAATATCACCATGGAGGCATATAGTGTAATCAAAATAGGGTGGAATAGAGGAAAAAGCACTGGATCTATAGAAAGTAGGAAAATGTCAAGACAGACACAAGGAGAGGAGTCATAGAGAGATTGTGCTAAAGATAAATAAATAGTGATGTGAAGATAATAAAAAATGAATGCAAGACAAATTGCACAAGGACCAGAAACCTGTCTGTGCATCAAATAATTTTAAAATAGACAACTGCCCATGGCCCATGTGTCAGATTACGAAACATGTGATATGATAGTCTTCTCTGGGGTGGCAGTACTGAATTTTCACAACAGTTATGTTGAGGAGTAAGGATCATGACCTATGATGATATTATCAGACAACATTAGTAGGACCTTCTTATAAATATAATATTCCTCAAACATGAAATGCAGCAGCTCTAGCAAAACTTCTACTGAGATGCATACAAACTAAAGTATACCAAAAGGTGAGAGCTGAAATGCTTGAATTAATCTCAGCCACTGGCAGTTACTCAGGGAGACACCCCAGTCCATCGTTATTGTGCATCCCATGCCACCTCATTGTAGGCACAGCCATACTCAAATCAGTCTTCACCTTGACATATTCGAAATGGTCCAGCCTAAACTGCCAGGCCATATCTTCTCTGAACCAAAATGCATGCAACCCAGGACTGGTTTCAACTTAGCTAGGCCTCATCAGGAGGGCATAACTTGAATCCAGTGGCAGAGTGTAAAAGAGACCCAAGTCAAGGCATACCCATTGCACTTAGGGTGACAGACTAAAGTATACAAAAAAGTGCTGGATAGAATGTTTGTATAATCACCGGTCATTACCTGTAGCCACATCCCAGTCCATTGTTATTTTGCACAACATGCCACCTCAAATTGGACAAAGCCATATTCAAATCAGTCTTGTCCTTACTTCGATGGGAACAGTCCAGTCTTAACTGCCAAGCCAGGTCCTCACTGCACCAGAAAACAAGCACCCAAGGGCAAGTTTTACCCTAGTTAGGGTTCATCAGCCACACATAGTTTGATTCCAGTGACACAGTGTGCACAAGACCCACAACTGGGCATGCCCTTTCTAATAAAATATACCAAAAAAGTGATGGTTGAAATGCTTGAATTAAACTCAGCCACCAGATATTACTCAGGTTGCATCCCAGTCCATTATTATTTTGCACACTATGCACCTACATGTCGATCGAGCCGGATTCCAATCAGTTCTGATCCAATGGAAATGGTCCAGCTCAAACTGTCAGACCAGGTACTCAATGAACTGGAATGTAAGCAACTCTGGACCAGTTTCACACTTGCTGGGGCTCATCACACAGATATAGCTTGATTTCAGTGACACAGTGTGCGCGGGACCCATGTCTGGGCTTACCCATCTCATTAAGGTGGCACCATAAAATATACAAACAATTGATGGATGATTAAGAAATGGGGTTACTTGTGGAGGGGGGTGTTGGAGATGGCCATTCTTAGGGGCTTTCCCTGACTTTTTTCTGTCTTTTCCTACCGTTGCTTTGTTGACTCTCTTTGCGTGGCCTTAGAACTCTGGGCACTTTCCCATTGTACTGCAGTAGGAAAGTGTGCATGCCCTACCTACACATGCTAGGAGGAAGTGCTTACATGAGTGGTTCAGGTGGGGTAGCCCAAAGTGTCCTGTAAAAAGGTACACCACATACAGTCCCAACTACTGAGTGTGCCACCCACTAGAATAGCCTGTGAACCATGTTGTGGGACTGCCAATGCAGGCCTGTGGAGGTGCAAGTGTGCTTGGGCTTAGATTGGCACTACTAACTGAATAGCCATTCCTGAGGGGACCCTCCGCTACCCTTAGAGCAATCCCTGAAGAGTGGTGTTCTATGGTATAGGTGGTTTTGTCAATAATCATGGAAAAAATCCACCTCTAGAAAGTGGATATTTTTCTGCCCTGAGAACGTTGTGTGGTTTTCTTTTTAATTCGACTCGAGTCCACACTGGGGGATGGGGGATCACATCTGTGCATTTCTCAGTGACAGCTATAATACTTGGACACACAACTGTAACAAAGACCAGATGACCAGATCTGTCTGCAGCTAAAGTCATCGCACACCAGACGTTTTGCCTCATTGCAGGAAGGTGCAGTATTGGTAACTTTCGATGTGTGATTGAATTTGTCTAGTGTGATTCAAGATTCATTCTGGAAGGTATTGCAAGGGAATTATGGGACCATAAAATCGCTGTGAAAATTGGAGTTAAAACTACCCACATAGTCACATAATCATACTTTAAATAACAGTGCGGATCACAATATATATATATATATATATATATATATATATATATATATATATATATATATATATATATATATATATATATATATATTTTATTTAATTTTTTTTGCAAATATGTTCGGATCACAAAACACTTGCATATGACAACTTGCCTCCTACAAAATGGCCACCGTCTCGACTGTAATAATGTTTGGTTTCTGTATCCACACCTGCAATTTATAAACTGTTTATGGATTGTTCAGCGTGGTCTTTAATGATGTTCCTTGTATGCCTATTTGAGTTTGACTGTTACACACTGAGCATTGCTCATAATGTTTCAGTCAGGATTAAGGTAAGAACTATGAGACAATAATGTGAACTAACTGTTAGAAAGTTTAATTTACTTCCGATAAATCAACTGTTTGGTTAAGATTTACTCATTACAATATGGGATGGAAATATGTTGAGCCATCCGTCTTTCTTGACAATTAGTAATAATTAATTATATTCTGTTTTGACTTGCAAGTCATTAAAACCTATTTACAGTGGCTGGGTTTCTAAAGATCCATTATGAAGGGTTGTATCCATATATTAGTATGTCAAATTGATATGAGCTCTACCATAAGAGAAAAGTGACACACTAGGAAGGTTGGTTTTGTTGGCACTATGTGGAAATATATTTTGTGATATAATTAGCTTGAAATATGTGGCACATTTGATGAATTTTGGACATTATCTTACAGAGTTGGATTCCATTGGACTTGAAATATGGAGTATATTTGAATAGAACATAAGGTACACTTAGAATTCCCACCATGTGGGATACGATGCCCATTTCTTAACTCTGATTAGATACGGGGGAATGCAACCCAAATTTCAAAATAGGACCACAATCAAACTAATGCACTTAGGGGTCATTCTGACCTCGGCGGTAAAATGCGCTTACCGCCGGTCAGAAGACCGCCATAACACCGCCGCGGGCACGGGAAACCGCCACGATCATTCTGACCCGCAACAGGCAAACCGCCAAAAACCCGACATCCACAAAAGTCCGCCACACCAACGGCCAGCGAAAAACTGGCGATGACCAAACCTCCACCGTCACGCCAACAGAAATACGCCCATCCCATTCCGACCCACGAATCCACGCGGCGGTCCTTCAACCGCGGTATTCCATTGGCGGTACACACCGCCGCGGTCAAAATACACACACAGCTCCAAAACACTGCCACATTGGACATTCTGAAATACACACACCTGATACACATACAAACACCACTCCCACACACCCAACACAATATAAAACACACACCCACATCACCCACAAACCCCTACGACCACCATTTATTGACTAAGGCCAGAGAGAGACACCACCAGCTAGTACAGAGCATTCACAGGCACAAAACACCATCACTCACACAACATCCATGCACAAAACACCACACACCACCACACTCATCACCACAAACACCACCCCACACCTCATCCACACCACCCCATGGCACCCCAAAGACACCCCAGGTTTTCAAACGCTGAACTCAGGGTCATGGTGGAGGAAATAGTTCGGGTAGAGCCCCAGCTCTTCGGTACACAGGTGTAGAACACCACCATTGCCAGGAAGATGGAGCTATGGCAAAGAATAGTGGACAGGGTCAACGCTGTGGGTCAGCATCCACGAAATCGGGACGACATCAGGAAGCGGTGGAACGACCTACGGGGGAAGGTGCGTTCCATGGTATCCAGACACAACATCGCGGTGCAGAAGACTGGCGGCGGACCCCCACCTCAACCCCCAGAAGTTACAACATGGGAGGAACAGGTATTGGCGATCCTGCATCCTGAGGGCCTCGTAGGAGTAGGAGGAGGAATGGACTCTGGTAAGTCTAATCTCAACTACTTCATCCCCCCCCACCCACCGGCATGCCAAATCATACCCCCACCCTCCCCCTCCACCCCATCATACATCCTCCTTGCTAAAGTCTCACCATCACAACCCACCCATCCCAACACCAAGCCCTGCATGCGACCACAAACCATGGACACCCATCACCTAAGCATGCCCACTGCACATACCCATCCCCCCCCAAACCACCGTCACAACAGCCCCCACAAGGGAATGCCAGCACTGGGGTACACGGGCACCCACCCATTGCATGCTATGACACACACAGAAGCAATAACCATACTCTTATACCCCTGCAGGACCCGAACGCCACAACACTGCCCAGGAGGGTCCAGAAATGTCCATTCCACCCCCAGAAGAGGCCCACAGTGATGACAGCAGCTCTGTCTCCCTGGACCCAGATGACCAGCCCGGCCCATCGGGGACCTCCTTGGGACAGTCGGTTCCCCTCAGACAGCCACAGGCCACAGCAGACCTACCCCCCTCTGGGAACATCAGCACAGCACCCACCCAGCGGCCCATGCCTTTGTCTCCAGGACACGTCAAGCAGCGGTGTGTCCACCACTACAGGGCACCCAGGTTAACCCACCACCCCAACAACAACAGGGACCTGGGGGCAGTGGTAGTGGGCACACGGTCCAGGGGACAGAGGCCCAGGGAAACAGGGGAACTGGGAGGGCTACTGTGCGACAGGGGGGGAACAGGCCCAGGGAACCCACTCTCCACGAGGCCCTATCCTCCATCATGGGAGCATACCACCACTCCCAGGAGACGATGGCGACGGTCCTGGCCAGGTTCCAGGAGATCCAGGTACTGCAGGAGGAACAGTTTATGGGGTTCAGGGAAGAACTCAGAAACATCAGTTCCGCAATGGGCACCATCGTTGTGGCTCTCAATCAGATTTTCAGCACATTGCGGGACCATGTGGCACCACAAAGGGCCCCTGTCACTAGCATGGACCAAGAACAGGCTACTACCTCCGCCGGCGCTAGTGGACAGGAGGCCCCGACACAAGAACAACAGGCCACCAGAACCCCACCCTCTGCAGAAGGAGAACCACCCCGCAAGCGGGGCCTGAGATCTAGGAAAAAGACAGAGTAAGATGCCAAGACCCCCGCCAGGAAGGATACCCCCTGATTGTCATCCCACTGTCCCACATTGTCACCCTGTCCAACCTTAAACTGCCCCTGCTCCACCTTCCACAGGCATATGGACAATGCACTTGTGAGACTGAAAATCTGGACTCTGCCATGGACATTCCTCCACCATCACCCATCACCGAATTGCAACCATTAACCAAAATTGAGCACTTTAATAAACACACCTATTGCACAAAAAGAATCTGGAGTCTGCTTGTATTTTTGAACAAATGTATTACACAGAACCGTGCCAAAATGTCCAGTTACATTGTGATGACAACATACCATTGTCACACAGCTGTAGTCCATGGGGAAACAAAGCAGAGGTCACGGAGTGGGGCCCACATCTCTGAAATTGGAAGGGAAAGTCACAACTCAGTTAACATACACTGGGGGGAAACTCAGACAGTAGAGAGGCAGGAGACTTTAAGTAAATGTAAAATGCCGGTGTTGAATCTTACCTGTATGTCATTGAAAATACTGCTGTATTACTGTGTCCCTGTTGTCTGTGTCATCCTCTTCGTCTTCCTCCTCTTCACTCTCCGCAGGCTCCACAGCTGCCACAACACCACCATCTGGACCATCCTCCTGCAGGAAAGGCACCTGGCGTCGCAAAGCCAGGTTGTGAAGCATACAGCAGGCCACGATGATATGGCACACCTTCTTTGGTGAGTACATTAGGGATCCACCTGTCATATGGAGGCACCTAAACCTGGCCTTCAGGAGGCCGAAGGTCCGCTCGATCACCCTCCTAGTACACCCATGGGCCTCATTGTATCGTTCCTCTGCCCTGGTCCTGGGATTCCTCACTGGGGTCAGTAGCCAGGACAGGTTGGGGTAACCAGAGTCACCAATTAGCCACACACGGTGTCTCTGAAGTAGTTCCATCACGTAAGGGATGCTGCTATTTCGCATGATGTACGCGTCATGCACTGACCCTGGGAACTTGGCATTTACATGGGAGATGTACTGGTCAGCCAAACAGACCACCTGGACATTCATGGAATGATAACTTTTTCTGTTCCAGTACACCTGTTCACTCGTGCTGGGGGGGACCAAAGCAACATGTGTCCCATCAATTGCACCAATGATGTTGGGAATATGTCCAAGCGCATAGAAATCACCCTTCACTGTAGCCAAATCGCCCACCTCAGGGAAAACAATGTAGCTCCGCATGTATTTCAGCAGGGCAGACAACACTCTGGACAACACCTTGGAAAACATAGGCTGAAACATCCCTGATGAAATGGCCACTGTTGTTTGAAATGACCCACTTGCCAAAAAATGGAGTACTGACAGAACCTGCACTAGAGGGGGGATCCCTGTGGGTTGGCGGATGGGTGACATCAGGTCTGGCTCCAGCTGGGCACACAGTTCCTGTATAGTGGCTCTGTCAAGCCTGTATGTCAGTATGACATGTCTTTCTTCCATTGTCGACAGGTCCACCAGCGGTCTGTACACGGGTAGATTCCTCCATCTCCTCGCAAGTCCCAGCGGACGGTGCCTAGGAAGGACAACATGGAGCACAGAGTCAATCAACCCACAGGTACGTTCCCACAGCTTGCACAGTACACGATTCTCAATGCATTGAATGGGTTGTATGAGTGTTGATGCAAGGCCTAGGTATGTGTGACGCAGTAGAAATTAAGATATGGGGGCCCTTGAAATGGCGGCTGCCTGACCTGTGAAGTGCGACAGTGGGATGTGAGGTCAATGCGCTGGCGTGGCACACCGTGGCGGCAGGCGGTCGAAGACCGCGGCGCAAATCCGCATTGGTAAACATTGAAGCCTATGGGTTTCACGAGCCAATGACGATGTGCGCCGGTGGTTGTTGTACGCACCACCGCGGTACGCACCGCCGCGGGCATGACCGCCATTTTCTATCTGCTTAATCACTCGATACCTGATCATCCACAGGAGAGGACCTATACTGCAAGTGCTGCTGTGACCTCGGTCTGGAAGAGACAATGGCTGCTGCGACTGGGGAAAGGGCCCCTGCCTTCACTTCTGAAGAATTGGAGAAACTCGTGGATGGGGTCCTCCCCCAGTATGCGCTACTCTACGGTCCTCCAGACCAACAGGTACGTACACTGGGACCATGCTTTGTGGCCAATGCCTGGGTTGAGTGGGGTGAAGGAAAGATGGTGGGGAGGGGAGCGAATGAGGCATGCATCAAACGACAGATGAGAGCATGTGCCACATGGCAAGGGTGGGGATGGGGGGCCACTCACATCGAGCATGCAGAAGGTTGATGTTTTTTTCTTTTCTCCCCCTGCACATGTCACATAGGTCAGCGCCCATCAGAAAATCGACATTTGGCGTGCCATCGCCAAGGACGTCCGGACCCTGGGGGGCCACAACAGACGGGGCACCCACTGCCGGAAGAGGTGGGAGGACATCCGCCACGGGAGCAGGAAGACCGCGGAGGCTCTGCTGGGGATGGCCTCCCAACGTAGGAGGGGTGCCAGTCGTACTTTGACCCCCCTGATGTCCCGGATCCTGGCAGTGGCCTACCCCGATTTGGATGGGTGCGTGAGGACATCACAGCAGACACAAGGGGGTGAGTACAAGCACATTCTGCTGATTTTGCACACATTGGAGGTGTCTGGGTGGGGGAGGAGGGCTGTGGGTATCCCTAGGCCAGGGCGATTTCTGTAGGCTAGGCCCCTCCGTTAGGCATGGCCCAGTGCCCCCGCCCCCACCTCTGTAGGCTGCCTAGTACAGCTATTCATGGTCCCGTGTCACCTATGTGTGGAGTTGTCATCCATAGGCTTGTAGGCCATGTCCCACGGATTGAGTAGTGTACCCCAAGTGCGCGGCGTAGTGCAGGGGGCTTCTGTGTCTGTCCTCTCCGCCAACGGTGTCGCCAATGCATGCACTCAACATGTCTTTGTTTCTCCACCCCCCTCCTTTTTTGGTGCTCTTCCTGTTCATGTGTGCATTAGCATCATCAGGCGGAGGAGAAGTGGCATCGGAGCACGAGGGAGCTGCATCTCACATGGCCATGGAGGGCCATGCATCTGACTCCGATTTCACCAGTGAGACGGAGGGCGAGGGGAGCTCCACAGCGGGGACACGTGGTGACACCAGCGACACAGACACGTCCTCGGAAGGGAGCTCCCTTGTGGTGGCGGCAACATCCGTGCCCCCCTCAACAACAGGTACAGCCGCCACCCAGCGCACCAGCTCCGCCCTCCCAGCAGCCCCTCAGCCTTCGTCCCGTGCCCGCTCACCCAGGAAGGTGGGCATCTCCTTCGTCCCAGGCACCTCAGGCCCTGCCCCTGTCACCCCTGCTGCCCTCAGTGAGGAGGTCATTGACCTCCTGAGGACCATCATTGTTGGTCAGTCTACCCTCTTGAATGCCATACGGGGTGTAGAAAGGGAGGTGCACCGGAGTAATGCATACCTGGAGGGCATTCATTCGGGTCAGGCTGCCCATCAGCGATCGTTCAACGCTCTGGCCTCAGCACTGACAGCAGCCATTGTCTCTGTCTCCTGCCTCCCTCCTCCAACTTCCTCAACCCAGTCCGACTCCCCTGTACCTCTGCCTATCCCAGACACACCATCAGACCAGCCTGCACACACCTCAACACCCAAGGATAGCTCATCCAGACATAAGCACCACACCTCACACAAGCATTCACCCAAGCAACATCCACATGCAGACATGCCAACAGCCACTGCCTCCTCTGTGTCCCCCTCCTCCTCGTCTCCCTCCTCCCTCCCTGTGACGTCTCCACTCACACTTGCATGCACAACATCTTCAGCCACTACGTCCATCACCAGCACACCCACCAGAACACTCCGCACACGTGCAGTTACCACCCCCACTACCATTTACACGTCCCCTGTGTCCTCTCCCAGTGTGTCTGTCACCCCCTCTTCCAAACCACACAAACGCAGGCAGCCACCCACCCAACAGCCATCCACCTCACGACAGCCTCCAGCACAAGCACCTGCACCCAAAGACACCAGACTTCACTCTCCTACAACCACATCCTCTTCCTCCACTCCCATACCCACTGCAACTACCCATCCCTGTCTTTCTAAATTGATTTTCCTTTCCAACCTTGACCTCTTTCCAACTATTGACCCACCCCCTCAATCTCATAAGACTCCAATCAGCACCTCAACTACCACAAAACCTGGACCTACAAAAACAATAGTCCAAGGATTTTGGAGTCCACCACCTTCAAGGCCAGCTACTTCGGCTGGGAATAAAGAGACGGCCAGCCAACCCCCTGAAAAAAAAGCCAAGAAAGCCAGAGCCCGGCGCGAGAGGCCAAAGACAGCTGGCTCCAAAAGCACTACCCTGGCACCGTCAGGGAGTGGGGTGCCACCTGGCACACCGCAAAAGGGAGGAAAGGGCCACAGACGAGCAGGGAAGGGTGGCAAGGGCAGCACGCCCGACAAGTCCGGCAGCAGGCGAGCTGCCCAGGAGGGCCCCACAAGCCCCATTCCAGGTGTGCAGGAGGACACCCATGGGCCCGGGACGGCAGCACAGGAGGGCCCCGCAAGCGAGAAGACAGATGTGCACGAAGGGCCCGGCAGACACATGTCAGGTGGCGAGTGAAGTCCATGTCATGGCCGGATCTGGTGACCTGGACACACATATCAAGAACCACTGAACAGGGCCCTTCAAGTCAAGAACCGCTGAACAGGGCCCTTCAGGTCAAGCACCGCTGAACAGGGCACCACCGTCTCAAGAACCGCTGAACAGGGCCCTTCAAGTCAAGAACCGCTGAACAGGGCCCTTCAAGTCAAGCACCGCTGAACAGGGCACCGCAGTCTCAAGAACCGCTGAACAGGGCCCTTCAAGTCAAGTACCGCTGAACAGGGCCCTTCAAGTCAAGCACCGCTGAACAGGGCACAGCCGTCTCAAGAACCGCTGAACAGGGCCCTTCAAGTCAAGAACCGCTGAACAGGGCACCGCCGTCTCAAGAACCGCTGAACAAGGCCCTTCAAGTCAAGCACCGCTGAACAGGGCACCGCCGTCTCAAGAACCGCTGAACAGGGCCCTTCAAGTCAAGCACCGCTGAACAGGGCACCGCCGTCTCAAGAACCGCTGAACAGGGCCCTTCAAGTCAAGAACCGCTGAACAGGGCACCGCCGTCTCAAGAACCGCTGAACAGGGCCCTTCAAGTCAAGCACCGCTGAACAGGACACCGCCGTCTCAAGAACCGCTGAACAGGGCCCTTCAAGTCATGAACCGCTGAACAGGGCCCTTCAAGTCAAGCACCGCTGAACAGGGCACCGCCATCTCAAGAACCGCTGAACAGGGCCCTTCAAGTCAAGAACCGCTGAACAGGGCACCCCCGTCTCAAGAACCGCTGAATAGGGCCCTTCAAGTCAAGCACCGCTGAACAGGGCACCGCCGTCTCAAGAACCGCTGAACAGGGCCCTTCATGTCAAGCACCGCTGAACAGGGCACCGCCGTCTCAAGAACCGCTGAACAGGGCCCTTCAAGTCAAGCACCGCTGAACAGGGCAACGCCGTCTCAAGAACCGCTGAACAGGGCCCTTCAAGTCAAGCACCGCTGAACAAGGCACTGCAGTCTCTGCACCGCTCCGCTGGGCCCTTCATCTCAAGCACCGCTCCGCTGGGCCCTTCATCTCAAGCACCGCTCCGCTGGGCCCTTCATCTCAAGCACAGCTCCGCTGGGTCCTTCATCTCAAGCACCGCTCCGCTGGGCACCGCCTTCTCTGCACCGCTCCGCTGGGCCCTTCATCTCAAGCACCGCTCCGCTGGGCCCTTCAAGTCAAGCACCGCTCTGCTGGGCCCTTCATCTCAAGCAGCACTCCGCTGGGCCCTTCATCTCAAGCACCGCTCCGCTGGGCACCGCCGTCTCTGCACCGCTCCGCTGGGCACCGCCGTCTCAAGCACCGCTGGCCCATTGGCAGAAGGGGCAGGCCCGCATCTGTGTCGGGCAGGGCTGCACAAAGCACTCTGGGCACCATGCCTCCTCCAGAACCAGTGGAGTCTGTAATCCACTTGTGAGACTGTGGCTTTGCACTCCCCAGGATGGCACAGTGGGCAAACCACCCACTGTAGTGACTTGAGAGACTGTGGCTTTGCACTCCCCAGGATGGCACAGTGGGCAATCCACCCACTGTAGAGACTTGTGAGACTGTGGCTTTGAACTCCCCAGGATGGCACAGTGGGCAATCCACCCACTGTAGTGACTTGAGAGACTGTGGCTTTGCACTCCCCAGGATGGCACAGTGGGCAATCCACCCACTGTAGAGACTTGTGAGACTGTGGCTTTGCACTCCCCAGGATGGCGCAGTGGGCAACCCACCCACTGTAGAGACTTGAGAGACTGTGGCTTTGCACTCCCCAGGATTGAACAGTGGCCATGGAGGCCCCTCGTGGATCTGGCGTCGTGGACTCATCTGGCTGAGGTGCCCCCCCTTCCCTTCCCCCTGAGGTGCCTGTAGTTTTGCTATCTGATGCCCCTGCAGTGTTCTCTCCATTGGAGTCGGGTATCCGGTGTGGGCTTTGCCCATGTGTTTAGGCCCATTGGCCCACGAACAATGGCTGATACCCAATTTGGACAGGACAATTTACATATGTATATATAGTTATAGATGTTTGATATTTTTTTTTTACTTAGCCGTACAATATACTTCAAATTTCATGATCATTTTTTTTTGTCTTTGCATTCTTCCGGGGGGTTTGGGGGTGTCACTCTGAGTTGTTGCTCTGCATTGATGTGTATGTAGTTGTGGGTGAGGGTGAGGGTGGGTGGGTCGCGTATGTGTGTCCCCATATTTTTTTGCCTCCCCCCTCCCCTGTGTCGTAGGTGCAGTACTCACCGTTGTCTTCTGCGCCGGCGTTCGTGCTCCTGGTAGAGGAGCAGGAAGACAATAGCTGGTAGGATGTGTAGTTTGGGTTCCATGCTGTCCAGATTCCTCGTGGAGTGTGTAGAGGTGAGCGTTTTCCGTTCGTAATGGCTGTTTCCGCCGTGTTTTTATCGGCGAGGCTACCACCCCGGAAAAGGTGGCGGATTGGTGGGTTGTGATAGGGTGGGCGGTACATTGTCTCCCGCCTGTCTGTTGGTGGTGACCGCCGTGCTGTTTGTTTGTCCCGCCGTGGCGGTCGGAGTGTTAAAGTGGCGGTCTCTGTTGGTGGTTTCCGCCAGGGTCAGAATTCCATTTTATTTACCGCCTGCCTGTTGGCAGGTTGGCCGCCGCTTTAACACCGACCGCCAGGGTTGGAATGACGCCCTGAGTGTCAAATCTCTGCCCATAATAACAAAATTACCACACAGAATGATAATCACAAACTCATCTGTCGCAAAAAAACATTACGAAGCCTAGATCGTAAAAATGTCCACCATCTTAAGTGAGGCAATCCTCTATAATATATATATTACAGCATTTCATTTAAAAAAACATATGTTATAATTTTATCCTACTGTTCATAAGGGAGCATGTCAAACAACAGTTACTCAGACATTATGTGCAATTTAGTGTTCCATTTCAAAAAGCATATTCAGTATTATTCAGACTATTTAATATTATTCCAAAACCTTCTCCATGTATTCAAACATGATATTGATACAACGGTTAGTCTGATATTATGCATAATTTAGCGCTCCATTTAAAAAAACATATTGTAATTTTCTCTTAGTTTTCATTAAGATGCGAGTTATTTAAGGGTGTATGGCATCAATTCTTAACCCCAATATGTTATTTTACTTTTAGCCCGTAAATATCTCATATTACGCGATCATATGTTCAAAGAAGGGACATCTGACATTCTGCCACACTCCAGCCTTAATTCACTTGAATTATTATATATATCCAAGATAACAATTAGGACATATTCTAATGTTCCTCTTAAACGTTTGTATTCCATCCAGTGTTCAAAAGGTTATTAACCTATATTCAAACACCATATAGGAAACAAAATGGACCAGTAACGATCACAAAACGTATGCTTCATCCACTCTGTCACACACACTATACTCTAACTTTACAATGCATGATCCATACTTGTAATAGACACTACTACATCTATATAGGTATATGTTTAAAGACAGAATGAGTGATTAAGAAATAGAAATATGTTTCACCCAGTGTGTCTATAGGGAGATACCGATATGCAAAAATACATGATTACATGACATTGATGATCTAACATGTTCAAAGTTGTTTATACATATCTTATAATCACCAATGTTGCACTAGAAACATCTGAGATGTTCGGAACACTGTGTACATTGATGTAAGATCATTAATAACCATTAGGTTCAGTGATGGTATTGATCCCGTCCAAATCAATAGTATATTGTCAATATATCTCCCCCAGAAAAAAATTTGCTCAGTCAAATTTACAGGGCCTTTTTGCCAGATGTGTATTCTTTCGAATAGACCCATATACAAATTAGCATATGACGGTGAAAATCGTGAGCCCATAGCTACTACCTGGGCTTGACCAAACCATTCACCTTCATGGACGAAGACATTGTTGTCCAATGTAAAGTCAATCATTTCTAGTAGCATATCCGTATGTACTAACTGTGAAGCTGAGCGATTGGAGAGAAAATGACATACTGCTTCCAAACCCTTGGTTTTTGGTATGCTTGTATATAGTGAGGTTACATCCATTGTTACCCAGATCATCTCAGATGACCATACTATGGGGGTCATTCCGACCCCGGCGGTCAAGGACCGCCGGGGCCGGGGTCGGCGGGAGCACCGCCAACAGGCTGGCGGTGCCCCGCAGGGCATTCTGACTACGGCGGTTTGGCCGCGGTCAGAACAGGAAAACCGGCGGTCTCCCGCCGGTTTTCCGCTGCCCTCAGGAATCCGCCATGGGGATTCCGACATCCCATACCGCCATCCTGTTCCTGGCGGTTTGCCCGCCAGGAACAGGATGGCGGTAAGGGGTGTCGTGGGGCCCCCGTAAGAGGGCCCCACCCTGAATTTCAGTGTCTGCATAGCAGACACTAAAATTCGCGACGGGTGCTACTGCACCCGTCGCACATCCTCCACTCCGCCGGCTCCATTCGGAGCCGGCATCCTCATGGAGGGGTGTTTCCCACTGGGCTGGCGGGCGGCCTTTTGGCGGTCGCCCGCCAGCCCAGTGGGAAACCCAGAATACCCGCGGCGGTCTTTTGACCACACAGCGGTATTCTGCCGGTTCCCTCCAGGCGGGCGGCTCCCGCCGCCCGCCGGGGTCAGAATGACCCCCTATATCTTCTAATTTCATAAAGGACATCCTTTGTATCATGCAAGTAGGATGGTAACTTCTTGACAATTGGTTGTAAATAGCTGTCAATATATTCCGAAAGTCTTTCAGTGGATGCACCAATCCTTGATATGAGAGGTCTTTCAGGAGGTGATGTACTGTTCTTATGTACCTTGGGTAGTGTGTCTATACATGGTACTCTGAGGTATAGATTTTGGATATTCCTAAAATCTAAATCAGAAATTAAGCATTCTTCCTGCCGTTTACGTAGAAGGGTATGACGTTTTTGTACAATTGTGTGCATGGCATTATCCTTCGATTTGGTATAAGAGGATGTGTCTGACAATTGCCGATTGATTTCATGAACATAGTCAGATCTATTTAAAATTACTATGGCCCTCATTACAACCCTGGCGGTAAATCCTTCTTACCACCGTACTGAAGGCTGCCAACATACCGTGGCTGTGGCGGAAATCCGCTACAGGTATTACGACCCACATCTCGTAATCTGCCACAATACAGACACCCACACAAGTCCGCCACACCAAAAGTCAGTGATAAACTGGTGATAGCAAAACCCACACCATCATGCCAACAAGAATACGCCCACACTATCACGACCCACGAATCAACGCAGCAGTCTTTTAACCACGATAATCCATTGGCGGTACACACCACCGCGCTCAAAATACACACACATTTAAAAAACAAAACTACATTGGACAATTCGAAATACACACACCTGATACACATACACATACCACACCACACCCACAACACTATAAAACACACACCCACATTACCCAAAAACCCTTACAGTGACATTTTGGCAAAGAAGCACAGAGAGAGAATAGCCAACACTACATCAGCATCCACAAGCACACCACACTATCACTCATACAACATCCACACACCTCAAAGAACACACAGCAACACAACATTTCACACATCACAACAAACATCACCTCACACATCACCCACACCACATCATGGCACTTCAAGGACACCCCAGGTTTTCTGAGGAGGAGCTCAGGGTCATGGTGGAGGAAATCATCCGAGTAGAGCCACAGCTATTCAGATCACAGGCACAGAACACCTCCATTGCTAGGAAGATGGAGCTATGGCAGAGAATCTTCGACAGGGTCAACGCAGTGGGACAGCATCCAAGAACACAGGATGACATCAGGAAGAGGTGGAATGACCTACGGGGGAAAGGTGCGTTCAGTTGTATCCAGACACCAGATTGCTGTACAGAGGACCTCCTCCCCCACAACTAACAACATGGGAGGAGCAAGACTTGGCAATACTGCATCATGAGGGCCTTGCAGGAGTAGCAGGAGGACTGGACTCTGGTAAGTGAAATCTTTACTATTATGTCCCCCATCCTACCTGCATGCCATCACAAACCTCCACCCACCCCCTCACCCCATCACTCGAACACCTAACATATGCCCCACCATCACAACACACCCATCCCAATACCAAGCCCGCATGCAACACCAAAGCATGGACACCCATTGCCAAAGCATGTTCAGTACAGATACCCACACAGACCCCAAAACACTAGTCACACAATGGCAAACACAACAAGGCAAGCACAGGAGTAGAGGGTAACTCACCCAATGCACAAGATGGCACACACAGATACTAAAACTATGCATTTACACCCCAACAGGACCCATACCCAACATCACCAGACAGGAGGTACCAGACATATCCTGTCCCCCCACAGAAGAGGCCCACAGTGATGACAGAAGCTCTGCACGCCTGTATCCAGATGACCAGCCTGGCCCATCAGGGGCATCTGGACAGTCGGTTCCCCTGCCACAGTCACAAGCCACCACAGACATTCCCCCCTCAGGAAACACCACCACAGCACCCACCCAGCGGACCCATGCTACTGTCCCCAGGACATGTCAATCAGCAGTCTGTCCTCCACTACAGGGACCCCAGGCAAACCGATCAACCCAAGACAATCTGGGACCTGGGGTCAGTGGGGGGGACAGAGGTACAGGATAACAGGGAAGCTGGGAGGACTGCTGTGCGACAGGGAGAGGACAGGCCCAGGGAACCCACTGGAGATGAGGCACTCTCCAACATCATGGGAGCATACCACCATTCCCAGGAGACCATGGGCACAGTACTGGCCAAGTTTCAGGAGACCCAGCGGCTGCAGGAGGAACACTACCTGGGGATCAGGGAGGACTTGAAGTCCATCAACACCACCCTGGCCACCATTGCAGGGGTGCTGGCAGACCTGGCCAACACCATGAGCGACACAGTGGCACACAAACAGGCCACTGACACTAGTCTGGATGATGAACAGCCCTCCACCTCCGCCGGCGCTAGTGGACAGGAGGCCCCGCCATAGGAACAACAGGCCCCCATCACCCCACCCCCTGCAGAAGGAGAACCACCCCGCAAACGGTCCGTGAGATCCAGGAACATGACAGAGAACATTGCCAAGACCCCCGCCAGGAAATATGACCCTCCTAATTGTCACCTTTCTATCACACTTTGTCACCCTGTCCACCTTAAACTGCCATTTCTCCACTTCCTATGCCCCCATGGACAATGCACCTGTGAGACCAAGAAACTGAACTCTACCATGGACATTCCTCCACCATCACCCCAGCCCATTGCACACACCCTTCCACTTATTAGCACAGAAATAAATACCGTTGAATCACAAATCAATCTGTACTTTCACAAATGTGTAATTGCAACTTTTCGGAAATCTAGCAATGTCAATGTTCATGTTCACATACCATGGTTACAAAGTTGTTGGGCAGGAGTAAACATAGAAGAGGGCACAAAATGGGACCCAGATCTGTGAAATGGAAAGCAGAAGTGACATGCCAGGGTCCATACACAGAGGTAAAAAGCCAGATTGATGCTATGTCCTATAGTAGTATGAGATGTGTGAAGCAGTGCCATCCTCTTACGGGTGTCTCACTGGAAGTATTGCATGATGATGTTGTTTCGGTTGTCTATACCTTGACAAAGAACACCCTCAAAGAATCAAAGAAAACTTGTCACACCCTCGAGAAGGCCTGGCGCAAGGACCACACCGCTGACAACATGACCGCCCTCAAGAATGCTACCCGCGAACACCACCACCTGATCCGCGCTGCCAAAAGGAACTTTTTCAGCGACAGACTAGACAAAAACAGCCACAACAGCAGAGAACTTTTCAGCATCGTCAAGGAGTTCTCCAATGCCAACGCAAACGCCGTCACGCCCTCACAGGATTTGTGCGAATCCCTCGCCACCTTCTTCCACCGCAAGATCAGCGACCTCCACGACAGCTTCGGACACCAGACCCAACCTAGCATCACCGAACCCGCACCCCCGGCCTTCACCCTCAACAACTGGACCCACATCAGCACTGAAGAAACCAAATCCATCATGAACTCTATCCATTCTAGCGCCCATTCGGACCCCTGCCCTCACTTAATCTTTAATAAAGCCGACGACATCATCGCCCCGCACCTCCAGGCCGTCATCAACTCTTCTTTTTCTTCTGCTACCTTCCCCGAATGCTGGAAACACGCCGAAGTCAACGTCCTCCTAAAGAAACCTACGGCTGACCGGAGCGACCTGAAAAACTTCCGGCACATCTCTCTCCTGCCTTTCCCTGCCAAGGTAATAGAGAAGACCGTCAACAAACAGCTGACCACCTTCCTGGAAAACAACAACCTGCTCGACCCTTCACAAACCGGATTCCGAACCAATCACAGCACGGAAACCGCCCTCATCTCAGTCACAGACGACATCAGAACCCTGATGGACAACGGTGAAACAGTCGCCCTCATCCTCCTCGACCTCTCGGCGGCCTTCGACACCGTCTGTCACCGCACCCTAATCACCCGCCTCCGCTCCACCGGGATCCAAGGCCAGGCCCTGGACTGGATCGCCTCCTTCCTCTCAAACCGCTCCCAAAGAGTTTACCTCCCACCGTTTCGCTCAGACCCCACCGAGATCATCTGCGGCGTACCTCAAGGCTCATCGCTCAGCCCGACACTCTTCAATGTCTAAATGAGCCCCCTCGCCAACATCGTACGCAAGCACAACATCATCATCACCTCCTATGCCGACAACACCCAACTTATACTCTCCCTCACCAAGGACCCCGCCAGCGCCAAGACCAACCTACAAGAGGGTATGAAGGACGTCGCAGATTGGATGAGGCTCAGCCGCCTAAAGCTAAACTCTGACAAAACGGAAGTCCTCATCCTCGGCAACACCCCGTCCGCCTGGGACGACTCCTGGTGGCCCACGGCCCTCGGCACCGCACTGACCCCCACAGACCATGCCTGCAACCTCGGCTTCATCTTGGACCCCCTTCTCACCATGACGAAGCAAGTCAACGCTGTGTCCTCCGCCTGCTTCCTCACCCTCCGCATGCCCCGCAAGATCTTCCGCTGGATCCCCGCCGACACTAGAAAAACCGTGACCCACGCCCTCGTCACGAGCCGCCTGGACTACAGCAACACCCTCTACGCTGGGACCACCACCAAACTCCAAAATCGCCTGCAACGCATTCAAAACGCCTCGGCCCGCCTCATCCTCGACGTACCCCGCAACAGCCACATCTCCGCACACCTGAGACACCTGCATTGGCTCCCAGTCAGCAAAAGGATCACCTTTCGACTTCTCACCCACGCACACAAAGCCCTCCACAACAAGGGACCAGAATACCTCAACCGACGCCTCAGCTTCTACGTCCCCACCCGCCTCCTCCGTTCCTCTGGCCTCGCTGCCGTCCCTCGCATCCGCCGCTCCACGGCGGGTGGGAGGTCTTTCTCCTTCCTGGCAGCCAAGACCTGGAACTCCCTCCCCACCAGCCTCAGGACCACCCAGGACCACTCCGCTTTCCGGAGACTCCTAAAAACCTGGCTTTTCGAGCAGCAGTAACCCCCCCCTTTCCCCTAGCGCCTTGAGACCCGCACGGGTGAGTAGCGTGCTTTATAAATGTTAATGATTTGATTTGATTATATCTTCTTCTTCTGCCTCCTCTTCTTCACTGTCCACAGGCTCCACAGCTGCCACAAGACCAGCATGAGGCCCATCCTCCTGCAGAAAAGAGACCTGGTGTGGCAAAGCCAGGTTGTGCATCATACAGAAGTCCACGATTATCTGGCACACCTTCTTCGGTGAGTAGTATAGGGAGCCACCTGTCAGATGGAGGCACTGGAATCTGGCCTTCAGGAGGCCGAAAGTGCTCTCTATTATCCTCCTAGTTCGCCCATGTGCCTCATTGTAGCGTTCCTCTGCCCTTGTCCTGGGATTCCTCACTGGGGTCAGTAGCCATGACAGGTTGGGGTAAACAAAGTCACCTGCAAATATTGAGGGACAACTGTTAGACATCCTCTCACCATTAGGGAATCTCCCATATCCAGACACCTATTTAAACTGTGTGGGGACCTTGGGCTCACCTATTAGCATCACGCAGTGCCTCTGGAGTTGCCCCATCACATAAGGGATGCTGCTATTCCTCAAAATGTAAGCGTCATGCACTGAGCCAGGATACTTGGCATTCACATGGGAGATGTACTGGTCTGCCAAGCACACCATCTGCACATTCATTGAATGGTAGCTTTACCGGGTTTCGGTACACCTGTTCATTCCTGGGGGGAGGGGACACATGCCACATGTGTACAATCAATGGCACCAATGATGTTGGGGATATGTCCCAGGGCTTGGAAGTCAAATTTCAATGTTGGCAAATCATCCACCTGAGTGAAAATGATGTACCTGTGCATGTTTTTCAGTAGGGCAGATAACATTCTGGACAACATGTTAGAGAACATTGGCTGTGACATCCCTGATGCCATGGCCACTGTTGTTTGAAAGGACCCACTTGCCAGGAAATGGGGCACTGACAGGACCTGCAATAGAGGGGGATTCATGTGGGATGGCTGATAGCTGACATCAGGTCTGGCTCCAATTGGGCACACAGTTCCTGCATTGTGGCACGATCAAGTCTGCAAGTGATAATGATGTGTCTTTCTTCCATTGTCGACAAGTCCACCAGGGGTCTGTACACCGGAGGATACAGTCATCTCCACATCTGCCCTAGCAGACATGCCCTATGGAGGAGAAGGGTGAGCAGAGGGTCATACACCACATAGGTATCACAAGGCTGTTTAGCACAATCGTGAAATAATCTCTGTGTGCCTTTGTTTGTCCGTATTCGTGGCCAAAATTGCTGTGACCCAGTTAGTTGGTCTGCCATGTGGCCCCCTGAAATGGCGGCTGCCTGACCTGTAAGGAAGGACAAGGGGAAATGAGGTAACTACGCTGGCATTGTGCAGCCTCGCTGTAGGCGGTCGAAGACCGCTGCGCAATTCAGCTTTGGTTATCATTGGGCCCTATGGGTTCCAGGAGCCAATGACGAAGTACACCGGTGGTGACGGTATGCACCTCCGCGGACGTGACCGCCATTTTCTATCAGTTCCCACACTTGATACCTGACCTTTAACAGGAGAGGACCTACACTGCAAGTGCTGCTTTGACCTGAATCTGGAAGCGACAATGGCTACAGTGTCTGGGGAAAGGGCCCCTGCCTTCACTGCGGAGGAGTTGGAGAAACTGGTGGATGGGGTCCTCCCCCAGTACCCGCTACTGTACGGTCCTCCAGACAAACAGGTAAGTAAACAGTGTGCATGGTGGATGGGACATGATTGTATGGAGCGTTGTGGATGTAAGAGACGGGGGGGACAGGCCAGCATGTGAGGATGGTGAGTGCATGTTATTCTTGGCCAGGGTGGGAGGTTTGTGGCCAATGTGTGAGAAGAACTGTACAGGGGAGTAACATCCTTTTCTACTTCATTAATCCTCTAGGTCAGCGCCCACCAGAAGAAGAGTATTTGGCGTACCATCGCCAAGGAAGTGAGGATCCTGGGGATCTACCATAGACAGAGCACCCACTGCCATAAAAGATGGGAGGACATGCGAGGCTGGAGCAAGAAGACAGCAGAGGCCCAGCTAGGGATGGCCTCCCAATGTGGAAGAGGTGCCAGTCGCACCATGACCCCCCCCTGATGTACCAGATCCTGGCGGTGGCATATCCTGAGTTGGATGGGCACTTGAGGGCATCACAGCAGCCACAAGGGGGTCAGTACAGTCTCATTCAGCTGACTCTGCATGCTTGATGAGGTGTCTGGGTGGGGGAGGTGGTCTGTGGGTTTTCCTAGGCCAGGGCAGACGCGCCAAGGTACATCCATTGTTTACCAGGCTCAGTCGCACTCCAACCCCAAAGGTGGTAGTTGCCCTCTACACCTAGTCAGGCTCCTATGGGTTGCAGCTGTGCATGAAATGGGTTTAGACAGAGTCCCCCATGGGCATGTGCTTTTCCCCTGCACTGTTAGCGCATGGCTTAGTTCGTAGGGCTGCTCCCTGTGTGTTGTGTCCGCCAACGGCAGTGGTGTTGCAGGCATTGACCATGTGTCTCCTCTGTCGTTCCCCCCTTTTTGTTTTGTCAGCCTGTTCTTGTGTGCATTAGCATCATCTGGTGGAGGAGCATTGGCACCGGAGAAGGAGGGAGCTGCAACCCACATGGCCCTGGAGGGTGAATTTACAGAGTCTGAAGGCACTAGTGGGACGGAGGGTGAGGGGAGCTCCACGATGGGGACAGGTGCAGACACCGGCGGCAGC
This sequence comes from Pleurodeles waltl, assembly GCF_031143425.1. NCBI lineage: Eukaryota > Metazoa > Chordata > Amphibia > Caudata > Salamandridae > Pleurodeles > Pleurodeles waltl. Next base: position 231,746,283 of record NC_090447.1, read on the forward strand.
TACTCCTCTTCTGATGGGAGCTCCCTTTTTGTGGCGGGCACCTCTGTAGCCACCGCAACAACAGGTACAGCCGCCACCCCCCCACCAGCATTGCCCTCCCAGCAGCCCCTCATTGAGTTTCCTGTGCCCGCTCACCCAGGAGGGTGGACATCTCCCTCGCCCCAGGCACCTCAGGACCTGCCCCAGTCAGCCCTGCTGCCCTCAGTGAGGAGGCTATAGACCTCCTGAGATCCCTCACTGTGGGGCAGTCAACCATTTTGAATGCCATCCAGGGTGTCGAGAGGCATTTGCAGCAAATAAATGCATACCTGGAGGGCATTCATTCTGGCGTGGCGGCCCAACAGAGAGCATTTCAGGCTCACTGATGGCAACCATTGTGCCTGTGTCCAGCCTCCCCCCTCCAACTTTCTCTACCCAGACCCAATACCCTGTACCTCCACCTATCCCAAGCACACCATCAGACCAGCATGCACACTCATCAACACACAAGAGTGGACATGGCAAACATAAGCACCACACATCCCACAGGCACTCACACAAGCACCATCCCCATGCAGACACACCAACATCCACTGCCTCCACTGTGTCCCCCTCCTCCACGTCCTCCTCCTCCCTCCCTGTCTCATCTCCATTCAAACCTGCATGCACTACATCTTCCATCTTCATCCACTACCTCCATCACCAGCATGCCCATCACCACACACCGCTCACGTGCAATCACCACCCCCACTACCATTCACACATCCCCTGTGTCCTCTCCCAGTGTGTCTGTGAGCCCTCACCCCAAAATACACAAACGCAGGCACACACCCGCCCAACAGCCATCCACCTTGCAACAGCCTCTGGCCCATGCACCTTTTCAGCAGACGTACACCTCCTACAACCACTAACTCTTCCTCGACTCCCAAATCCGCCCATCTTACTGTCCCAGTGTGTTTAAGAAACTCTTCCTGGCTAACATTGACCACATCCCTACACCTGCCCCCCGTCCTTCCCCTAGGGCCAGGATGCCCAGGTCCCAGGGCAGCACCTCAGCCACCAAATCCTCCAGCACTGTGGTCTCAGCAAGTCCGGTCACATCGTGGACGGCACCCATCAGGGCTGCCAGAGTGCCACCTGGTGAGGCAAAGGATCAGCCCATTCCACCACCTGCCAAGGTGAAGAAGGTACCCACATGCTGTAGGGAAAAGCCGCACCAACCACCCAGCAAGAGCTCCTCCAAGCCTAAAAGGGACAGTGCCAAGGGACCAGCAGCGACATCAAAGGTGGGGAAGGGACACAAGGCGTAGGAGAAGTCAGGACAGGGCACAGAGCCTCCGGATGAGGGACCAGGGTTACCTCTTCTGGAAACCAGAACAGCAACCTGTACGGCAGTGGACACCGCCACCTGCACTGCCACCTGCACGTCTGTTGCCTCAGCAACAGTCCCCAGCTGGCAGCCATCCGAGGCTGCAGGAGACGTCCTGCTGTGTCCCTCCACAGGGGCTGACACATTCACCACCACCAGCATTTCTGCCACAGACACTGCCGCAACCACTGCCACCAGCCTGCGACGTGCTCAGACAGTGCCACCACAGCTGGCATGGCTATCATCCCCAGTGGGCAGCCGTCTGAGGCTGCAGGAGACATCCTGGACCCTGCAAATCGTACATGAGGAACGACACCCAGCACTGTTTTTACCTGCAGGTGGCAGGCGAAATCGCAGCAGGGTGGAGTGTGTCTCTGCCTCCATGGAGTATCATGCTAACTGTTCCCAGGCAATCTCGTGGCACCCACACCCAGGTGAGGGAATGGGACATGGCACACTGCATGTGAAGCACTCTGGGCACAAAGCCCCCTCCAGAACCAGTGGAGAAAAGCATCCACAACCCCAGTCCTTGGCAGGATGAAGCACTCTGAGCACAAAGCCCCCTCCGGCACCAGTGGAGAAAAGCATCCACAACCCCAATCCTTAGCAGGATGAAGCACTCTAGGCACAAAGCTCCCTCCAGAACCAGTGGAGAAAAGCATCCACTCACACAGCCCTTGGCAGAATGAAGCACTCTGGGCACAAAGCCCCCTCCAGAACCAGTGGAGAATGGCATCCACTTTAGAGACTGTGGCTTTGCACTCCCCAGGATAAAGCAGTGGGCAAACCACCCACTGGAGAGACTTGAGAGACTGTGGCTTTGCACTCCCCAGGATAAAGCAGTGGGCAAACCACCCACTTGAGAGATTTGAGAGACTGTGGCTTTGCACTCCCCAGGACCAAACTGTGGGCATGGAACCCCCTCGTGGAGCAGTGGTGTCGTCCGTTCATCCGGCTCAGGTGCCCCCTTCCCCCCGAGGTACCTGTTTATTTTCGATCTGATGCCCCAGCAGTGTTCTCTCCGTTTCGAGTCAGGTATCATGTGTGGGCTTCGCCCATGCATTCTGGGACCACTGGTCCACGGACAATGATTGCATTACTATCCGGACTTGTGTAGATGGTGTAAATATTTGTATATACTGATGATTGAAATTTTGGCCTATCTGATTTTTCGATGATTACACTTGTTACAATCATTTCATTTTGTCTTTGCATTCTTCCAGAGGGTGACGGGTGTAAATGTCAAGTTGCTGCATGTGTTTGTGTGTATGTTGTTGTGGGTTTGGTGTTGTGTGTTGCATATGTGTGTCACTCTCTTTTTCCTCCCCCCTCCCCTGTGTGCTAGGTGCAGTACTTACCGTGGTTGACGCCAGCCTCTTTGCTGCTCCTGGTAGAAGAGGAGGTAAACCAACATGGGCAGGACCTGTAACTCGGGCTCCATGGCTTCCTGGTTCCTCGTGGGTGTCGAGAGGTGAGTGGTTTCCGTTCCAAAGACTGTTTCCACCATGCTTTTGATGGCGTTGGTACCACCCTGGAAAAGCTGGTGGATTGGTGCCTTGTAATACAGTGGGCAGTACATTGTCTTCCGCCTGTCTGTTGGCCGTTACCGCTGTGGTGTTTGTTTCTACCACTGTGGCTGTCGGAGTGTTAAAGTGGCTGTCTATGTTGGCGGTTTCCGCCATGGTCATGATTCCACCTGTTAGTGATATTACCACAGCTTTAACACCGACCGCCAGGGTTGTATTGAGGGACTATGTTTCCAACCTTATCCGCCTCCTTCACAACTAGCTTTTGTTTCTCACATAAGTCTTTTAAAGCTTTTTGGTTATATTATGTGATATATGTGATTTACCCATCCTGATTCTTTTGTCTAATCCACTTAAATCCTCTTTGACCAACTTTCCAAAAGTGTCTATAACATTATCAGTAGGCAGGAATGGTTTAAATTTAGATCTGGGTTTAAATTTACTGTTATGAGTTAGGTCTTGCATAATTCTCAAATCATCCAACAATTGTTGTCTGTCTATGTCACTGTTGTCTGTACTGTCAGTACAGCAATATCCGAATATCTTCTATTTCTCTTATCGTATAATCACTGGGTAATGGTTCAATAGAGTCTATATCTTGTATATTTATCTTTTCACTGAAATATTTCTTAAGTTTCAGCTGTCGCAAGAATTTGAACAAATCTATCAGAACTTGTGTCATATTACAATAGCTCGGAAGGCAAAATCCTAATCCTTTGCCCAATACATTTATTTGTTCCTCTGATAAAGTACAATCAGATAGATTTACAATAGAGATATTTTTTTTATCTTGAGTGACATTAAAGCTTGCTTTCCCATCATGAAGACACATTGGTGGTCATTCTGACCTCGGCGGTAAAAGGCGCCTACCGCCGGTCAGAAATCCTCCATAATCCCGCTGCGGTCGCGGAAACCCGCCACGGTCATTCTGACCCGCAGAAGGCAAACCTCAGAAAATCCGACCGCCACAACAGACCGCCAGACCAGCGGTCGGCGGAAAGGTGGAAGTGACCAAACCTCCACCGCCACGCCAACAGAAATACGCCCATCCCATTACGACCCACGAATCCACGCGGCGGTCATTCAAACGCGGTATTCCATTGGCGGGACACACCGGCGCGGTCAGAATACACACAAACGAACCAAACTCAGCCACGATTTGAATCCCACACACCTGATACACATACACACACCACTCCCACACACACAATACAATATAAAACACACACCCACATCACCCACAAACCCCTACGCTAAAAAATTCGTCAAGAAGGCAAGAGCGAGACACCAGCATCCAAAAAATAACAGCCACAGCCACTCAACACCATCACCCACACACTATCCACACACAAAACAACACACACCACCACACTCAACTCACTTAAATACACATACTCCACCCCACACATCATACACACCACCCCATGGCACCCCAAAGACAACCCCGCTTCACAGACGAAGAACTCAGGGTCATGGTGGAGGAAATCGTTCGGGTAGAGCCCCAGCTGTTCGGCACACACATACAATACACCAGCATTGCCCGGAGGACGGAGCTATGGCAGAGGATTGTCGACAGGGTGAACGCAGTGGGACAGCACCCCAGAAATCGGGAAGACATCAGGAAGCGATGGAACGACCTACGGGGGAAGGTGCGTTCCATGGTATCCAGGCACAACATCGCCGTGCAGAAGACTGGCGGAGGACCCCCACCTCAACCCCCACAATTCACATCATGGGAGGAGGAAGTCTTGAACATCCTGCATCCTGACGGCCTCGCAGGACTCGGCGGAGGAATGGATACTGGTAAGTTGAAGCTTCAATACTGCTTCCCCCCCACCTGCATGCCAAATCAGACCCCAAACCTCACCCCCATCCTCGAACCCCACCCTCACCCCCACCCCCATCGTCACCCCCACCCTCACCCCCACCACCATCCTCACCCCACCACCATCCTCACCCCCACCACCATCCTCACCCCCACCCCCAGCACACCTATTCCCTGCCAATGTCTCACCATCACAACCCACACATCCCAAAACCTAGGCCTGCATGCGTCCACTAAGCATGGACACCCATCACCAAAGCATGCCCAATGCATATACACATCCCCCCCACAAGCCACCCTCACCAAAGCCCCCACACACGAATGCCAGCACTTGGGGACACGAGAACCCACAGATACACCCATATGCCACACATTGAAACTATAACCATACCTCTATACCCCTGCAGGACCCGACCGTCAACACACCGCGGCGGAGGGGCCAGAATTCTCCACACCCCCCACCCAAGAGGCCGTCAGCGATGACAGCAGCTCTGTCGACCTGGACACCGATGACCAGCCCGGACCATCGGGGACCTCTGGACAGTCGGTTCCCCTCACACAGGCCCAGGCCACTACAGACCCAAACCCCTCTGGGAACACCAGCACAGCTCCCACCCAGCGGGCCCATGCCTCTGTCTCCAGGGCGCGTCAATCTGCGGTGTGTCTACCACTATAGGGCACCCAGGATAACCCACCACCCCAACAACAACAGGGACCTGGGGGCAGTGGTAGTGGGCACACCGGCCAGGGGGCAGAGGCCCAGGGAAACAGGGGAACTCGGAGGGCAGCTGTGCGACAGGGGGGGGAGGAGAGGCCCAGGGAACCCACTCTCCACGAGGTCCTCACCACCATCATGGGAGCATACAACCGCTCCCAGGAGACGATGGCGACGGTACTGGCCCGGTTCCAGGAGATCCAGGTGCTGCAGGAGGAACACTATCGGGGGTACAGGGAGGACATCAGAGCCATCAACACCACCCTGGTTACCATGGTAGGGCTGCTGCAGGACCTCGTCAACAACAGGGCGGACACTGAACAACACCCAAGGGCCCCTGCCACTAGCCTGGACCAAGAACAGCCAACCACCTCCGCCGGCGCTAGTGGACAGGAGGCCCCCGCACAGCAGCAGCCCACCAGACCCCCACCTCCTGCAGGAGAAGAACCACCCCGCAAGAGGGCCCTGAGATCTCGCAAGAAGACAGAGTAGGATGTCAAGACCCCCGCCAGCAATGGATACCACCTGATGTCATCCCACTGTCCCACATAGTCACCCTGTCCATCCTTGAACTGCCCATGCTCCATCTCTCCACAGGCCTCTGGACAATGCACCTGTGTGACTGTTACTCTGGACTCTGCCATGGACATTCCTTCACCATAGCCCCCACCCACTTGAAACCACCCATCCCATTTTGAGCACTTAAATAAACACCTATTTTGCACCAAAATATCTGGAGTCTGGCTGTGATTTCAATAGATTGTAATTGACATGACAGTGCAAATATGTCCTTGTACATGGTGAAGTCAACAAACAGCTGCCACAAAGCTGTAGTCCATGGGGAAACGAAGCACAGGACTCGTAGTGGGGACCCCAGATCTGAAATAGGGAGGGAAAAGCCAAAACTCAGTCATCATACACTGGGGCAAATAGACAGGCAGCAGAGATGCTGGAGAGTAGTTAACTTTTACTAAATTATCTTTGAAATGTTACCTGTGTCCTATTGGAAGTACTGTTCAATGATTCTGTCCCTGTTGTCTGTTTCAGCCCCGTCGTCTTCCTCCTCGTCACTCTCCTCAGGTTCCACCGCTGCCACAACACCACCGTCTCGACCATCCTCCTGCAGGAAAGGCACCTGGCGGCGCAAAGCCAGGTTGTGAAGCATGCAGCAGGCCACGATGATGTGACACACCTTCTTAGGTGAGTACATTAGGGATCCACCTGTCATATGCAGGCACCTAAACCTGGCCTTTAGGAGGCCAAAGGTGCGTTCGATCACCCTCCTAGTACGCCCATGGGCCTCATTGTACCGTTCCTCTGCCCTGGTCCGGGGATTCCTTACTGGGGTCAGTAGCCACAACAGGTTGGGGTACCCAGAGTCCCCCACTAGCCATACACGGTGTCTCTGTAGCTGTTCCATCACGTAAGGGATGCTGCTATTCCTGAGGATGTAGGCGTCATGCACTGACCCTGGGAATTTGGCATTTACATGCGAGATGTACTGGTCAGCCAAACACACCACCTGGATGTTCATTGAATGGTAATTTTTTCTGTTCCTGTACACCTGCTCCCTGTCTCTTGGGGGAACCAAAGCCACATGGGTCCCATCAATGGCACCAATTACGTTGGGAATATGTCCAAGGGCGTAGAAATCACCCTTCACTGTAGCCAATTCGCCCACCTCAGGGAAAATGATGTCGTTCCTCACGGATTTCATCAGGGCAGACAACACTCTGGATAACACCTTCGAAAACATGGGCTGAGACATCCCAGAAGCAATTCCCACGGTTGTCTGAAATGACCCACTTGCCAAGAAATGTAGTACTGACATGACCTGCACCAGAGGGGGAATCCCTGTGGGTTGGCGGATGGGGGACATCAGGTCGGGCTCCAGCTGGGCACACAGTTCATGGATAGTGGCACGGTTAAGACGGTAGGTCAGGATAATGTGGCGTTCTTCCATTGTCGACAGGTCCACCAGCGGTCGGTACACGGGAGGATTCATCCGTCTCCTCGCCCAACCCAGCGGACGGTGCCTAGGAAGGACAACATGGAGCACACAGTCAAGCAACCCACAGGTACGTACTCACAGCTAGCACAGTATACGATTCTCTATGCAGTGAATGGCGTGTCTGAGTGGCTATGCAAGGCCTAGGCCTGTGTGACGCAGTTGAAATTGAGCCATGTGGGCCCTGGAAATGGCGGCTGCCTGACCTGTGAAGTGTGACAATGGGATGTGAGGTCAATGCGCTGGCGTGGCACACCGCGGCGGGCGGCGGGCGAAGACCGCGGCGCAAAGCCGCATTGGTTAACATTGAAGCCTATGGGTTTCAGGAGCCAATGGCGAAGGGCGCCGGCGGTGGCGGGACGCACCGCCGCGGTACGCACCGCCGCGGACGTGACCGCCATTTTCTATCTACTTATCCACTTGCGACTTGAACTTTCACAGGAGAGGACCTATACTGCAAGTGTTGCTGTGACCTCGGTCTGGAAGGGACAATGGCTGCTGCGCCTGGGGAAAGGGCCCCTGCCTTCACTGGAGAGGAGTTGGAGAAACTTGTGGATGGGGTCCTCCCCCAGTATGCGCTACTCTACGGTCCTCCAGACCAACAAGTGAGTTTAATTCAATATGGATTTGGGGCCACTGGCTGGCTTGGGGGCATGGCGGGGGGCCTGGCGGGGATGGGGGGCATGTTGGGCCTGGCGGGGGGCCTGGCGGGGATGGGGGGCATGTTGGGCATGGCGGGGGGCATGGCGGGGGCCTGGCGGGGATGGGGGGCATGTTGGGCCTGGCGGGGGGCCTGGCGGGGATGGGGGGCATGTTGGGCATGGCGGGGGGCATGGCGGGGATGGGGGGCATGTTGGGCATGGCGGGGGGCATGGCGGGGGCCTGGCGGGGATGGGGGGCATGTTGGGCCTGGCGGGGGGCCTGGCGGGGATGGGGGGCATGTTGGGCATGGCGGGGGGCATGGCGGGGGGCCTGGCGGGGATGGGGGGCGTTGGGCCACTGGAAAGGAAAATGCTGAGAAACTTGAACGTGGTATTTCTCCCTCCCTGTACGTGTCACATAGGTCCGCGCCCATGAGAAGATCGGGATTTGGCGTGCCATCGCCAAGGAAGTCCGGGCCCTGGGGGTCCACCATCGACGGGGCACCCACTGCCGCAAGAGGTGGGAGGACATCCGCCGCAGGACCAAGAAGACCGCCGAGTCTCTGCTGGGGATGGCCTCCCAACGTAGGCGGGGTGCCTGCCGTCAACTGAGCCCCCTGATGTTCCGGATCCTGGCGGTGGCCTACCCTGAATTGGATGGGCGCGTGAGGGCAGCACAGCAGACACAAGGGGGTGAGTACAAGCATTATCTACTCTGTTGTCGCGCAGTGGAGGTGTCTGGGTGGGGAGGAGGGCTGGGGGTCCCCCTAGGCCAGGGCGATATCTGTAGGCTGGGCACCCCCGTAAGCCCCTGTGTCCCCAGCCACCACCCTCAGTAGTTTGTCAGTACAGCCATCCCTGGGCCGTGTCATCCATGGGTGCAGTTGTCAACTCTAGGCGTGTAGGGCATGTTCCACGGAATGCGTAGCGTACCCCAAGTGCGCAACTTAGTGCAGGGGGCATCTGTGTCTGTCATGTCCGCTAACTGTACCGGAGATCCATGTACTCAATATCCCTTTATTTCTCTCTCCCCCCCCCTTTTTGTTTGTCTTTCTGTGCTTGTGTGCATCAGCATCATCAGGCGGAGGAGAAGTGGCATCGGGGCAGGAGGGAGCTGCATCTCACATGGCCCAGGAGGGCCATGCCACAGAGTCAGACTGGACCAGTGAGACGGAGGCCGAGGGGAGCTCCATGACGGGGACGACTGGACCCTGCAGCGACACGGACACGTCCTCGGAAGGGGGCTCCCTTGCGGGGGTGGCACCATCCATGCCCCCCGCCATTACAGGTACAGCCGCCACCCAGCGCACCATCTCCGCCCTCCCAGCAGCCCCTCAGCGTTCGCCCCGTGCCCGCTCTGCCAGGAAGCCGGGCATCTCCTTCGCCCCAGGCACCTCAGGCCCTGCCCCTGTTACCCCCGCTGCCCTCAGTGAGGAGGTCATTGACCTCCTCCGAACGCTCATTGTTGGGCAGACTACCCTTTTGAATGCCATCCAGGGGGTGGAGAGGGAGGTTCATCGCAGCAATGCATACCTGGAGGGCATTCATTCGGGTCAGGCTGCCCATCAGCGATCGTTCCAGGCTCTGGCCTCAGCACTGACGGCAGCCATTGTCCCTGTCTCCTGCCTGCCTCTACTAACTCCCTCCTCCCAGTCTCCTGTTCCTCTGCCTGTCCCACCCACACCATCAGACCAGCCTGCACACACCTCAACACCCAAGAGAAGCTCATCCAAACATAAGCACCACAGATCACGCAGATATTCACACACGCAACATTCCGATGCAGACATGCCAACAGTCACTACCACCTCTGTGACCCCCACCTCCTCGTCTCCCTCCTCCCTCCCTGTGATGTCTACACTCACACCTCCATTCACCTCACCATCAGCCAGTGTTTCCATCACCAGCACACCCTCCACTCCAGTCCGCACACGTGCAGTCACCACCCCCACTGCCATTTACACGTCCCCTGTGTCCTCTCCCACTGTGTCTGTCACCCCCTCTTCCACACCACACAAACGCAGCCACTCACCCACCCAACAGCCATCCACCTCACGACAGCCTATCCCTCCTGCACCTGCACCCAAAGACAGCAAACGTGACTCACCTACAACCACATCCTCTCCCTCCACTCCCATTCCCACTGTACCTACCACTCTCCATTGTCCCAAGAAGCTCTTCCTCGCCACTACTAACTTCTTTCCTGACCCTAAGCCCCCCCCTCCTTCTCGTCGGGGTAAGAAGAGCACCTCAGCCACCACCAGCCCTGCAGCCCCCTTGACAAGGGTGCAGGGGTATTGGAGCCCGCCAGCCCGCATGTCTGGATCTTCGCCCAGCAGCAAGGGGACAGCCAGCCCACCCCCTGGGAAGAGGAGCAGAAGGCGGAAGGGTCGCCGCAGGAGCCCGCCTTCTACATCCCCCCCGGACACCACCCAGAGACAGTCACCAGCCACAGCTCCAAAGGGAGGAAAGGGCCACAGGCCCACGACTAAGGAGGGCAAGGGCAGCAAGTCAGAGAGGTCAGGCAGCAGGCCTGCTGCCCAGGAGGAGCCCACAACCCCCATAGCCGCTGCCCCGGGAGGAACCCGCACAGCTGCCCCGGGAGAGCCCACCACCCCCATAGCCGCTGCCCAGGGAGGACCCAGCCCAGCTGGCCAGGAGGGCCCCACCACCCACAGCCCAGGTGGGCAGTGAAGGAGCACCATCCCCGCTGCCCAGGAGGGCACCACCAGGCAATTAGCAGTTGGCCATAGACCGTCCGCCGTCTCAAGAACCGCTGAACTGGGCCCCGCCGTCTCAAGAACCGCTGAACTGGGCCCTTCAGGGCAAGAACCGCTGAACTGGGCCCCGCCGTCTCAAGAACCGCTGAACTGGGCCCTTCAGGGCAAGAACCGCTGAACTGGGCCCCACCGTCTCAAGAACCGCTGAACTGGGCCCTTCAGGGCAAGGACCGCTGAACTGGGCCCTACAAGGCAAGGAGCGCTGAACTGGGCCCTTCAAGGCAAGGAGCGCTGAACTGGGCCCCGCCGTCTCAAGAACCGCTGAACTGGGCCCTTCAGGGCAAGAACCGCTGGCCCTTTGGCAGACGTGGCAGGGCAGGATCTATCTCGGGCAGGGCTGCAGGATGTCCTCTGGCCAACTTGCCTCCTCCAGTGGCAGTGGGGTCTGTTATGGACTGTATGGACTGTGGCTTTGCTCTCCCCAGGATGGCCCAGTGGGCAGGCCACCCACTGTATGGACTGTATGGACTGTGGCTTTGCTCTCCCCAGGATGGCCCAGTGGGCAGGCCACCCACTGTATGGACTGTATGGACTGTGGCTTTGCTCTCCCCAGGATGGCCCAGTGGGCAGGCCACCCACTGTATGGACTGTATGGACTGTGGCTTTGCTCTCCCCAGGATGGCCCAGTGGGCAGGCCACCCACTGTATGGACTGTTTGGACTGTGGCTTTGCTCTCCCCTGGATGGCCCAGTGGGCAGGCCACCCACTGTATGGACTGTTTGGACTGTGGCTTTGCTCTCCCCAGGATGGGCCAGTGGTCATGGAGTCCCCTCGTGGATCTGGCGTCGTGTACTCAAGTGGCTGAGGTGCCCCCCCTTCCCTTCCCCCTGAGGTGCCTGTCCTATTTTCTTTCTGATGCCCCTGCAGTGTTCTCTCCGTGGAGTTCTTGTCGTGGGACTGGGCCTTGCCCCTTTGCACAGGACCCCTGTGATCCACGGACAGTGGTTGGACTACATTTAGTAGCTGTATATATTTTGTACATAGTTTATTTATTAATTGGGATTACTGGTGTACATATTTCAATATATCTGCCCGTTTATGATCTCTTCTTTTGGTCTTTGCATTATTTCGGAGGGGGGTGGTTTGTGGGTTGTGACAGTGATCTGTGGGAATGCATTGATGTGTGTGTTGTAGTGGGTGTGGGTGGGTGGGTGTGTGCCGGTAATCTTTTCCCTCCCCTGTGTCGTAGGTGCAGTACTCACCGATGTCTTCCGCGCCGCCGGGCGTGCTCCTGGTATATGAGCAGGAATAGGAGTGCGGGGATGACCTGCAACTCTGGCTCCATACTGCCGGAATCTCGCGTGGAGTGCGTAGAGGTGAGCGTTTTCCCGTTCGTAGTCTGTTTCCGCCGTGTTCTTATCGGCGGTGCTCCCGCCCCGGAAAAGGTGGCAGATTGGTGGGTCGTAATAGGGTGGGCGGTACATTGTCTGCCGCCGGGCTGTTGGCGGGAACCGCCGCGCTGTTTGTTTGTACCGCTGTGGCGGTCGGAGTGTTAAGTTGGCGGGCTGTGTTGGCGGTTCCCGCCAGGGTCAGAATTGCATAGTTTAGACCGCCGGCCTGTTGGCGGCTTGGCCGCCGCTTTATCACCGACCGCCAGGGTCAGAATGAGGGCCATTGTCAGTTCTTGTGTGATTTGGTCCTGGCAGCCCTGGTTTGCACTCCTGTAGCTGAATTTCTCTTGATGTCCCCTGTTCCTTTTGCCCCTGAGTGTTCTCCATTTTGTTTTGGAGCAGTCTGCTCTAAGAAATGTCTTTTGTTGCCCAATATATATTGTTTAGCCTCTCATAAAAAAACTTGAAGAGGCCATTTGTGCACCATTTGAGGTCACACTTGCATTGTCACTTAGTTGACCATCGCCCTCGGATTCGCCTGATGTAATTGAAATTTCAGACTCACTCTCTGATACAGCTCTGACAACACGTGTGTCATTATTAGGAAGTTTAGTAACAATACCATCAAATTTCCAAAGGTATAAATGCGCCCATTTTCATAGTCCCTGTCATCACTTTGTATTTTTGACAATTTTTAATCCTTGATATATATTTGGTGTTTATCCAAGACCTCTTTAAAGATCTTGTCATTTTTGGACTTCCCCTCTGGTAAGTTTAAAGCACAAATTTCTGATTCCAAATTTTGCATTTCTTTCAACACGTTTTCTCTTTTTTCTTCTGCGTGTTCTATTAGGACTAACATCATACCTTTGGAAGCCTCAAAAAGTAATTGTTCCCACTCTAACAAATGTTTTGATGATAAGTCATCAAATGAGGAGAATATCACTACTCTCAGTCCCCGTGCTACTTTTTGGTCCATTATATATTTCTTAAGTACCGTTGAATCCCACCAATGGGACAATTATTGTTTGCAGAATTTTTGTAAATGAAAATATTTTTTCTTCATACCTTCTAGTTGCTTCTCTCCTGATTGTGTTGTGCCATTCCCCCTGATTTCTGTAAAAACATTTCTTGAAATAGCTTATCTCTTTCATCCCCAAATGTATCCATAATTTTTATCTCAATGAGTTTCCCAATATCATTTAATAAACAATCTTATCCCCATCAAAGAGTGCAAACTGTCACTAAAACTTCAAAAAACACAAGGCAACAATGGCTTCAATTAGCCGCATAACCCTATAATTCCTTCAAATCGTAATGTGTCAATTACTTGTGCTCAAAACACTATAACACATCTGTTGCCATCATGTGTAGACTGGAATAAAAAAAACAGTTAAGAACAAAAACAAAATATAGTGGAACACACAAAGACTCTTTTTCTTCCCCAATCAAATTATGGTTAGCATTACGACCATTTGGGAAAATCGATTAGATAAGTGTATACAAAAAGAGAAAATCCAGAAACAAATGGGTGTAAACATGCCCTTGGTCCTTAACATCTTTAATACTATTATAAATAAAAAAAGAAAAGCAAATATATCATCATGTCCATAATTCATAAGATCCCCTAAAAAACTATTTTGAAATTTTGAAAGGATTGATGTCCATTCATATAAAATTCCATTTGTCTTTGTAAATCCACAACCAATGGAAATAAGCTTCAGCCCGTCCGATGTTTAGCCGGCACGTGTTTCGTCCTATTCGTGGACTTTATCAAGGCTAATAAAATATCAACACACAAAAAAAAAGAGAAAAAGGTTCTATAACCCATTCTGTATGCCTACTAACTCACAAAACACTTACTTCCTATAATATATTAAAAATCACAGTACCAAACATATGTGAAAAAAGACTTGAATAGAAGAATATTCCAACACCCATAGGTTTAGAGAAGAATTGTAGAAATAAATGACCCTCAGTGATCCCTTATATCATAAAACATGCTATTATTGATATCAGTATATAAGAGTAGAGAATCAGAGTTAAGAAATGGCCATCATATCCCACATCATTGGTAACGTTCCATGTGTGATTGGATCTGTCTGATCCGACTCAAGTCATAGTGCACCAAACTTTTAGCCTCGTTCCAGGGAGGCACAGCATTAGTAACTTCTTGTGTGTTATCGCATTTGTTTGGTGCGACTCAAGTCATCGCTCACCGGAAGTTGTGCCTTATTCCGGAGAGGCACAGCATTGGTAGCTTTCCATGTGGGACCGGACATGTCTGGTGCAAATCAAGTCATCACACAATAGATGTTGTGCTTTATTCCGGGGGGGACAGCATTGATAAATTTCCGTGTGTGATCGGATTTGTCTGGTGTGACCAAGTCATGGCGACCCCAGATTATGTGCCTCATTCCAGGAAGGTATGGCAGTAGTAGCTCTCTGCTTGTGATCAGATTTGTTTGGTGCAACTCAAGTCATCGTGCACCAGACATTGTGCCTCATTCCACGGAGGTTCAACATGAGTAACTTTTCAGGTGTGTCCAGATCTGTTTGATGCAACACAAGTCATTGCACACAAGACATGTGCCTCATTCCAGGGAGGTGTGGATTTGGTACCTCTTCATTTGCAACTAGGACTGTCCCGGGTGACTCAAGTCATTGCGCCTCAGACGATGTGACTCCTACTGGTCTGGCTGGACCCAATTAGGCCCACTGAACAAAGTCCCTTCAGGCCTGGTTAGGTGGAGTGTTGTGACGTTCAGAGCCAAGGATGTGTCACTCAGCCGGGGTGATGCATCCATTCCAAGATGAGGAGGAACTGCAGTGCAAGGTCTTGAATCATTGTCGAGGAGCCCATCAACAAGAGCTTGTGCGCAGCAGTGTTGTAGTCTTTTCAGCAGCACATTAGTCCTTCTTCCCGGCAGAGTATCCGCAAATCCAGAAGTGTACTGAAGAGTTGGTGTCAGAGGTCCAATATCTATACCTGGGCCTTCTTTTGAAGTGGGGAGAGGCTTCCGGAGTGTTGACTTTGAAGTCCCCAGGCATCCTGCCTTCCCTGCTCTGGCTCCAGAATAATTACAGGTGGTATGCCGCTGTTTATGTGGAGGCATGACACAGCCAATTCAAGTGTAAGTAGGGATGTGCCCAGCCCTGCCCTACAATCCTGCCATTGATGGCCCATCTAGGCACACATACGCTTTCTATAATGTGCGCTGTTGAGGAGGAATTCACAAAGCCCAACTGTCAGCTACCCCCAGTTGTGTGACCCAGAGACAGGCTACAGGCACTGAATGGCTAAGGCAGGAAAAAGAAAACTTGCCATTTTGAAAATTCTGAGTTAAAATTGTACTTTTCCATATGAGAGAATCCCTCATTACAATTCAAAAGACACCAAAATGAACTGATTACCTGTTCTCATTTGAAAACTCCAGTCTATTAAGTGTAATACGGTAACTCCAATGTTATCCTATGGGAAAGAAAGGCCTCACATAGTGAAAAATAAACTTAAAAGCTTTTCACTACCATGTCCTACTTTTTAAATACACTGTGCTCTGTCCTCTGGGCTGTCCAGGGCCTAGCCTAGTGGTGACTTATATGTATTAAAAAGGAAGGCTTAGTATGGCAAAGGGTTTATCTTGCTAGGTCAAAATGACAGTTTAGAACTGCCCCCACCAGCAGCAATGGTAGGCCTGAGACATGTTTACAAGGCACAACAAATGCTGCAGGCCCACTAAAGAATTTTAATTTACAAGCCCTTGGTACTTGTAGTCCCACTTTACTAGGGACATACAAGGAAATTAAATATGGCGAATGGATAAAAGTTTATTCTGCCATGCTTACAGGAGAGCGCACAAATACACTAGCACTGCTTTTCACAGAGTCCTATGGGCTGCAAAACAAATTCAGCAAAAAAGTAGGGGGGTAAAGGCAAACAGTTTGGGGATGACCCTAAAGAGAGGGCAGGCCCACCAGTTGGAATGCCTGATTAATGTCCACCACTGGTAATTACTCAGGCTACGTTCTAAACCATTGGTATTTCGCATATTATGCCACCTCAGTTTGGACCTAGCCATCTGCAAATCAGTCTTGACCCTGCTGCAATAGGAACAGTCCAGCCTAAAATGCCAGGACAGAACATCCCTGAACCAGAATACAAGCAACTGCGGACATGTTTCTCACTAGTAGGGGCTCATCAGCTAGGTATAACTTGATTCCAGTGACACAGTAAGCATGGTACCCACATCTATGCATACCCATCCCACTTATGGCAATACACTAAAGTATTTTAAAAAGTGATGGGTGGAATGCTTAGATTAATCTCAGCCAACTCGTTATTGCTCGGGCCGCATCTGGTCCATTGTTATTTTATACACCATGCCACCTTAGTTTGGATCCAGACATATGCAAATCAGTCTTCTCCCTCACTGCTCCCATTGGAAAGTGTAAGGGTTTTTGGCACCCTTGCTGAAGGTATGTTTCACACTCCACCTGTTGCAATAGTATCCTCACTTACTGCTAGTGTTGCTAACATGACATCCCTTACTGGAGTACTATTTTCAGAAAGCATATCACTTTCCCACTACTCTTCTCTCTTGAACTCACCCTTCTTTTTGATACACACACAAATGATCCCCAAATGTTTGCATTTCTCACCCTCAGGATACTCTTCCTCTGTCACACATATATTCTGTTTACGCTCCTATCTAATGCTCTTTTCATAGCACCCAGCTCACTTCATCTCCTGACACCCTGCTCTCTCTCTTTTCACACACTGCACATACCCCTACTCTCTTCCTCACCCTTTTTTTGTCCATCCTCATATCTTTCTCTAAACGTTAGTTACACGCCTTCTTTAATGGCACCCTATTCTAAGAGATTCTATAGTTTTCCATATATTTCTCTTACCAATGCCTTGTCTCCAACTCTTATCCATTCTTCCTCACAATTGCTACTCACTAAAACCTTCCTCTCCCAGATAATCACACTGCCTTCTGTTAAATCCATCTTTCCCTATTAAACCCTGTTCATACCCTGTTCATACCCTCTTGTTCTCTCAGACTCACATGTTTCCTTCTCTGTCTCATTTCCCTTAATTTTAATCTCATGTTTTTCATATGCATTTTCACTCTGACACTATCAGTGTCAAAGATGAACACATTCCAGGCTGCCTGTGAATTATAATTTTACATTATATGTAATTAAATTAAATGTCGTACACACACGAGAACACATTTGCACACCATAATTAGGCAATATCGACCTAAAGACCAAGGGCCTTATTTATACTTTTTGGTGCAAAACTGCACTAACACAGTTTTGCACCAAAAAGTTTTGCACTGGCTTGCGCCATATTTTAGCACTAGCTGGGCACAATATTCATGGAATGGTGCAAGCCGGTGCAACGGGTAGGCTAGCATAAAAAAATGACGTTAGGCAGGTTAGGGTAAAAATATATGACTCTAACCAGATTAGCGTCATTTTTTTACGCTAAGGGGCATATTTATATTCATTTTGCACTGAATTAGCATCATTCTTTTGTACTCTAATTGGGTGTAAAACTAGCTCCATAATTATACTTTGGTGCTAGACCCGCCAAGCACAAAATATATGGAGTTAAAGTCATTTTTTGGAAGTGGAAACCTACCTTGCCTTAATGAGATGCAAGGTAGGCGTTCCCGTGCCCCTGGCAGTGAAAGCACTGGTTGGGGATGTCTGGGTAAATTAGATGAAGGGCATTTGTTGCTGTCAGATACCTTTCGCCCATCTCCGAGACGACTTGCAGTCGTCTTACTAATCTACAATGGGTTGTCTAATACATTCTCCAGTGAAAGCCAGGGATGGCATCCTGAATCAGAGCACTGCACAACAATCAAAACCTGCTCCTAACAAGTGAGCGCATAACCGATGGGGTCACTGACTAATTTCACAATAATTTACAACAAAATTATTTAGCTGTAAAAAGCTCCACCTAAAACTGTTCCGCTGACCCCCTTACCTCACTATTACCTCATACCAACTTTTGAATTTGCCACTTATAACCAAATCTCCTAACTCCTTTAAACACTGAGACACCCAAAAAGAAATTGCACCATTTAATAGGGATAAGCAAAAATAATTACACCCCTGAATCTGGAGGTAGCAAAAACCTGCTAAGATCTGATGAGATTTAAACAATCTGTTATCCTACTGCCCAATGCCTGGAGTTTCTATTTCTTGTACCTTTTTTTTTTTTTTTTAACAATTTGGCTGTTTTTATAAAAGCAGGAAGAAAAATTGCAGATTCCTGTGCCATTTTGCTTTTAAAAAACGTTTGCAATACTCCCCTACCTTCCAACAATCTTCCTACTAATTCTAAAGGCCCTGCTTGATAGAATATATCTGCAAATTGGGAAATGACAGACCTCCCCGGTCCTTAGCAAGCTGCAAGGTAGTATTCTTAACCCGAGGGGACCTTCTGATTCCAAATAAAACTCCTAAGAAGTGAATCAAGTTCCTGAAAATACTACAATCAATTTTGATAGGAACATTAGAAAAAAAACAGTAATAATGGTGATGTCGCCATCTCAACAAATGCCACCCTCCCAACAAATGTCAAAACCATCTTTCAAGTAATTCTTGTGCCTTCCTGCTCAAAATGATGAAATTAAGTTGGAAAAGCTTGGAAAGATTGCCGGTAACATATAGTCCTAAATACCTAATAGGACTTGTTGTTGTAGGGAAACTGGTGGATTCTCAACCTATGCATTCAAAAGCAGAATTTCTGTCTTGCTTTGATTAACCTTGCACCCCCGATGCCCATATATTCCACTAACAGATCAAAAGCCCCCTGTACAAACTTGGGTTTGAGATTCAAAATCGTATTGTCGGCAAACAACTTTAATTTGTACAACCTCTCCCCTGGTTCCATTACTGTGGGTATGCTACAGATTGTTAATGATAATTGCTAAATACTAAAGGCAAGTTGTATTAGAGTCAGCAAACATACCTGTTGGGTGCCCTTGTTGATACATGTCTTACCTACAATACTTGAATTCACTGTTACCTTGGCCTTTACTCCCTGATACAGCTTCTTAAGCACAGTGACAATCTTTAATGGGAACACAAATTTCAATAAACACAGATATAAGGCTTCCCTTTTAACCAGCTTGAACGCCTTCTCAGTGTCGACTAGAGCTACTGCAGCGGGCATTTGATTAGATGAAAAGTACACGCAACAAAAAATGCATATTTACAGCCATGAGATGATTAGAAACAAATCTATTCTGGTCCCTATGGATCAGAACTTGGCCACCTGGAATAATCCGTGTACCCATATTTTAGTCAGAAGCTATTAGTCCACATTAAGGAGGATAGTGGTTCTGTAGGGTTCCACAATCAATGGAGATATACACTTTTTTGACAAAATGTATTACACTGGATCCTTTAAAGAAGAGTAGGACTGTCCCACCTTCATTTACATAATTGAATAATTCCGTTAGAAATGACACCAGTTCCTTTGTTAGCATTTGATAAAATTCTGCAGGTGAGCCATCATTGCCACAGGCTTTTGCATTAAGTATCTTGCTCAGAATTGCAAGGCTCTTTCTCTGTTATCTTCTTTGTCATTACCACAGCCAAAGGAGTCTTAAAGAATTATAATACTCTGATATTAAAGAACAAGGCACTGAATATGTATTTTCATATAACTGTCTGTATTGTTGTCAGAAAACAAAAGCAATCTTGTCTTTCTCAAATATTATCATTTGAGTGTTCAAAGAAAAATAGCAACAGTGATTCCTCAGTTGCACATCCCTTACAATGTGAGCATTATATTGGAAAACCAAATATAGTGCTCTTACACTATAACAGAACTGTTGACAAGATGTGTAGAAATAGAACTCTGGAAAACCCAGGCCAGTAAGTTTCGGACAATATAAATTAGCAGAACACTCTACATGTGTATTCCTATTTTTCTTTCCTAGTTCAACACCTTTTATATGTCCATGTCAAGTGTGTTATATCTTCTTTATACTATAACCAAAATTTAAAGACATTTATATTTTATCTTCTTTTATTTATTAGTTTGTCCACCAATCACAAGTACAATTATTTGAGAATATTTTTACAAATATGTTCCTATCACTTCATCAATATCAAATACAATTTTGATGATGGAAATTTATGGATATGTTTCATCCTATCGAAGGACTTCCTCAAAGATGAATTAGGAATACGTTAAAAAAACTGCATTAAAAACATATTCTTTATTTCTAAGTAACAACAAAAAATCTTTTTAGGAAAAGTTTTAATCAAGTGTTGAGTTAAAAAACCTCCAGGCACACAAAGTAAAACGTGTGTGTCCTGTTCACCAAAACAAAATATAGTTTTTTTTTTTTTT
Source organism: Pleurodeles waltl (assembly GCF_031143425.1). Taxonomy (NCBI): domain Eukaryota; kingdom Metazoa; phylum Chordata; class Amphibia; order Caudata; family Salamandridae; genus Pleurodeles; species Pleurodeles waltl. Next base: position 231,766,840 of record NC_090447.1, read on the forward strand.
TAAACTTACATTTCTTAGATCTTGGGATTGATCCTGAATGAACAAAGATAGTAATAAATAATTCCTTCACCAACACCCAGTCATCCATTTGGGAGAGAAAAAAAATAATAGAAGAAAAAATTACACAGAAGGTTAAAATCTGATCATGAAAATATTGAGTGTTCAATAATGAAGACAAGATCATGTACTAGAAAATTCTGTGTGTACTTCAAGAGTATGGTGTAAATATGAGTCCAAAGAAACACCCAGAGAGGCACAAAGAAATATAATTCCAAATATTCCCTATTTATAGATAGCATAAGGAAGGATCAAACGTAACGGGGAGTCCAAGTAATCAATCAATCAATCAATCAAGGATTTATAGAGCGCACTAATCACCCGTTAGGATCTCAAGTCGCTGGGGGGGGGAGCTACTGGTCGTAGAGCCATGTCTTGAGGCGTTTCCTGAATGTCAAGAGGTCTTGGGTCTGGCATAGGTGGAGCGATAGGGAGTTCCAGGTCTTGGCAGCTAGGTGAGAGAAGGATCTTCCTCCGGCGGTGGTGCAGTGGATGCGGGGGATGGAGGCGAGGGCGAGGCTGGCGGAGCGAAGATTGCAGGTGGGGGTGTGGAAGGTGAGTCTGTCATTGAGGTAGGCTGGGCCTGTGTCGTGGAGGGCCTTGTGTGCGTGGATGAGGAGCTTGAAGGTGATCCTCTTTATTACTGGTAGCCAGTGAAGGTTTCTGGGGTGGGGGGAAATGTGGTTGCAGCGTGGGATGTCCAGAATGAGGTGGGCTGATACGTTCTGGATTCTTTGCAGCTTTGTTAGGAGTTTGGTTGTTATTCCTGCATATAGGGTGTTTCCGTAGTCCAATCGGCTGCTGACCAGAGGCTGGGTGACAGTTTTCCTGGTTTCGACGGGAATCCACTTGAAGATTTTGTGGAGCATGCGGAGAGTGTTGTAGGAGGAAGAGGAGATGGCATTGACTTGCTGAGCCATGCTGAGTGTGGAGTCCAAGATGAAGCCTAGGTTGTGTGCGTGGATGGTGGGTGAGGGCGCAGTTCCTAGGGAGATGGGCCGCCAGGAGTCATTCCAAGTTGAGGGGTTGGTGCCAAAGATGAGGACTTCTGTCTTGTCTGTGTTTAACTTGAAGTGGCTTGATTCCATCCAGCTGGGGATGGCGTGAAGTCCGTTGTGGAGGTTGTTCTTTGCAGTTGTAGGGTCTTTCGTGAGGGAGAGGATAAGCTGAATGTCGTCTGCGTTGGAAACTATGTTGACATGGTGGGTTTGTGCGATGTTGGCGAGGGGGGCCATGTAAACGTTGAAGAGCGTGGGGCTGAGCGAAGATCCTTGGGGAATGCCACAGATGATTCTGGAGGCTTCTGACAGGAACGGTGGGAGGTGGACTCTCTGGGTTCTGCCTGAGAAAAATGACGAGATCCAGTTGAGTGCCTTGTCCCGGATTCCAGCGTTGTGGAGGCGTGTGCGGAGAGTGTGATGACATACCGTGTTGAATGCTGCAGAGAGGTCCAGGAGGATGAGTGCTGCTGTTTCTCCTTCATCGAGCATGGTCGTAATGTCATCTGTGGCAGCAATGAGTGCAGTCTTGGTGCTGTGGTTTCTGCAGAATCCGGATTGGGAGGTTTCGAGTACCTTGCTGTCTTACAGGAACCGGGATAGTTGGCTGTTTATGATTTTTTGGATGACCTTGGCTGGGAAGGGGAGGAGGGAGATCCGCCGGTAGTTCTTGGGGTCATCTGGGTCTGCCTTTGGTTTCTTCAGCAGGGTGCTGATTTCTGCGTGCTTCCATCTTTCTGGAAAGGTGGCTCCCCCAAAGGAGCTGTTGATGGTTTTGCAGAGGTGGGGGCGATGATGATGTTTGCCTTATTGAAGATATGGTGTGGGCAGGGGTCCGATGGTGATCCGGAGTGGATGGAGGCCATGGTGGTGGCGGTGTCCTCTATGTTGACGGGAGTCCAGGTGTGGAGGAGGTGTGTGTTGCTTGGAGCGTTAGGTTCTTGGGTGTTTGTAGTCAGCTGGTGGGTCTGGGGTTTGAAGCTATTGTGTATTTCTTCTATCTTTCGACGGAAGTGGGTTGCCAGTGAGTTGCAGAACTCCTGTGATGGCCGGGGTTCGTTGGAGCAGGTCCTGGGGGTGGAGAGCTCATTGACGATGCCGAAGAGCTCTTTACTGTTGTGAGCATTGGCGTTGAAGCGGTTTTTGAAGTGGGTCCTTTTGGTGGTGCGGATCAGTTGGTGATGTTTGCGTAGGGCATCCTTGAAAGCAATGTGGTTGGAGTTGGTAGGGTCAAGGTGCCAGGTTTTTTCCATTCGGCTACATAGCCGTTTGGATTCCTGTAGTTCTGAGGTGAACCAGCTGGCCTTGATTCTGTGGGAGGTGTTTCTTTGTTTTTTGAGCGGTGCGAGGGTGTTGGTGCAATCTTCTATCCAGCGATGCAGGTTGGTGGTGGCTGTGTTGGGGTCAGGGGTCCGGGGTCCCAAGGGGTGGGGCCCTGGCGAGAGTGGAGATCAGTTGATCCGTTGATATTTTGCTCCAGTTGCATCGGGGGGTTGTGTGCGGTGGTGGTGAGTGACTGGTTTTTGGTAGGAGAAGTGGATGCAGCAGTGGTCTGTCCAGCTGAGTTCGGTGGTCTGGCTGAACGAGACGTGGTTGCTGGCTGAGAAGATGAGGTCGAGTGTGTGGCCTGCGGAGTGGGTGGGTGTAGGGACGAGTTGCTTGAGGGCGAAGTTGGCGAGGTTGTTGATTAGGTTGGTGGTGTTGATATCGTTGTTATTTTCTAGGTGGAAGTTTAGGTCACCGAGGAGGATGTAGTCTGTTGAGGTAAGGGCTGGGGAGATGATGGCGTTGGTGATGTTGTCGCAGAACTGCGGTCTGGGTCCATGGGGTCTGTAGAACAGTGTTCCTCTGAGTGTGTTGTTGGCGTTGATGTGGATTTTGAAGTGTAGGTGCTCGGCGGAGTTGAAGGTGTCGTGGGAGTTGTTGGAGACTCCTATGGTGTTTTTGTGGACTATGGCGATTCCTCCTCCTGGTCTGTTGATTCGGTCTCTTCTGGTGATCTTGTAGTTTTCTGGTATGGCTATGGCTACGTCTGGTTCTGAGGCTGAATTCATCCAGGTTTTGGTGAGGAATGCGACGTCGGGGGAGTATGTGGTCAGGAGGTCCCAGAGTTCAATTGCATGTTTGTGGACGGAGCGGGTGTTCAGTAGGATGCATCTTAGGTGGTTGTCTGTTTTGATTTGGAGGTTAGGTTGCAGGTGAAATTGCAGGCTTTACAGGAGAAGGGTCCTTTGGTGCACGTCGGTGTGGACTGGAAGCAGATGGAGGAGTGTCCTGGATTAAGGGCATGGAGTTTGTTTGCAGTGTAAAGGTGTTCGGTGGCGTGGGAGGCATGTTGGCAAGGTTGGCGCGGTCTTGGTGCGGACGGGCGCAGACGGGCTTGCCTTTGGCGCGCCTTTGGTGCGCCAGTGGTGCGCCCGCTGCACGTGTCCGCTGCGCCTCCGCGCTGAAGCCGGCATAAGAGGGGAGGTGGGAGGGAGTGGCAGCTGGGAGGAGGGAGGGAAACCTCCAATGGAAGTGTGGGGGGCGGGGGCAGCAAGAGTCAGGAGCGGGAAGAGCTCCGAGGAGGAGGGAGGGGGGCGGGGCCTTCCAGGAGAGGAGAAGCCAAGAAGCCCAAACAAGCCCAGACAAGCCCAAACAAGCCCAAAACAATGGCAGCACTTACCGGAGCAGTGGTGAGGAGCAAGCGACCTGCCTGCAATGATGCAGGGTCCGAGGTCGCTTCTAACCTCGCGCTGCGGCCGGCATAAGAGGGGAGGTGGGAGGGAGTGGCAGCTGGGATGAGGGAGGGAAACCTCCAATGGGAGTGTGGGGGGTGGGGGCAGCAGGAGTCAGGAGCGGGAAGAGCTAAGAGGAGGAGGGAGGGGGCGGGGCCTTCCAGGAGAGGAGAAGCCAAGAAGCCCAAACAATCCCAAACAAGCCCAGACAAGCCCAAACAAGCCCAAAACAATGGCAGCACTTACTGGAGCAGTGGTGAGGAGGAAGCAACCCGCCTGCAAGGATGCAGGGTCAGAGGTCGCTCTGACCCAGCACCATTGCAGGGTCAGAGTAATGAATAATTCTGAGTAGTGAAAGGTAATCACTGGTGAAGAGGAACAAGAACAGATGACCGCTCAGAGATTTCACTCTCAAATGTCTCTGCAACTAATAAAACATGAAAAGGACACAACGTAGGCTAAGCTTGCGCCCCATCAAGAGCAAAGCAAAGGAAATATATATCCCGGTCAAAAGAATGCTGTGATTTAACTTCAGATTCCAAAGCTGTAACGACATTACACAATCCAAAATCACCTAAACAATAAAACATATACATGAATAACCAGTTTTATGTCACTGAAAGTGTTGAAAAGCAGAGTGCTTTGACAAAAATCAAAGAAAGTCAGGAAAAGATAAACCTGACCTATCCGTAATGTATGGAAGTTGTGCAATGGAGCCCTTACGTTGTAAAGAACCATGATAAGTCATTTAAATAATCTGCAAAAGAGTAAAATGTATAGCAGGACCAATTTTTACATATCCATATCGTGACATCCTATGTATATTTGTATATCCTATCTAAGTTCATGAATAGTATTGTATATTCACCAGGGCACAGGGAAAGTTTATATCCAAATCTTTCAAAATGCTGGGATGTGTAAATATACCCATTTTAAAGAATATGGGCCCCATAATGAGTCTGGTGGTTAGTAGACTGCCAGACTCGCAGATCGGGTCGTACCGCTGCCAATGCGCGGTTCGAGTGCCATATTTTAACTATGATGATCGTGCCACGGTGGACAGCCAGCACAGCCAGCACCGCCAGGATCAGAGATCACATTGGTCGGGGTGTTGTGGCAGTCCTAATTTGCAGTGCTGCCCTGGGATTATGACCTCATTCTCCACCAACCATTTCATGGCGTTAGCACCGCCATGAAAAGGCTGGTGGAAAACGGGTGCAGGAGATTCCAGGGGGACCCCTGCACTGCCCATGCACTTGGCATGGGCAGTGCAGTGTTCCCCCTGGCTTGCACCCTTGCAATGTTTGCTATCTACAAAAATTATGAGGGTGATGGAGCACCCTACATCCTACAACATTGCCGCTGGCTCTAGTACCAGCTGGAGACAATGCTATAGGCTGTTTCCTGCTAGGCCAGCAGACAGAAGCTCAGGTTTCCACCTGCTGACCTAGCGGGAAACTCTTTATGGGTCCAAACTGGGGTGGCATGGTGAGCAAAAGAACAATGGATTAAACCCAGATCTGTGACTTGGGGTGAGTGTTTGCATTGTCAGCACTCCATCCATCATTCTTTTGTGTTGCCAAAGTTGACTGTTGTCAATGAATCTCCCCCCAAAAAAAATGCTCAGTCAAATGTCTAGCACCCTTTGCCAAATATGTTTCAATTAAAGAAAGCCCATGTATAGGTTTGCAAACCAAGGTGAAAAATGTGAGCCCATGGCTACTCCCTTGGCTTGTCAAAACCATTCCCCCTCATGGATGAAGACACTGTCATTCAATGTAAACTCAATCATTCCAATCAACATAGTCATATGGTCTAGGTAGAACGCTGATTGTTTTGAGAGAAAATAGCGAGTCACCTTCAATCCCCTATCTTTTGGTATACATGTCTATAAAGAATTTACGTTCAATGTAATCCATGTTATTTTAGATGTCCTTTGTATATCCTTCAATTAATTGAGGACATCCTCTGTGTCCAGCAGGTAAGAGGGTAGGTTAGAAATGACTGTAAGAAACCATGTATGTATTCTGAAAGGTTTTCAGTGGGAGAACCAATCCCTGATTTGATCGGTCTCCCAGGAGCGGAAGTTTTATTTTTGTGTATCCTTGTTACTATATATGCATGGTGCAATGTGATACAGATTTAAAATATATCTTGTACTCTAAATTCATAATCAAACATGATTCCTGCCATTTTTCTAATAAGAGACTTATTCATTGAGTGATGAGATTCATTGGATTGTCCTTCAGTTTTGTGTATGCCACTACATCCGCCAACTGTCGATCAATTTCATTGAAATAGTCTTGTCTGTTAAGTATAGCTATGTTCCCACCCTTGCCAGCTTCTTTGATGACTATCAGCTTGTTGTCACCAAGATGTCTCATGGCTCGTTTTTCTGTATTGGTTAGCCTTTGTGATGTACGTAATTTCCCTTCCCTGATTCTCTTCTGTAGTCCATACAGATCATCTTTTACCACTTTTCCACAGGTATCAATAACATTTTCAACTGGCAAGGTGGCCATAAATGTGGATTTTGGTTTCAATCCACTTTCCAGTGTTATATCGTGACTGACGTTTAAACCTCCCTGTAGTTGTTGTCTATTTAAATCATTAGCATCACCACTGTTAAAGGGACACTAGAATTTGAATGTCATTGATATCATCTATAATGTATTCACTAGGTGGTAGTCATTGCATGTGGTTGGTACCTATTGATTTTTTCCAAGAAGATTTTTGATTGTAAGTTGTCTCAAAAAATTGAATAAATGTATATGTACTTGTGTCATATTGCAATAGTTAGAGGGACGGGAATTTAATCCTTTCTTTTATACATTTATTTGATCTTGTGTGAGAACAGATGAGTTCACATTGGAAATATTACAATTTGAACCAGTATTGACAGGTGCACTCCCCTCCTGAAAGCACATTGTTTCTAGTTGTTCTGGTTTTTTGATTTGGCCTCAGTTGGTACTTGTGTTGCCCCTTTAGACTTGGTTTTTACTTTTTCATCTTCGTGTCCTCTTTATGGTTTTGGAGTGGTCTGTTGTGAAAAATGTATTTTGTTCCTGAATCTGTATCTTTTGGCCTCTCGCAAAAAACAAGTGGATGCTGTTGTATTAGTCTAGGAGGCTTTGCTCACATTTTCAATTAGAGAACCCTCCTATCCGTGTTCTTCTGATGTAATAGAGAGTCTCAGACTCACTTCCGGAAATACCTTTCCCCAGTGGTGTTAGTGTTCAAAAGTTTAGTTGAAATACCATAAAATTTCTTGGTGAAAGTGTAAACGTGCCCATTTTCATAGTCCTTATCATTCCTATACATTTTAGTAATTGTTGGAAAATGGGTTATTGGTAGGGCAGGTAGGTACCTACACCTAGCAACAAGCCACTAACCTCCACATAGGTACAGTTAGGTCTCAGTAAATTAATCCCAGCTCAACCCTTGGTAGCTTGGCAACGAGCGTCAAGGCTTAACTTAGGAGACAAAGTGTAAAGCATTCAAATATCACAAAACAGTAATTAAATAAAACACAGGAAACAGTTTAAAAATCCAAAACCAATTTATAAAAATAGTTTATATTTTTATCTTTAAAATGACACAAAAACGATTAAAATCGGTTCAGGGGAACCGGAGATATGAATTTTTAAAGAATTATTACTTTTCTAGCGCTTAGAAACAAAAAGCGCCAATCGGGTCATCTGGTTGCACCTCGACCGGGGCAAAGTCAAACTTTCAGGCCGACCGCGATGGAGCCCTGCTCGGCTACAGGTCGCGGGAGGCCTCGGTTAAAAACTTACCTTCTGACTTAGGCCCTCATTCTGACCCTGGCGGTTCTCTACCGCCAGGGCCAACGGGGGCGGGAGCACCGCCGACAGGCCGGTGGTGCTCCCTTGGTCATTCTGACCGCGGCGCTTTGGCCGCGGTCAGAACGGGAAAACCGGCGGTCTCCCGCCGGTTTTCCACTGACCTTAAAATCCTCCAAGGCGGCGCAGCTCGCTGCGCCGCCGAGGGGATTCTGACCCCCCCTACCGCCATCCTGTTCATGGCGGGAAAGCCGCCATGAACAGGATGGCGGTAGGGGGGGTCGCGGGCCGTAAGAGGGCCGTAAGAGGGCCCCGCAAAGTATTTCAGTGTCTGCCTTGCAGACACTGAAATACGCGACGGGTGCCACTGCACCCGTCGCACCTTCCCACTCCGCCGGCTCGATTACGAGCCGGCATCCTCGTGGGAAGGAAGTTTTTCCCTGGGCTGGCGGGCGGTCTTTTGGAGACCGCCCGCCAGCCCAGGGAAAAACTCATAATACCCTCCGCGGTCTTCTGACCGCGGAGCGGTATAATGGAGGGCGGGATCCTGGCGGGCGGCCTCCGCCGCCCGCCAGGGTCATAATGAGGCCCTTAGTCTTTATTTTGAAGTTTTTCTTCACCGGGACGAACCTGCCAGTTGAATCCGACCTCCTGGAGCCCTTGTCCGGATACGCGATGTGGGTTTCCTCGGTGGAGACTTTTACCTTCGGACTTAGTCGTTTTTTCGAGATGAAAATCCTTCGACCGGGGTAAACCTGGATCTTGATCCGACGTCCATGGAGCCCTTCTCGGATACGATGGCTGGGAGGTCCTGGTCAACTTTTTACGTTCGGACTTAGGGCCTGATTCTAACTTTGGAGGACGGTGTTAAACCGTCCCAAAAGTGGCGGATATACCACCTACCATATTACGAGTCCATTATATCCTATGGAACTCGTAATACGGTAGGTGGTATATCCGCCACTTTTGGGACGGTTTAACACCGTCCTCCAAAGTTAGAATCAGGCCCTTAGTCTCTTTTTTGGATGTTTTTCTTTACCGGGACAAACCACGAAGTCAGGCCGGGTCGCGGTTGAGGCAAGCCGGCTAGAATTTCCGCGGCTGGAGCTTTTTTCCAAAAATTCTCAAATCTTTTCCAAACTTCTGGGGCTTCATCCAGATGTTCTTTTAAGGTTCTTTTGGGGTCCACAGCTCACCCCAAGGGTCCAGAAGTTCTGTGATGGTCCTTGGGGGGTGCGGACTTCAACTCCCAGAATGCACCTGGCGCAAACTCCTTTTTGGCCACTGGACAGTGGTCAGCTGGTCGCTTTCTTCAGGAGTTGGTGCAGGGGTTTCTGGTTTAGCAATTTTTCACCTGTAGCAAACAGGGAGTCCCTCCTTGAACCAGTTGAAGCCAGGCAAAGTCCTTCTTGTGGTGAAGCCCAAGTGTGCAGCTGGTGCAGTCCTTCTGAGTGCAGGTTCCAGGTGCAGGCCAGGGGTCCAGCAGGGCAGTCCTTCTTCTCCTTAAGTTCTTTCTTCTTGAAATTTGGTGGGGATCTGAGGTGTGGGTGCAGGTCTGCCAGTTTTATCCTTGCTCCTGGGTGAAAAGCAGGGGGGCCCTGGTTCTCCAATCAGGGACAGGGTCGTCCCCCTGTGATGACCACTTCCTGGGAAGTGTGGCAAAAATCCATCCCAGAAGGCAACAGTCTCTAAAAATCCAACATGGATGAATCTGATTTTTGGAGGTTACATCTGGCTGAGCCCACCCACTGGTGTGGCTAAAAATCATAAACACACCCCTCTCCTGCCCTCTCCTAATCTAATCAAGGGGGCACCTAGCTGTCTGGGGTTGCAGGATGTGGGGGTGTTGCTGGGTGCTGCAAATGTCCTTCTCTGCCTTTGAAGACCAGTTTGGCAGCCCTCCCCCTTCCTGCCTCACCATCTGCTGAGGGGAGATTCTCTCCCCCAAGCACATTCCTTTGTGTGAAGTCTGGCCACTTCACACCTCATCAAGGCAGCCTGGCAGAAGCTGCTGCAGGCTGGCCAATCAGAGCACAGCAGCAAAAACAATGCAGAGCTGAAATTGGCAACTTTTTAGGTAAAGTCTAAACTTTTTACCTGAACAAGTTATATTAAATCCAACAACTGGAAGTTGTGGGATTTATTACAACAATTAATTTGATACCAAATTCTTGGTATGTAACATTTAAGGAGACTTTAAAATTTAAAATAAAGTCTGCCCATTCTAGCCTATGAAGGCCATTTACTTCAATGAGGGAAAAACGAATTTGGCTGTTTTTACCTCACCAGGGCTTATAAATCTATTTTTATAAAGTCCCTGCTTATAGTTACATGGCACCCAGCCCTAGGGGCACATAGGGCACACCTTAGGGGTGACTTATATGTAAAAATAAGGTAGTTTAAGACTTTGGAAGTACCTTTAATTCCAAAGTCGAATTTGCATATAACTTTAATTTAAAAGCAGCCAGCAAGGCAGGCTTGCTTTTAAAATGACACTGGGCACCTCAGCAATGCACCTAGGTGTGCACCACCTATGCTGTGGTCCCTAAACCTACATGCCCTACCATATACTAGGGACTTATAGGTAGGTTAACTTAGCCAATTATAATTAGCCTAATTTGCATATCCATTTTACACAGAGCACAGGCCCTGGGACTGGTTAGCAGTACCCAGGGCACCTTTAAAGTCAGGAAAACACCAGCAAAAAGTGGAAAATGGGGGCAAAAAGTTATGGGGCCTCTGCAATCAGCCCTGTTTTCTCACAGTAATTTTCCTATTTTTAATGTATATTTCATGGTTTTCTAGGACCTAATTTAGGACTGTGTCATTTTTCTCTTACTTCTACTAGGCTAAGTGCCTGGATCTCTAGTTCGAGATCTTTTATTTTCTTTAAGAAACTATCCCGCTTATTTTCTGCATGCTGTAATAAAATCATCATTATGCCTTTAAAGGCCTCAAAAAACAATTGTTAACAATTGGACATATGTTTAGGTGCTAAGTCATCAAATGAAGGAACAATGACTACCCTCAGACCCCGCAGCAACTTTTTATCCGCAATATATTTCCTGAGCATGCTTGAATCCCACCAATAGGATAGGTCCTGTTTTCTGAGTTTCTCTACCTGTATGTATTTGTTCTTCATACCTTCTGGTTGTCTAACTCAGGATTAATTTGTGAGACTCTTCCTACCCCATGCTGAAACATTTCTTGAAGTATTTTGTCTCTATCATCCCCAAATGGACTCATTGTATCTTGCTCAAAAGTATCCCTCATTGAAGGTATATAAACAATCAACGGCCTGATTTATACTTTTTGCCACAAAACTGCGCAAATGCAGTTTTGCGGAAAAAGTATAGTGCTAGCTTGCGCCATTCGACAGCACCAGCCGGGCACCATATTAAAGGAATGGTGCAAGTCTGCACTTGGGCTTGCCTCTTCAAAAAAGATGCTAGCTGGGTGGGGGTAGTTGTAGTGCTGCAGCGGGTTGTGCATCAAAAAATTACGCTAGCCTGGCTTGAGGCAAAAAAAAATACTCTAACCAGACTAGTACCATTTCCTGGTGCACAACCATCATAAATCTGACTCCTGTCTTAGGAAAGACAGGAGTCATGTCTGCCACCCCAATGGCCAGCATAGGGAACAAGTGTCCCCTGGGCATGGCCATTGCACCCTGTGCCATGCAAGTGGCCCCTAGTAAGAACCCCAATGGCACTTTAAATAAAAGTTAAAAAAATTCTTACTCATACTTACCCTTCTTACCTGGGTTGGGGCCCCCATACTCTGGTGTCCCTCTAGTGTGGGTGAGGGTGTTCCTGGGGCTTGGAGAGGGCACCTGTATACCCATTCCATGGTGGTTAACCATGGAAGTGGGTCTACAGGTCCCCTAACGCCTGGTCTGACCCAGGTGTTAAATAATGGTGCAAAGCAAGCTTTGCACCATTATTTATCCCCTCCTCCTACCCGTGCGTCATTTTAGCACTGGAGGATAAATATGGGGCTATGGGGACAGCATCATTTTTTAGATGGGAACTCCTACCTTGCATCTCATTAACGCAAGATAGGTTCACGCGTCCAAAAAATGGTGCAAACTCCAATATTTTGATGCTAGACGTGTCTAGGTTTGCTCTGAATTTTCATTAAAAAAATGACACAAATTTGGCACAAACAGAGTATAAAGTTGCCCTTAAGTCTTTCATTCAGGGAGTGCTCAAATGTTCATTTGAAGTACCATCAAATTTCTTAGCGAAAATGTGAGCTGGCCCATTTTCATAGTTCTTATCATCCCTACAAATTGTAGTCTCTTCTCAAACAGTTGTTGCTGATAGGCTATAGAGTTATTGATTTTTTATAATATAAAAAAGTACATTACATTTTGTTTAGCCTTCTCTGGACGGTTCTCTGAGGATCCCCAACCCATTGAGCTAATAACAACCCTCCTAGCACCATCAACCTCTAATTGTAACGCCTTACTTTGCCTGGTACGATCTTTGTTTTGATTAACTTTGTAAGTGATAAAATGCCTGTGCCCTGTGACCTTAATAGCTTCCCAAACAGAGGGGCTGTCTTCCTATTATTCACTCAAAATTCAGACATAAATCCTCACATGTCTTCAGGCCATTGCTTATTAGTTAATAAAGCCCTATTCAGCTGCCACAGAGGCCATGTTCTAGTGGGAATAGCCAATTCTATTGATATTGAAACCGCTGAATGATCCAAAAAAGCATTCACCCAAATGCCAGACCCTGCCTCTTGAGGACTGGGTTACCAAAAGAATATCGAGATGGGGCTCAGTTTTGAAGCATTTTGAAAAACACATGAATTGTGCTATGCCAGTATGGTCAGCCCACCATGGATTTAAAACATTGAACACAAAGATAGCTTTCTCAGTCCTGGGCTTCAGCTGTTTTCAGTCCTTTATTGCTCCTTTTCATGTGTGCTGCATTCTGTAGCACATACAGAAAGAGGGAAATGCTTCTATTATTTGTTTCTATGAAGGAATGCTCCCTTCCTGCACAAAAGCAATCCTGTTGACAACACCGGCACCCTTTCACCATGGTGCAGGGGGGCCTGCATTGGCACTAGGCTGACAAAATGTCACCATCACAGGAGGAAAGGACAGGAGTGCACCATATGGCATAAATGAGGTGCATTCCTGCCCTGTCACTTTGGTGTGGGGCAGTGCATCAAAGAGACTTGTTGCGCTGCCCTATGCCAAATCCCCATAAATGAATGCCTTCATGTGTGAGTCCAAACTTTTTTATTGTGTTCTTATCTTGAGACGCTCATGCATTGATTCAGGGCTGTGTCATTGTAGCTTTTCTGTTGCAGTACAGAGCTCAGTGTCTGGTTTATGTCCCTGTAGGGCGTAATGTGAATTCATTTCACCCAATATTTCTTTGAGTAAGTGCTTTTGTTTCAGATAGCACATCTTGGAAACAGTGGGCAAGGTTTGTCATTTTCTATTTCTGAGCAGTGCTGTCTGAAAAAAACGCTGGTGGTAAATAATGAAAAGTTTTTTTTGAGTCCAGAACAGGGATCCACATGTGGAATTTGACTTGTTATGCGTGTTTTCTCCATTATGGACAGAATAGATCTGTGAATACCAACCAAAAATATTAAATGTGGCCAACCAGTTTACCCCTAACTGAATCTGTCTGAACTGTAATTGGGTTGCAAGGTTTTCATTCAGATACCGTGTAGAAGAAAATCCCCCTGCATAGCTGTTTGCCTTGTGTGACCCTCCTTACCTACTTTTACCATCACCAACACATAGACCTGGAGCACGCGTTTAGTTGTAATAGAAAGACTACATCCCCCCACTATGTTTGCAGCACATGAATCCACAGGAGCGTCATTTCAAGGGGGTAGTTTATGGGGTGTTACACCCCTCTAAAAAAATGTATTTTCTGGCAGCTAGTTGGGTACAGGTGCTGTCAGTCGGGTATGGTGAGGTGACTGTCTGATTTTTCCAGTAATGGTTACATAAACAGACAATAATGCACACACACACACTCCCTCTCTGCTTTGAGTGACTTAAAAAATATTGGTCATTTAAAAAAAATTGGGCATATTTATAATTCCCCTAGCGCCACCTTGCGGCACATTTGCATAATTGTTTTACACAAATGTTGCGTTAAGGTGGCATTTCCCATGCACCATGTTTACAAAGTGGTGCAATACAAGCATAGTGCCACTTTGTAAACCCTTGCACCACAATTTGCCTGCGCCAGGCATAATGTAAGCAAGGGGGACGTTCCTAGGTAGAGAGGCCCAAAAAAATAGTGGAGTGAAATTTACTAGATTTCATGAAGCCATTTTTAGCATCATTGGTGTTAAGATGACACTCCCATTGAAAACAATGTGTTTTCCTGCATTAGCGCCACAATTTATGGGGCTAATCCAGCAATGCACCAGATAAATTAAGACGCTAATGTGGACACAACTGCTATGGTGTGCCATATAGTAAAAAGGGGCGCACACACATGCTGTTCTTAGGGGGACGCAATGGGGTGCTAGAAAGGTGGTGCATCATGAATGATGCCCATTGTGGTTACTCTAAATTACTACCCCTGCAATCCACAATCGTCTCCCTTTTCACTGTCCCTTTCGCCCAGCTCATGTTCCCTGTTTGTCACATTTCTTGGAAAGTCTGAAGCTCACACCCCCTAATGTAACTGAATAAGCTGCGCCCATGTGAATCCAGTATTTTGTATGCCGAAAACAAACATTTCATTGTGTCCACAGCACTATATAAATACTTCAAAACCTTTCTCCTCTGAAGAGAATGAGCATGAGCTACAAGATCTAGACATTTGATGCAGCCTGAAGAGATTGTGGTACACTTGCAGTTGTGGTGTGCGATGAGTAGAGAAGGAGTGGATGACAGGGACAATTTGGCGGAGGGAGATTCACACAGTCCTACTGGAGTTTACCCTCATTCTCAGGATAAACCATAGTTTATTAATGAAACAGCCTTCTGAACATTTTGGGGTCAAAATTCGGCCACAAACTTTAGCAATCCAGCCCAACTTTACAGAGATCGCCCTTAAGTGGTTATGGGTCATTTTTTTAAAGCTGATTCATACCTACTTGAAAGGATTTAAGGCTCTCTACATCTCTCTCGGGCTGAATATACACAGAAAATGCCCCTTGCAACAGTGTGCCCTCGCCTTTCATAGCCGACAGCACCTGATTCCTAAACAGGACTTGAAGACTTGGAAAAGACCAACTGGAGTGCGCTAATGCTGCAGTGTCTTGCAAGCCCGCATGCACAGCAAAGCAGCTCTCGTTATTGCTGCTCTTTTATCAATCGGGCCCAAAAAATGACAGTGACAAAAGCCTCATATCTCCGGCCCTCAAATCCAGATCTCCTTTGGTAGTACGGTGGCATAAACATGGCGAAAATGCCATGTATGATTATTAAAATAGTAATATTTGCACTCCAATGTAGGGTTGGCTGTATCTGTGTTAGTACTGATGGATTTCAAGAACGGTGGGGAGTTACTTCTATATTTCGATTGCATGCTTCTTTCTATTTTTTGTAAATAGGTGTAGCATCGCTAGCTCCACAGGTGCACGACCAATTCAAGAAGCTAAGATTTAGGGCCGTATTTATACTCCGTTTGCGCCGAATTTGCGTCGTTTTTTTCGACGCAAATTCGACGCTAAACTAACGCCAACTAACGCCATATTTATACTATGGCGTTAGAGGCGAATAGCGCCAAAGTTCCCGGAATGTGCGTCATTTTTTAGCGTGAACCCCTTCCTTGCGTTAATGATATGCAAGGGAGGCGTTCCCGTCTAAAAAATGACTCCCAGGCCTTTACGTGGTATTTATACTCCCGGGCAAAAGTGACGCCCGGGAGTGGGCGTGGCTAAAAACGGCGCATTTGCGCCGCTTTTTAACGCCTGGGTCAGGCATGGCGTTAAGGGACAAGTGGGCTCAAAATGAGCCCAGAGTGCCCTCCCCTGCCCCCAGGGACCCCCCCTGCCACCCTTGCCCACCCCAGGAGGACACCCAAGGCTGGAGGGACCCACCCCAGGGACATTCAGGTAAGTTCAGGTAAGTTTTTTTTTTTTTTTTTTTAATAATATTTTTTGGCATAGGGGGGCCTGATTTGTGCCCCCCTACATGCCACTATGCCCAATGACCATGCCCAGGGGACAGAAGTCCCCTGGGCATGGCCATTGGGCAAGGGGGCATGACTCCTATCTTTACAATGATAGGAGTCATGTTGATGGGGGATGGGCGTCGAAAATAAATGGCGCAAGTCGGGTTACGACGATTTTTTCGACGTAACCTGACTTGCCCCATTTTAAGACGCCCATGCGCCATTTTCCCCCTACGCCGGCGCTGTCTGGTCTACGTGGTTTTTTCCCACGCAAACCAGGCAGCGCCGGTCTGATTGCGCCGTCTAACGCCATTCCATAAATACGGCGCCCGCATGGCGCTTCAGAATGGCGTTAGACGGCGCAAAACTTTTTGACGCTAAACTGCGTTAGCGCAGTTTAGCGTCAAAAAGTATAAATATGGGCCTTAGTTTCCCTTGTAAGTACCTATTTAAGACAAAGGCACATCTCACAAGGAGTAGAGCTATTCATATTTCCAATGAAAAATTGTGAGTGTGGCATCTTATGGATCAAGATCAAACCAAATAAAGAATTAAAACACTCAAAATATGTCGAAAACCCCCCAGAAAAGAACAAAACCCAGTCTCAGTGGAGAGAAAACTCAGAACAATGCAAATCGTACATCTAAATTGATATGCTTACGTGACACTCTCTTCTCTATCAAATGCATAGAGGAGTCCATCAAACGGTTTGACCGACTGATACTATTTTCTACAGCTGCTAGCTAATCACATTCTCGCAGTCACATTTCAAATGAAAAATAGAACATACATCGAAAGTTGATACAATTAGAGGCAAATTCGAATTATTCACACCCAATGAAAGGAGACCTAGAATCTAATTAGGTTCTGTCACATTAGGAAAGAAAAGTCACTGATGGTGGGCATGTATTGCTCTGTAAATGCATGGGAAAACCATGAGAGGATGATTAATGAGGTACTCTGCGGCTCACCAGACGAATCGATGGAATGGCCTGAACAAACGATTTTCAAAAATGAACGTTGATTACTACAAGGTCACTATAACGCGATTAAGAACCATCCGCCATTATCTGCAACAACGTTTCCAGTTTGGTGTCGAAAATGGGTGTCGCGGGAAGTGTTTTTGCACAAAAAAGTTTTCTATTCTATTCTACATATCACCAACGGCGGCTGGCTCTTACTTAAAATGGCAGGAGGTGGGTTACAATAATAATAAAATAAATATATTTGAAAACAGATATGGTTGATCCAGCATCTGTTGCAAATGACCATAGGACCCTTCCGACATTACTCCTGCTAACAAATGGCAAAGTATGTGCTCTCTCCCTTTCACATGGCAACATTTTCATACTCCTAATTGGCACATTTGATGTACTTAATAAAGTCCCTGGGATATGGCACAACATGTACCAAGAGCTACTAGTGGGCTGCAACACTCATTGTGCATCCCACTCAAGTAGCACTTTAAAACAGGTTGCCTGGGGATGCAGTTTGAAACTGTTGTTTTGAAATGGCAAAATAAACATTTTGTTTGGTATAAACCTTCTTCTTGAATACTTTTAAGTCATCACCTAGGTGGGCCCTACATGCCCATTGAACAGGGAGCTTGGTATTTAAAACTGTAGGGCATGTATTTTTAATGTTTTACATGTCCTGGCAGTGAAAAACCACCAAAGTTGTTTTTCACCATAGCATGTCTGGTTCTCTCCTAGAAAATCACTGGGTTACATTATCAATAAAATATAATTCCTAATTTTAATTTGTAAGCAGCTAGAAACAATATTCAATGACTCATTTTAATAGTAATTTAAATCTACTTCAATGATCAAGTCAATTGTTATATTACTATTTTAGAAATTGCACTTTTAGAAAGTTTTTGTTACTATGCCCAAGCCAAATGGGGTCTTTCTGTCAATGGCCAGTGTCACCTGACTGCTGAATAGCTCCTTTGTGGTAACATGTGGATTACTCTGTGCGGAGGTGTTTTTCCTCCCTGAGCAGGATGGCCTGAGGTGTTTGTCTAGCCTCCCATGAGCTTCAAACCAGGCCTTTTCCTGTCACTGATAGATGTAGCTCACACCTAAGCCTGCCTTCCTTTGTCTTTCTAGCCAATTAGGCTCCAAACCAAGTGGGAGCGGGCAGCTGCTCACAAACTGTTTGGAATGACCTCAAGAGAGAGTTTGTCTATTTCCATTGCCACACCTCTCTGTGGGCACCCAGAGCTCTGACCAGAGGAGGAAGGTTTCTGGCACTGTGGAATGGTTTACAGTAAAACACCCAGGAAGTAATATGAAAATGGGTGGGGTCACCCCTGGGAACTTTTATCCCATTGGTTAGGGAGTGGCTGGGAGTTTTTCCCACCCACATTGTATCACTGGGTATAAAAATGGGCCCCACAGGCCTCTCCTCAGAACCCTCCTTGATGTGCTAAGAATCAAAAGAAGGGCTGCTCTGCTGTCTGAAGAACATGAGAAAGGTTGGACCTGCATATTGTTAACCCAGGCCACCTACGTGACCCAAGAACCAGTTCGATGACCTCATATTTGAACTACGGGGATGCTTCCAGAGGCCTCTCTCCTTGCAACTGCCTGGCTGACCAATTCCAATTCAACCTGCCCTGGACCCTATACCTGTATCTGCTGGGCTGTGGTTTCATCAACTTAGGATTCCAGAGGGCTTTTCAGTCTCCCAAGAGACCAGGAAGGCACTGCTTATAGGTACTATAGTGATATGGCTTCTGTGGCAATGATGGCATTGGAAACATCTACCAGCACAGACATGGAAGTCTTGGTGATTCTTCCCCCTCCATTTGCTAAAGCAGTGACCCCAGAAGAGCAAGGAAAAACAGAAGTGGGTGATCCATTTCTAACATTATTCCTAAGTTATTCTAAGAGGGCCAGTGCTACAGCACATCCGCATTGGATTGACAGGGGCTAGACGTCAATTTGCTGATACCTCTATGGAATGAGAAGTAAGGTTGGATAAGCATGTCCTGAGCATCAGCACAAGCTGCAAAGTCTATGGAAGTGGTCCTGGGAAATATCAGATTCTGAATGCCCATTCAAAAAATTTCTGAAACCAAAAAGGGCTGCAGAGCTAATTAAACATATGACATGAAGATCCAGAAGAGGCTCAACATTTAAAAGCATCATTTAACTAGGTAAAGGTTAATGAGAATGTACTTGTGTGAACCGAAGGGTAAAAAAAAGATTGCAAATTGAAAAGCCACCATGAGCATAAGTTTTCACTGCATCAAGCAAGGGGCTACAAACAACAGTATCCCACAAAATGGAGCAAAACGATTTGTTGATGGGTTATAGGATAAATATTCAACAAAGAATGGCTTAATGCCATTTCAACTAGTTTCACTCTATCAGGCAGTGTTCTCTTGGGAAGACAAGACATGTAGCACATAGTTATCATCCTTCTTGAAACTGTATCATTTCAGCTATAATAAGAAGCATACAAATGATCAAAAGCAATGATTAAATACCATGAGAATATTCATGTAAGTTTTATTATCATACATGCAAGTACACATGCAAAGAAAGTGTATATGATTTAATCACATGTATTCACTTGTGTTGAAATCAGTAGCTCCTATTGATCATACCAGAGGAAGTCAGAACCTAAAAGGGAAAGAAAAAAAACATATTTATGGCATAAAGCATGAAAGAGTATGGAGTAAGTCAAACAGAATTGAACTGTGCTTACAGAACCTAAGGAACACTTGGAAAAATGGGAACTGAATAAGGTTTTAGCCATCCAGCGTACATAAAACATGTGTATGACTATTATCACAGCAGGCTCAGTGGAACAGTGTGTTCTCATTGATCAAGGGAAAGTGCTAGGCTAGGAGCAGAACTATTGTTTTGAATAAAGGTGCAGGGGCATTCCAAAATTTCACTATTGCTAGAGTCCGCATGAGGGCTCCTCTTGGGTGGTAGTGGCATTTTTGTCCAATGAAAGAAGCAGTAATCAATAAAGCCCTAAAAGTTCAACTACTCTGTCAGTTTTTTTGTATTTTGTATGTTCTCAGAAGTGTCATATCATACTGAGCAGAGATTCTAGAAGATGAGCGTTCTAACACCAGAATTCAATGGGCTTGGTGCTGAAACACAAATCAAACAGTTTAAGCATGAAGTCCTCTAGCAAGAGAAATGAATGACACGAATAAGGTGGGAAAAGTGCAAGTTTTTCTGCAATAGATTGGAAAAGTAGGAGAAAAGTATTGAAGTGCAGTTAAGCTAGTGATGTATAATTGAAAAAACTCTGGCCCGTATCTATACTTTTTTTTGCGCCGCATTTGCGCCGCTTTTAGACGCAAAAGCGGCGCAAACTCACAAAATACAGTTGTATTTTGTGAGTTTGCGCTGCTTTTGAGTTAAAACATGACGCAAATGCGGCGCTAAAAAAGTATAAATACGGGCTCTGTTACTACACCTGAATGCATTAAATATGAGCAATCAATATCTAATTGTGATGCATTTGACTGACAAACTTTGATGACTTTTTATGAACTCTGGAGCACTTTTATATTAGATGGGCACTGACTGGGTATTTAATGCCAACAGGGAAGAATAGGCCACAGGCATAAGCCGTAAAGCAGATCTAGATATTTAGGGTATAGGTCAACATGAGGAGCTACAATTTACATTGTACACCTTTAAGCAGTCCCTTAACAATAAGATGTGCATGTTCTCATTAGGATTCCGAAAAGTGCATTCAATAAAGAGAAGGAAGGAAGTACAGTGTGAGTTCCTCTCACCTGTACACTTGAATGTCAGGATGCAAAGATGGGAGAGGAGGAAACATGGGAGGTAGTAGTGGGGGGTGAGCTCAAAGAAAAATTAACCATACTTGGAAACATGTAAAAGGGAAAGATATATAGAGGACAGAAAAACAAGTGTCTATAACAACATGGAATATAACAGGTATACATTTGAAACGGAAACAACAGTTTGCTATGGTGAACATTAACAACTGCTGGTCCGATGTAGCATATTTGAAAGAAACCAGATTTACTTATAAAGAAAAAAACAACTTAAAAATAGCTTTTTCAGGATTCCATTGCACTTCGATGGAAACCTCTGTGAAGGGGTGACAATAATAATAGATTAACCTATATTTAAATACAGTAAAATTGAGCCTAAAACATTTTTTTGCATGCTACACATGGGTTTGCTGATCATTCGATGATACAATTTGAACCATATCTCCACTTTATGTTCCAAAGTAGGATGACTATTCCCTATTTAGAAATCCCAATGAAACCTGATAAATACCTCTCATCAAACAATAATAGCAGCAAATTTTACCTGTATGCTGCAAATAAAAATAGACACTACAGTTAACTGATACAGGCAGTGAAGAAACATTATTGGATTTATTGAAGCCTCTTGATGCATACAGGGTAAAACGTCGAGAGGAACATGCATTCCAGTTTCATTCTGTTCCCCATGACCAATTTTCTCGGGCAGAAAAATTGTAGTAGACTATTTTTTATAATCAAAGACTTACTTTCTTACAATGAGATAGCTCAGCTAGGAGATGACCTAGAGAAAGCTTGCGTAAATTCTAGGAAAGAAAGACTAATTTTATGGGGTGGGGATTTTAACACACATCTCTGTAAGGAACCTTCAGAAAAGATATGCGGCTTATACGAAGAAGACATTGGGCCTCGGACTCATTTTATACATAATCAACAAGGAGACACCATAAGCAAACTGGCACAGAAATTTTATCTGTCTCTTATAAACAAAATATTCTCTGATGACCCGCAATTTAAGCCAACTTTTAATGGTAGGGGAGCTGAAACAGTGATAGATTATGTATTAATGTCCACCTATTTTGCATACTGCATCTCCAAATAATCAACTCATGATATAGCAATCAGTGACCATTACCCGCAGAGTTTGCACGTCTCTTTACCAGCTGCTATACAGTCCCAAAAATAACAGGCGTTCCTTAAATATTTCATAAATTGCCTATATATATCTGTGCAACAGAAACACATGGTTAGTAATGCAGGTTTATCAAACAACGCATGCAGTACCAAATTTATGCTGCTGAAACACAATATTTTTAGACCCATTTTTTTTTTACATGAGCACCATCTCAGGTAATTTCTAAAAATCTAGAAGTGCATTTTTTGCATAAGATTCATTGCACATATGCTTTGTGCATAATTTGTGCTTGAGGGAGAATCATATGAGCAAAAAATGACTAGCAGAATCTTATTAAACTGGAGGCATGGCACTTCTGCAAGAGCTGCGTTACTAATATTAACTGAATGAGTTTAAAAACTGCATTGAAAATGCAGGGAAACCTTTTCTCAAAATCGTTTTGAATACGGGAAGTAATCATTCAGTGCTGCCACCTTACATACTCACCCGTTATTCACAAATCACTTGCTGGAGAGCTCTGCCTACGCCTATTCTTGAGACTGGAGGTCTTCACACAAAGGGCCTGATTATAAGTAAATATGCTATTTATCAATACCCTGGGCAAACACACCAAAATCTGTATGGCCATACAGATTTCCCTGTTAAATGTTGACCAGCTGAAATGTAATGACAATTGAGGTACTTAATGCATCTGGTAATTATCGGATGCATTAAATACTTTTTAATTGTAATGCCTACCCATGCCTAAACAGGGAAGCCTATAATCAGGACCAAAGGTTTTTATGTTTTTGTTGCAAATGTGGGATGACATGGGGAAGTGGTTGTAAAATGGGGAATATCAACTTTTAATCTTGTGGGTTTAAGAGAAAGTTAGGGATGAGTTTAGAAAGCCATAATACAAATACTAAAAGACACCCACAGAAGAGTTTGCTATTCACAAAAGGTATCATTCAATTTACTGAAGTTGTACTTACCAAGTAGGCTCAAGTCTACCTTAGCCAACCATAGATTGAGTCTAAGACCACACATTGCCAATCGTTGGTAGTGCAAAACACCTTCAAAGAAATCAGTGAATTCAGGAATCAACACAAACACTACATGAAAAACATAAGACAATAAATTGAAACCTAGATATAAATGTCTACAATTATAATGTGATTACTGATTTGATTTGATTTTTAAATAAAGAAACATTAATTTTAGCCACAAGTGATATAATACATGTGCAATTCCTATGTTAATGAGAAGGAAGTGGTGAACAGTGAGGACTCTGCCACATCCATCAACAAGTGCAGATCATGACAGCTTTACCCAGTCACACCCATCCTGCCCACACAGAAAAGCAAGTCAGAGAAAAAATAACATTTGTTTTGCTATGTTGGTGACTATCTCTGTTGCCCTGCTCCTCATTTCGAGGAACAATTACCGTCGTGGGAGAGAAAGAATTAAAATTTATGGTATCAACATACTTGGCATCCTAGGAAATTGGTCATTGCTAAATACTACTTCTGTCCTCATGTAACCCCTGACATGAGTTGAGGTCCAGATCAGGAACCAAACGCACCTAAAACCCACTTACAGAGACCCTTAAAGCAACAGTTGAGTGGGCTGACAGATAGGTTGGGTCAGAGAAATAGCGGGGGTAGAAACAAAGAGTGGCCGGGTTCTCGGGCATCCAGGACATGTGTTGATTTATGAGCACTATTGGCTGCATATGTTATGTGGATGTAATAGCTGAATTGAGTGGTGCTCCCTAAGGACTGCACACGAAAAAGGAGTTCAGATGTAAGAGAGACTAAGAAGCCATAAATATTTGTGTTCATGGAGAGATGTTTTGATATGTTGCCCTTGATTTATTCATTGGTGTGTGACTATAGGGTGATGCTCCTGGTCATGCCCAGGCTTCAGGTAGTTACACAGTGAAACTTGGTAAACATGAGTTTTGATTTTTATATATGTATTCCATGGCTTTTTTTTTTTTAGCAGAGGTGGTTATAGTGTTTTTCCACCACAGAGAGGATATTTAGTGATGGAAAGATTCTGTGCATTAGGAATTCCCTTCAATGAGCACAGGTCGTGTCTGTGTCTGTAAACTGTGGAGAAACGCTATGATTTATAGAAGGGATGTTGATTTCAAAATATTTTTAGTATTTTCAGAATGACTAGCGTGTGTTTACAGACAGATGGCAAGTAAAGTCATCTCTTCATGAATAAAGGTATGCCTGTCTCCCCCCCAAAATAGGTTAATTTATCTAGGGGTGACACATAAGTGGGATCTCTAGTCCTGAGGAAGGCTAAGTGTCCCATAGGTGCAACCAGAGGAGGCTGAAACATGTCGATTATAAAGCAGAGAATAGGGATGAAGGGGCATGAATACCCCTAGAGCATCAACTTCAGTGATATTAATCCTATCCAAGGGGTTTAATATTAAAGAGGAAGGGGGACTCCCTTGAGGTAGTTTTATCAGTGATTGTTTTCTCCTTCAGAATAGATCCCAATATATGTTTGTGTAGTAGCTACTCTAATCCCTTTTGCTCCATCCCTGGCATTCGTCAGCTCGGGGGTGTTGAAGCAGGCTTGATGATGAAGCATGCCACTGTTAGTGGGTGAGGGCACTTTTATAAGACATATAGGTTTATGTGCTAGGACCCCTGATTACACAGGCGTATTATTCCTCCTTTTTCTGAGATGAGTGTTGGATACGTAGAGTGTGGGAGGGAGTACCTCTCTCCTCTTTGATTTGTGTTGTGGAATGATGTATCTACTCCCGCATCCCAGTGTTTGGCTATCTCTTCTCAAGATTTCTGTGATGGAATGCCATCCTACTCTTGGAATAAAGTTCTGGGCATTTACTCTACATTTGGCTTATTTGTGACTGGCAGCTCACCCATCAAAGATGCCTGTCTAGATCCATACGACAATCAGTGTATCTAATTTACATCAATTGATGGCTTACGAATATCCTTGGTGCTTTGCAAAATGGATTCAAGTCGGGCTCAGCCCTTGGTCTGATTCTCTTTAATATATATATATATATTGCTCCACTGACTGACTGTGTTCTCCTTTGGATTTAAAGTACTGTCAAAAGCTAACAATACTCAAAACATTAATTCCATCTATAATGAACTTGCCTCTGTAGCTGAGAAATTGAATCACTGTATGCCCAGTATTAGTACATGGATGAAAGACAACACTCTTAACCTTAATGCAGACAAAACAGAGGTTTTGGTTTTCGGCACCGTCAAATCTGTCTGGTGTAGCATCTGGTAGCACAGGGAAGTGTGGACCTCTTCCCATCCCGGTCAAATCTGCTAAGAACCTGGCTGTTGTATTTGATAATACTCTGACCTTTGACACTCAGGTCAGCTGTATGGCAAGCACGTGTTTCCTTATCATTAGGACTCTGAGGAAGGATTTTTCCTATATTCCAGAGGACTTGCACCAGACAATCAACACTGGACTGATATCATTGTGATTGGAGTATTATAATTCTCTCTATTTTAATATCAATGTGTCCCATGTTAACAAACTGAAGGTTATTCAGAACGCAACAGTACATATCATTGTGAATATTCCTTGGAATATGTTGGTGAGGGATGGTATTAATTCTCTTAAGGCTTTTTGAATTGCTTTTTTTGGCCTTCCATCAAAAAAGCTTGAACATCTGAATTTTGTATATTATCAGCATTCTCAGGGCAGGCTGCTGAGGTCCTCCTCTGTCTACTGGTGCAGGTTCCTAGATTCTGGAAGGCCAGATGGGGGAGTTATGGCTTTTTCAGTGGCTTCTGCCAAGCTTTATAACACCTTGCTTGTTCACATTTCAGGAATTGATTCTCGTAAGTTTTTCCCAAAACAGCTGAAAATGTGGCTTTTTAGAACACACCTTCCTTAAACTCTATGCTTATCTGTTTCCGCTTGGCACTGGGTACGATCCACTAGCACTTTGTACCTTAGGTATAAGTGTGCTTTACATTTTCCTAATACATACATATATACATACTTACATACAATGGGGCAAATTGTTCTAATAACTTGTAACAGACACCTTGATGTTCTTGAGTCAGGGTGGTAGAGAGGTTAAAACCCTCCACTGATGAATCATGTTCCTGTGCAGAGAGAAGGTCGGGGAGAGGTTTAGTCTCCTCTTCCACTCCCTCATATGTTACTAGGAGCATGCTCACTTTGGACCTCTTGAAGTGAGGCTTCAGTCAGTTCACGTGGAACTCTCTTAAAGAGCTCAGTGCGGTCTGGAGATCGACCAGGTAGGTGGCATCCCCTTTTGGTCCTTGATTGGATATGAGCCAGTCCAGAGGTCCTAGAGAACCTGGGGCTCTACGGGTTCCATGGCCCACACCTTTTGGCCAGGTTGAACCTCCACTAGTGTGGCCTTCTGGTTGTACAAGAGTTTCATCACCTCTAGGCTGGCCACTAGGTTACTTTTTGTGTGTTTCCAGAAGCAGTGTATCTGGTTGTGGAGGGCCAGCATGTATCTGACCACATCGTCTGGGAGGGGATTAGGAGCTTTCTCCCACCCTTTCTTGACAAGGCTAAGAACTTCCCTAAGAGGGTATCCATAGAAGAGTTCAAAGGAACTGAACCCTCCTCCCTTCTGCGGCACCTCCCTGTAGGGAAAAACAAGGCATGGTAAGAGGATGCCCCAGCTATGCTTCATGGACTCGGGCAGGCCTATAATCTTGCTCTTCATGGTCTCGTTGAATCTCTCAACTAAACCATTGCTTTGGGGTTGATAGGTTCTGGTGAACTTGTAAGCCACTCCACACTCATCCCACATTTACTTCATGTACGCTGATATGAAGTTAGTGCCACTGTCTGACACTACGTCTTTGGATAATTCAACATAGGTAAAGATCCCTATCAGAGTTCTCACCACCACAGATGCAGTCATTGACCTCAGAGTGATTGCCTCTGGGTTGGGGGTGGCATGGTCCAACAAGACAAGGACCAACCTGTTGTCTAGGGCGGTCTTGGGTTCCAACGGTCCAATGATGTTAATGCCCACTTTTCAAAGGGGGTGCCAATGATGGATAGTGGGGTTAGGTGAACCTGTTGCCATTTCCCTCGCTTCTCAGTGGCTTGGCATATGGGACAGGACCTTCAGAATACATCTCAGGGTGTCTTCATTTGGGGCCAATGGAAGTGGCAGGCAAGCCTGGCAAAGGATTTGTCCTGCCCTAAGTGACCTGCCAGGAGTATGTCGTGAGCAAACCCCAGTAGGAAGGAGCACTGGGGGACCACCAGCACACAGGCTACCCCTTCCCCAGGAACCTTAAGCTCCCAGTAAGGGATTGTTCTCCCAGTAGATTAGGTGATCCCCAGAGGCTTCACCTGCTGCATGAGCTGAGGCCTGGCACCTAAAGCCCTCAAGAGTGGGCCACTCCTTCTGCGCTTGGCAGAATTCCTCCCTGGTCCCACCAGTAATGTGCCTGCTGGCAAACTCACTGAGGTCACCTGGGGTAGAAGTGTCTTCACCGGTTGGCTCACTGGCCTCCTCCTCAGGTACCCCATCAACCTCCGCAGCATGAATGTCTGGGACCCATGTGCCTTACCCCTTTCCCCTCTCCTTGGCAGCTGTCAGGGCCATTGATCCAGGCTCCAGAGTTCCTTGACTACCTTTCTGGGCAACCATGGCTCGTTTGGTCATGCAGACCCACTCTGGCAATCCTATCATCTCTAAGTGAGACCTGAGATCTATTTCCCGTCCGGTAGTGTGCTTCAGGTCATTGCCTAAACGACAAACTACATGCATGGCAGGGCTCACTGCAACGTTCAGAGAACCTGAGACCTCCTACCTACTCAAAGGAAACCAGAGCAACCAGTAGATGGCTCTCACAATTGTCAGCAACTACGGCTTGCTAGAATGTACTCAGTAGGACCTGCTCTGCAGACGCCAGCTGACACATGACAGTTGTCATGTTGGCCCCTGTGTCTGTCAGAGCTTCCAACCATTGCATGTTAATGGTGAACCGCTGCCTATACTTGGAAATATTTGCAGGCATGTGAGCTTTTTCCATAATTCCCTATCCCCAGGGACACTAGGGTTACCTTCAACTGTTCCCCAAAACTCTCTGGGATCACTTCCTCCCTGAGTGCAACACTCACCAAACCAGTTGTCTGTCCACTGATTGGGGCTGTTTCCTCTTGGAACATTTGGATTCACTTTTAGAGTGACCATACTTATAGCACTCTCTACATTGGGGTACAAATGTACCTGTCTTATGGTCAAATAACCCTTTATATTTAGAATTTGGGGCTAGTTACAACTGTTCTCTTGGGAATTATTTTGGGGGCTTTTTGAGAACACCTTGTTTTAAAATATTTCTACCCCCTCTGTCTTCTGCTGGGAACTCTGACCACCTTTGTGTGTGTCCCACCAGATACATTTTTGTACTTCCTAGTGCTAGCCCAGAGGCCATCTCCTCAGGAAGCTTTCTGGGATCAGTCAGCTTACTGTCAACTAGGTGCTGGCACAACCCTGTAAAACACTGAGCATGTGCTCTTTCATAATTAAATTGTACAACCCCAAATAATCATTAACTTTGCTGCCCTTCACCCATCCATTTAGTGCCTTACCTGGAATGATATCCACCCACGATTGATTAAGGAGCTTCTGACTGTAACTGAATCTTTGGCAATAGCAGGGAAAAACTGAAGAAGAAACATTTGAAATGGTCTTAAAAGTGGAAAAGTAGTGTTCATGGAGCAATTGAATGCACTGCACCAACACAAGTCCTATCCTCACCACTGATCACCAATGTTAGAGATTGGGTCTCCAGTTGGCAGAGGTATGCACCCTGTTCAAGTAGGGATCACAATCCTTTTCAGGGTAAATCACAACACAACCTAAATTATCCTGTGCTCTCTGTCCGGTAGCTTGGCAAAGAGCAGGCAGGATTAACTTAGAAGGCAACGTGGAAAGAATTTGTGACTGTAATTTATACAGTAACGCTCTGAAAACACCAGAAAAAGGCTCGACATCATGTTAGGCAAATAGATTATTTTTTATAAATAAAATAAACCAGAACAACAAAACTAAACTGTGTAGAAGTCAAGATATGAATTATCAAAGAATAAATGCAAAGTAGCGCTTAGAATCCAATAGCGATCATAGGGATTACTTTAGGTCGTGGTTGAATGAGGCAAAGTGAAATTTCAGGCCAACCACAATGGATCACAGGCCAGCTACAAAACCTACACAGGTCCTGAGGAACAAAGTACCTTTCCTGGATGCAGCAGCAAGATATCAGGTTCTCAGAGGGATGGCGATGCTTCGATCTGTCCTACACAGTGATGGTGAAGTGTTGATTCTAAAAACTAGCGCTGGAGCCGAAATGCGTTAGTTCCAAAGTGTAATGTGCCGATTTTCCCCACACAGTCAAGGAATGTGTGAATCTCTGTAGACTGCTTCGGCGGTGAAGCACAGTTTTGATTTGTCAGGCTCTCAAGGCAATGCAGGAGTTACTGAGAGTGATGTGCCGATTTTACTCCTGTAACTGGGTCAGTGCACCAGTTCTGCAAATGCAGACAGAAGACGCATTGATTTCCATGCTGTAAGTCCCTGATTTCCATGTTGCAAGTCAGTTGTGTTGCAAGGCAGAGTCCAGCTCTCCCTCAACAGAGTCAGAGAGCAGCAGGCAGCAGGGCGTTACAGTGGACAAGCATTCCTTCCAGGTCAGCAGTCCACAGAGTAACAGTCCTTGTTGCAGCACAGTGGTTCTTCCAACAGAGTCCAGTTTTAGGTCCTTAAATGTCTGATTTGGTGGGGTCAGAGACTCAGTGCTTATACCCAGTTGTGCTTTGAAGTGGGGGAGACTTCAAATAAGGGTATTTGAAGTGCACAGAGTCCCTTTCTTCCCAGCCCTGGCTCCAGACTACCAGTAGGGGTTAATCAGCCCTTTGTGTGTGGACAGGCACTCCCTAGTAAGGTGTAAGTGTCAGCTCCCCTTCCACTCTTCCAGCCCAGGAAGAGCATTCAGTATGCAAATTAATGTAGACGAGTGCTCAGTCACACCTAAGATTCCTGTGTTTGTGGCTGTCTATAGAGAATGAACAAAGAGTAGCTGTCAACCACCCTAGGCATGTGTTGGAGAGAGGATGTAGGCGCACAGAGCTGTAGGGACAGAGAAATGTTCACTTTTTCAAAGTGATATTTCTAAAATAGTAATGCTATAACCGACTTTACCTGTAAAAAGGTTTATCATTATCATCCCAATGATATGAAACATGATGCAGCTACTCCTTTCTGAGCAGGAATTATAGCTTAGAAGTTTATTTAGGAATTCCAAATGCTGGCCTATGAGAGGAGCAGGCCTCACAGTAGTGAAAAACGACTTTGGGAGTTTTTCACTACCAGGACCTGTAAAACTTAGAAGTACATGTCTTACTGTTTGAATACATTGCACCCTGCCCTGTTGGACACAAAAGGCCTACCTTAAGGGTGACATATTTGTAATAAAAGGAGAGTTTGAGGCTTGGAACTAGGTTTTAAGTGCCAAGTTGAATTGACAGTAAACTACACACACAGGCCCTGCAATGGCAGGCCTGAGACAGGTTGGAAAGGCCACTGGTGTGAGGGACACAGGCCCAGTAGTAACATTTAATTTACAGGCCCTGGGTATAAGGTATATCACTTTACAAGGGACTTACAAGTAAATTAAAAAATCCCAGTTGGGTATGAGCCAATATAAACTTGCTTAAGGAAGAAAGCACCGGAACGTTAGCACTGGTCAGCAGCACTGTTTAGCAGTGGCAAAGTGCCTCAGAGTCCTAAAACCAGCATAAGCAAGGTCAGAAAAATGGAGGGAGGCAGGCAAAACGTTAGGGGAAGCCCATCCTAAGGCTGTCAAGTCCAACAGTGTCAATTTGTTTACTATATTCTGTTGTATATTTTCTAGCTTTCTATTTCAGTTTGGGATTTTTACTGCTTGTTTTTATACTTTATTAGTGTTTTGGTACTGCATACATACTTTACACCTTGCCCTACTTTAAGACTGTTGACTCTCGCCATAGCTACAAGGGAGGAGCTCAGGTTAATTTAGTGACTCTAAGAATTTACCCTGACAAAAGTTGTGATTATTTCTTGAGATGAGCAGTAACCCATCATGAATAATATTCCAATTTCTTGTCATTATGCATACCTCCACCCCTAATGGACTGCCAAAGTGTGTCTACCCCTGTACATGACTGCCATCTCCATTCCACTGAGGGTCCATGAAGGCAAAATATTTAGTTAATTTTAATGATCAACTATAAAGGTAGCTAAAATGCCTGTCTCCTCCTCAGTGAAGGTCCTCTTTCTTATAATGGAGGCTGGTTGCAGTTAGGAATCTTGAGCTACTTTGAGATATGTTATGAGTGAGGCATTCCAAGGAAAACAGGACAGATTCCAGAATCTGTGAGGTATTTATGTGATTGCAGGGTAAATGTGAATCTGGTAAGTGAGATTTTGGTCAGGTGTGTGAAATTTCCAAATTCCCTGTGATTTGGAGGTGGATTTTCTACCTCTTTGGAGAACTCCTCACTCATGCAGTATGGTAGAAATTCAACCTTAGCAATCCAACAGTAAATTTAAGATCATAATGTCTGTCATAGGATGCTTTATCTGCTCACATGGGGTATAAGACGCTTCTAAATATTGATATTAAGATGAGCATTGGTGAATACTGTTTGAGCAGAGATGCTCACATAGGCCTATGTAGAAATCAATGCAGGGCTATTAGACTTACACCCTTGGGTAGAAGTCCTCCATACTTTTCACCTTCAACCCTCCTGAATTAGATTTTGTTTGCATTAGCACTCTGAGTGACTTACCACTGCTAACCAGTGCCCAAGTGATTGTGCTCTCTCTTTTAAAACCTGGCAAACCTGGTGAAATTGGGTTCCATGCAATTTACTTATAATGCTCTCCCAAAGTGGTACCACAGGTGCCCAGGGCCTGAACAGTACATACTACTAGGGCGAGCAGCACTCATTGTGCCCCCACTAAGTTAACCTTTTTAAAAGAGGTTTCAGGCCTGCCACTGCAGCATGTAGTGGAGTTTTAGATTTCAATTTCAACCTGGCAAAATAAACCTTTTGCCAAGTCTAAACCTTCTTTTTCACTATATATGTCACCTTTAAAGTTGGCCCTTAAAGCCCATAGGGCAGGGTACATTGTATTAAAAAAGAAGGACATGTGATTCTACGTTTTACATGTACTGGCAGTGAAAAACTCCTAAACCAATTTTTCACAGTTGTAAGGACTATCTCTCCCAAAGAACAATATTGTGTTACCTTATTACATTCAAGAAGTGGTAAATTAAGTTTGGGATCATATAGGAAAATCATACTTATACTCAAATGAAAACCCTCTTTAATAATAAAGTCAGATTTCAAGCTACAATTCTTAAAATGACATTTCTAGAATTTGGCATTTTCTTTTCCTAACCATTTGATGTTAGTTGCCTTTAAATTGGGTCACGTGACAATGACTAGCTTGACAGTTGGCCTTTGTGTTTTCATCCCAGACAGTGAGACAAAGGGAGAATATGCCAGGATGTCTGGGGCAGAGCTATTCCCTGTGCCACTTTGATTTCAAAGGGCTGCCTCCAGCACACTCATAAAGGGCCTTGACACCAGCTTACTGTCACCCTAGACCACTTGGAGACTGGGCAGTGGGAGAAAGGAATTCTCCAGAACCACGTCAGGTTAATAACGTGAGTTCCCCCACTTCAATGTAAGCATGTATAAACACTAGACTTCTTGAACCATTCATCAGATCACTTCTGGACCTGTGGAAGACTCATAGGAAGGACTGCCCTGCTGCATTGGTGCTGGGAAGAATGCCCAGCTGCCATGCTGCCTGAAGAAGAAAGCCTGGACTACTCTGAACCCAAGATCACAAGAGCAACACCAAGGGCTGGCCTCCTCTTCTGAGCTATAGGGACACATGCTCCAGAGAGCTAAATGTAAATGCCCAGCTGACCTGCTGAAACTAGACCTATTTGGACCTACAACTGACCCTGCCAGACCCCTGCTGGCCTCTGCTAGAATGAGTCCCTGATACCCAAGAGATGTCTCTCAAGGCCCTGGACTCTTGGTTGCTATTAGAGTGCGTTCTTTTCAAAAGGGGGAAATCCTAAATTTTCAGGCTGTCATGACCACAAACGGGTCCTTTTACTTCAAGACTGCTGTCTGCAACAAACACTAATGTGAAGCTCCTGTGAACAAGACTCTTTGCTCTACAGCAATGACCAGTGATGACCGAAAACACAAGATCTCCACTTAAGGCTACAGAACTGATAGGCTACTCTGACCGCAAATGCAAAGCTCCAGTAATGACCATCTACAGCACCTGAGCGATCTTCATGCTACAACAACAACCATCCAAAATGGAATGTCTGCGTTACAGCCACCATCATCTG
The DNA here is from genome assembly GCF_031143425.1 of Pleurodeles waltl. NCBI lineage: Eukaryota > Metazoa > Chordata > Amphibia > Caudata > Salamandridae > Pleurodeles > Pleurodeles waltl. The sequence goes on from NC_090447.1 coordinate 231,799,852, forward strand.
CAACATTCTTCTTCCCCCTCGTGACTTCCTCCGCCATGAACGAGGCTCTTCATGCCAGACTTTAAAAAGGAAGGTTTTTCAGAGAGACTAACCTTGTCCCTTTATCCGAGTTGGCTCCATGGCTCTCGGCCTAAACTTGTGACTTTCCTTCTGCTTAGCACAACCAGATGACTGCCAGTAGCTCTTGTGCTTTTAGGTGCTATATATTTACCTAAAACTTTGTAATTTAATTTCTCTGGTTCCACTGACTGGATTTTTTGTTGTTCTGGTATCATTTTATTTATTAAAATGTACTGTTTTTCTAATTTGGTGTTTTTTTTTCTTGTGTCATGGCTTCACTTTATTAATGTTTGTGTGATGCATAAATATTTTATGGATGACCTCTAAGTCAAGCCTGGCTTCTTTTGTGCAAAGCTACCATCATGTAAAGCCAAGGTTGATTATGTAATTTTTGCAGTTCACTCTGACAGGGATTGTGGTTGTTGCTTGAGAAGGGTCTTCGCCCCTAACCAAAAACTATATTTCCTACGATGTGGATAACTCTGTAACAGATTTCCCTTAGTACATTGGGCCCATTGAGCTGGTATCTCATATGCCCTTTTATTCCTGGATTTTCTCACATATATTGTTCATGGTACAGCCTTCAAACATATTTTACATGATTCTTCTACTCCCATGGTCTTTTTCTTGCATCTGGTACAGTATCTGTACAGTCTACCAACACTATCACTAGAGTATCCCTCACGGGCAAGAGGCACATTGATGGAGGGGACAAGACACCTGCCACATCTATACACAACTCCTAAGGAGGGGTACCACAGGGGAAAACCTTGCTCTTGTTAGGTTTAACCCTCAACCACTCTAATGGTTGTATTCTTCATCATTGGGTTCACCGTGACTCCTAAAGGTCAGAGTGGGATCAACCATCTTCCAGGGACCTCTTCAAAGAAAGTTAACAAGGGGGCTTAACTCTAAGGTAAACATTCCTCATCCACTCCCAAAGTATCCCTTTATTAATGAGGTAGATGGGAACGTTTAAAAACTATGTAACAATGGGGTTTATAGGGCTTAATGGTCCCATAACCATAAATTCACCAATTACACCAACATGTTTCCACACTACACTAGTGGCCTATGAAGGTGGCAGGGTTTCATCAGAGTGGGTTCCAATTTATACCTTGCCCCCGGCCTTGTGTTTCACATGTTTTTGTCTAGCATGCAAAGACACTCAAAGCATACAAGGGAAGTCATATACTTGCCATTCCGGGTTTCTAACCTGTAATCATAAAATACATGGCATGACTTGACATGCTACCTTCCTGCTAATGAAGTGACACTAACTAATCCCCATTGTGTGTGCCAATCGCACGCTACACATGTGTGAGCTACACTAACACTCATTGGTGTCCTTTTAACTTTCATATGCACCATCAAAACAGCTTTTTGCTTCAAAACTTTTGTGTGCTATACCTGTGTGAAGCAGCAGCTGACCCACCTCATGTTTATGTCAGAGGTGAGACTTGATACACGCAATCTGGCTCACACCACAGTGCCAGAATATCACAACAACCAATACCTAAGACACCTCTCATCACGGCATGAAATACACTCAATGCAACCATACATTTGAGACTGTCCTGCTGTGTTAGAAAGTGCCATATTTGCACTCACCCGATGATTGGGATTCTCTGACCCCACAGGACAGGAGAGTGTAGGCCCAGTAGTCAAACCCAGAACAGGCAATAGAACAAATTATAATGGTTGTCAAACGTCTCTACCCTCTTCAGCACCTATTTGGCTCCAGTCTTCCTGGCGTGAGGCAGATAATGCCTAGTGGAGAAGGCTTATATCCACCCTGGCCCAGCTGCTTTTAACTAGCTGAAGAACTATCCAACCAATCCAAGGTGCTGTAGAAGTCTCTCCAGCTGTTGTGTAGCCGGGGTGATAGGAGGCGTTAGACGCCTTGTTGTGGTTCATCCCTGCTTCACTTCGATACATTTTTTTGTCCGTCGTCTAATTCATTATAATCTCGCTACATATTGCGAGCACTTCCATTCCTGGCATCTCTCTTTCACTAGTTCCTAGGCAACATTATTTTGCTTTTCAGATATCCATATTTTTCAGATATGACAGAGAGAACGGGCCCGAGACAGTCATTGTGATTGCCGTAACTGTGTGTTGAGACCCACCAGGTAAACCGAATGAGGGATTATAGAACACTATATTGAGATTTCCGTATGGAGCAATTACATTTGCTGATTCAGACAATGTCTTGCATTAGTGATATATTTTGACTTGACATTTATCTCTATAAAGGGATCTCGGTTACTGTGCAATGCTTGAGGAAGGAATCTATCTACGATGGAGGATTATTGGAGCTCTATGAGTTCCCATCTTAAAAGTAAAACAGTTATACCACACTGTTCCTGTTGCAAAGTGGTGCAACACTTGAATGGAGCTGGCTCGGGAGTAGGTCCGGGTTATCACTCTCTTGAGAACATGCATTCACTGAAGCTATTGATAATTTTAAGCTACCTTTTGGAGCTAATGCTAATTTCAAGCTACCTTTTAACACTCTTTGAAGGGTAACCTAGGAGCATGATGATTATGATAAGAAATGACACCAAACAATAAATCATGCATGATTTGGTGCATGTATATACATCTTGTGGGTATATTTTCACAGTGTGTGTCTCTCCTGCATGAGAATCACATCTACTGGTGATAATTGGCACCTTTATCTTTTCTTTTTTCACCCTTTTTTTCCCCTCTATATTATAGGAAGATATATTCCATAATCATTATAGCCTTTCCTGGGATAGCTTTATGTATGCCCTGAAGAAGGTGAGTGACCATTTGTTGCCACTTGTCACCGAAACATAGGTCAGCACTATCGCTTAGGACAAAGACATTGCACTGGACTTCTCTTTCCCTTCCAATATATCTGGTGTGGACTATGACTTATGGAAAGTATTGTCATCAACAGACAAGACAACTTTATGAATTGATAAATACCACAACAGGAATAGAGGATTCATTGTAACAATGTAATCTGCGTATTGTAAAGTTATAATCATGTTGAATTAGTATACTGAGACCAGTTAGTCCTATTGGGAAAGTTCTTCATGTTTGTGTCTTTAAGTGCTATTTATGTATATTGTTAGACTTTTCATGCTTGGCATGGTTTTGCCTCTGCTCCCCAGGTTGTTGATGTGTGCTGGACTCTGATTTTACTGTTTTTGTTTATCTGGGCACTTTACCACTGCTACCCAGTGCTAAAGTGCAAGTGCTCCATTACAAAATGTGTATGAAATTGGCTTATCCATGATTGGCATATCTGATTCACTAGTAAGTCCCTAGTAAAGTGCACTAGAGGTGCCAGGGCGTGTAAATCAAATGCTACTAGTGGGCCTGCAGCACTGTTTGTACCACCCACATAAGTCGCTCTGTAATCATGTCTCAGACCTGCCACTGCAGTGTCTGTGTGTGCAGTTTTAACTGTAGATTCGACTTGGTAAGTGTGCCCACTTGCCAGGCCTAAATCTTTCCTTTTCTTACATATCAGACCCCCCTAAGGTAGGCCCTAGGTAGCCCCAAGTGCAGGGTGCAGTGTATGGTTAAGGTAGGACATATAGGGGGTCATTACGACCTCGGCGGTAAAAGGCGCTTACCGCCAGACAGAAGACCGCCATAACACCGCCGCGGCCGCGGTAAACCGCCACGGTCATTCTGACCCACAACAGGCAAACCGCAAAAATACCAACATCCACAAAAGTCCGCCACACCAAAGGTCAGCGATAAACTGGCGATGACCAAACCTCCACCGTCACGCCAACAGAAATACGCCCACACTATCACGACACACGAATCCACGCGGCGGTCTTTCAACCGCGGTATTCTATTGGCAGTACACACCGCTGCGGTCGAAATACACATGCTCTTACAAAACACTACCACATTGGACAATTCGAAATACACACACCTGATACACATACACACACCACTCCCACACACCCAATACAATATAAAACACACACCCACATCACCCACAAACCCCTACGACCAGAAATTCTGAGAGAAGGCCAGAGAGAGACACCACAGTCAACTACCAAGCATCCACAGGCACACAATACCAATACCCACAGAACTTCCACGCACCTCACACAATACACCACTAGATAGCACCCCACCAATCACTACACACTCCACCCACACATCATCCACACCACCACATGGCACCTCAAAGACACCCCAGGTTCTCAGATGATGAACTCAGGGTCATGGTGGAGGAAATCGTACGAGTAGAGCCCCAGCTGTTCGGGACACAGGTGCAGCACACCACCATTGCCAGGAAGATGGAGCTATGGAGCAGAATAGTCGACAGGGTCAACGCTGTGGGACAGCACCCAAGAAATAGGGACGACATCAGGAAGAGGTGAACGACCTACGGGGGAAGGTGCGTTCCATGGTATCAAGGCACAACATCGCGGTACAGCGGACTGGCGGCGGACCCCCACCTCCTCCCCCAGAATTTACAACATGGGAGGAGTAAGTCTTGAACATCCTGCATCCTGAGGGCCTCGCAGGAGTCGGTGGAGGAATGGACTCTGGTAAGTCTCATCTTCACTACTTCATCCCCCCCACCCCACCTGCATGCCAACTCATACTCCCACCCTCACCCCCACCCCCATCACAACTACCCCTTGCAAATGTCTCACCATCACAACCCACCCATCCCAAAACCTAGCCCTGCATGCGGCCCCAAAGCATGGACACCCATCACCAAAGCATGCCCCATGCACATATCCATCCCCCCCCCCAAAAACACCATCACAACAGCCCCCACAAAGGAATGCCAGCACTGGGGTACACGGGCACCCACCCATTGCAAGCCATTGGCACACACAGAAGCAATAACCATACTTTTATACCCCTGCAGGACCCGAACGCCAGGTCACCGCGCAGGAGGGTCCACAAATGTCCACTCCACCCCCAGAAGAGGCCCACAGTGATGACAGCAGCTCTGTCTCCCTGGATCTAGATGACCAACCCGGTCCATCGGGGACCTCGGGACAGTTGGTTCCCCTCAGACAGTCACAGGCCACAGCAGACATTCCCTCCTCTGGGAACACCAGCACAGCACCCACCCAGCGGGCCCATACCTCTGTCCCCAGGACACGTCAATCAGTGGTGTGTCCACCACTACAGGGAACCCAGGCTAACCCAACACCCCAACAACAACAGGGACCTGGGGGCAGTGGTAGTGGGCACAGGGTCCAGGGGATGGAGGCCCAGGGAAACAGGGGAACTGGGAGGGCTGCTGTGCGACAGGGGAGGGACAGGCCAAGGGAACTCACTCTCCACGAGGCCCTCTCCTCCATCATGGGAGCATACCACCGCTCCCAGGAGACGATGGCGACGGTCCTGGCCAGGTTTCAGGAAATCCAGCTTCTGAAGGAGCAACAGTATATGGGGTTCAGGGAGGAACTAAGAAACATCAGTTCCGCCATGGGTACCATCGTAGTGGCCCTGAATGAGTTAATCACCACATTGCGGAACACTGTGGCACCTCAAAGGGCCCCTGTCACTAGCATGGACCAAGAACTGGCTACCACCTCCGCCGGCGCTAGTGGACAGGAGGCCCCGACACAAGACCAACAGGCCACCAGAACCCCACCCCCTGCAGAAGGAGAACCACCCCGCAAGCGGGCCCTGAGATCCAGGAAGAAGACAGAGTAAGATGTCAAGACCCCCGCCAGCAAAGGATACCGCCCTGATTGTCATCCCACTGTCCCACATTGTCACCCTGTCCAACCTTAAACTGCCCCTGCTCCACTTCCCACCGGCATTTGGACACTTCACCTGTGAACCTGATAGTCTGGACTCTGCCATGGACAATCCTCCACCATCACCCCTCACCGATTTGCAACCACCCACCCAAATTGGAGCACTTGAATAAACACACTTATTGCACATAAACAATCTGGAGTCTGTCTGTGATTTTAACAAATGTATTAGACATGACAGTGCCAACATTTTTATTCACATTGTGATGCCAACAAACCGCTGTCACACAGCTGTAGTCCATGGGGAAACAAAGCAGATGTCACGCAGTGGGGCCCACAGCTCTGAAAACGGAAGGGAAAGTCACAACACAGTTACCATACACTGGGGGAAAAAGTCAGACAGTAGAGAGGTGGGAGTCTTTAAGTAAATGTAATATGCCGGTGTGTACTCTTACCTGTGTGTCACTGAAAATATTGCTCTATTACTGTGTTCCTGTTGTCTATGTCGTCCTCTTCAGCTTCCTCTTCTTCACTCTCCACAGGCTCCACACCTGCTACAACACCACCATCTGGACCATCCTCCTGCAGAAAAGGCAACTGGCGGCGCAAAGCCAGGTTGTGAAGCATACAGCAGGCCACGATGATCTGGCACACCTTCTTTGGTGAGTACATTAGGGATCCACCTGTCATGTGGAGGCACCTGAACCTGGCCTTCAGGAGGCCAAAGGTGCTTTCGATCACCCTCCTAGTCCGCCCATGGGCCTCATTGTAGCGTTCCTCTGCCCTGGTCCTGGGATTCCTCACTGGGGTCAGTAGCCAGGACAGGTTGGGGTAACCAGAGTCCCCTAATAGCCACACCCGGTGCCTCTGGAGTTGACCCATCACATACGGGATGCTGCTATTCCGCAGGATGTAGGTGTCATGCACTGAGCCAGAGAACTTGGCATTAACATGGGAGATGTACTGGTCTGCCAAACAGACCATCTGTACATTCATTGAATGATAACTTTTCCTGTTCCTGTACACCTGTTCACTCCTGCTGGGGGGTACCAAAGCCACATGTGTCCCATCAAAGGCACCTATGATGTTGGGGATATGTCCAAGGGCATAGAAATCACCCTTCACTGTAGGCAAATCCCCCACCTCAGGGAAAACGATGTAGCTCCGCATGTGTTTCAGCAGGGCAGACAACACTCTGGACAACACCTTGGAAAACATAGGTTGAGACATCCCTGATGATATTGCCACTGTTGTTTGAAATGACTCACTTGCTAAGAAATGGACTACTGACAGCACCTGCACTAGAGGTGGGTTCCCTGTGGGTTGGCGGATGGGTGACATCAGGTCTCCCTCCAGCTGGGCACACAGTTCATAAATAGTGGCTCGGTCAAGCCTGTATGTCAGTATGACATGTCTTTCCTCCATTGTCGACAGGTCCACCAGCGGTCTGTACACGGGAAGATTCCTCCATCTCCTCGCATTGCCCAGCGGACGGTGCCTAGGAAGGACAACAGCGAGCACAGAGTCAATTAACCCACAGGTACGTTCCCACAGCTTGCACACAACACGATTTACTGTTGTGAGAAAACAGGGCTGATTGCAGAGGCCCCATAACTTTTTGCCCCCATTTTCCTCTTTTTGCTGGTGTTTTCCTGACTTTGATGGTGCCCTGGGTACTGCTAACCAGTCCCAGGGCCTGTGCTCTGTGTAAAATGGATATGCAAATTAGGCTAATTATAATTGGCTAAGTTAACCTACCTATAAGTCCCTAGTATATGGTAGGGCATGTAGGTTTAGGGACCACAGCATAGGTGGTGCACACCTAGGTGCACTGCTGAGGTGCCCAGTGTCATTTTAAAAGCAAGCCTGCCTTGCTGGCTGCTTTTAAATTAAAGTTATATGCAAATTCGACTTTGGAATTAAAAGTACTTCCAAAGTCTTAAACTACCTTATTTTTACATATAAGTCACCCCTAAGGTGTGCCCTATGTGCCCCTAGGGCTGGGTGCCATGTAACTATAAGCAGGGACGTTATAAAAATAGATTTATAAGCCCTGGTGAGGTAAAAACAGCCAAATTCGTTTTTCCCTCATTGAAGTAAATGGCCTTCATAGGCTAGAATGGGCAGACTTTATTTTAAATATTAAAGTCTCCTTAAATGTTACATACCAAGAATTTGGTATCAAATTAATTGTTGTAATAAATCCCACAACTTCCAGTTGTTGGATTTAATATAACTTGTTCAGGTAAAAAGTTTAGACTTTACCTAAAAAGTTGCCAATTTCAGCTCTGCATTGTTTTTGCTGCTGTGCTCTGATTGGCCAGCCTGCAGCAGCTTCTGCCAGGCTGCCTTGATGAGGTGTGAAGTGGCCAGGCTTCACACAAAGGAATGTGCTTGGGGGAGAGAATCTCCCCTCAGCAGATGGTGAGGCAGGAAGGGGGAGGGCTGCCAAACTGGTCTTCAAAGGCAGAGAAGGACATTTGGAGCACCCAGCAACACCCCCACATCCTGCAACCCCAGACAATTAGGTGCCCCCTTGATTAGATTAGGAGAGGGGTGTGTTTATGATTTTTAGCCACACCAGTGGGTGGGCTCAGCCAGATGTAACCTCCAAAAATCAGATTCATCCATGTTGGATTTTTAGAGACTGTTGCCTTCTGGGATGGATTTTTGCCACACTTCCCAGGAAGTGGTCATCACAGGGGGACGACCCTGTCCCTGATTGGAGAACCAGGGCCCCCCTGCTTTTCACCCAGGAGCAAGGATAAAACTGGCAGACCTGCACCCACGCCTCAGATCCCCTCCAGAATTCAACAAGAAAGGAACTAAAGAAGAAGAAGGACTGCCCTGCTGGACCCCTGGCCTGCACCTGGACCCTGCACTCAGAAGGACTGCACCAGCTGCACACTTGGGCTTCACCACAAGAAGGACTTTGCCTGGCTTCAACTGGTTCAAGGAGGGACTCCCTGTTTGCTACAGGTGAAAAATTGCTAAACCAGAGTCCCCTGCACCAACTCCTGAAGAAAGCGACCAGCTGACCACTGTCCAGTGGCCAAAAAGGAGTTTGCGCCAGGTGCATTCTGGGAGTTGAAGTCCGCACCCCCCAAGGACCATCACAGAACTTCTGGACCCTTGGGGTGAGCTGTGGACCCCAAAAGAACCTTAAAAGAACATCTGGGTGAAGCCCCAGAAGTTTGGAAAAGATTTGAGAATTTTTGGAAAAAAGCTCCAGAGAGGGACCGACCCGCCGCGGAAATTCTAGCCGGCTTGCCTCAACCGCGACCCGGCCTGACTTCGTGGTTCGTCCCGGTAAAGAAAAACATCCAAAAAAGAGACTAAGTCCGAACGTAAAAAGTTGACCGGGACCTCCCAGCCATCGTATCCGAGAAGGGCTCCATGGACGTCGGATCAAGATCCAGGTTTACCCCGGTCGAAGGATTTTCATCTCGAAAAAACGACTAAGTCCGAAGGTAAAAGTCTCCACCGAGGAAACCCACATCGCGTATCCAGACAAGGGCTCCAGGAGGTCGGATTCAACTGGCAGGTTCGTCCCGGTGAAGAAAAACTTCAAAATAAAGACTAAGTCAGAAGGTAACTTTTTAACCGAGGCCTCCCGCGACCTGTAGCAGAGCAGGGCTCCATCGCGGTCGGCCTGAAAGTTTGACTTTGCCCCGGTCAAGGTGCAACCAGATGACCCGATTGGCGCTTTTTGTTTCTAAGCGCTAGAAAAGTAATAATTCTTTAAAAATTCATATCTCCGGTTCCCCTGAACCGATTTTAATCGTTTTTGTGTCATTTTAAAGATAAAAATATAAACTATTTTTATAAATTGGTTTTGGATTTTTAAACTGTTTCCTGTGTTTTATTTAATTATTGTTTTGTGATATTTGAATGCTTTACACTTTGTCTCCTAAGTTAAGCCTTGACGCTCGTTGCCAAGCTACCAAGGGTTGAGCTGGGATTAATTTACTGAGACCTAACTGTACCTAGGAGGAGGTTAGTGGCTTGTTGCTAGGTGTAGGTACCTACCTGCCCTACCAATAACCCATTTTCCAACAACTGTGCATTGAATGGTTTGTATGAGTGTTGAGGAAAGGCCTAGGTATGTGTGACGTAGTAGAAATTAAGCCATGTGGGCCCTTGAAATGGCGGCTGCCTGACCTGTGAAGTGTGACAATGGGATGTGAGGTCAATGCGCTGGCGTGGCACACCGTGGCGGTAGGCGGTCGAAGACCACGGCGCAAAGCTGCATTGGTTAACATAGAACCCTATGGGTTTCACGAGCCAATGACGATGTGCGCCGGCGGTCGTGGTACGCACCGCCGCGGTACGCACCGCCGTGGGCGTGACTGCCATTTTCTATCTACTTAATCACTCGATACATGATCTTCCACAGGAGAGGACCTACACTGCAAGTGCTGCTGTGACCTCGGTCTGGAAGAGACAATGGCTGCTGCGACTGGGGAAAGGGCCCCTGCCTTCACTTCTGAAGAATTGGAGAAACTCGTGGATGGGGTCCTCCCCCAGTATGCGCTACTCTACGGTCCTCCAGACCAACAGGTAAGAACACTGGGACCATGCTTTGTGGGCAATGCCTGGGTTGAGTCGGATGGATGAAAGATGGTGGGGAGGGGAGCGATTGAGGCATGCATCAGACGACAGATGAGAGCATTGGCCACATGTCAAGGGTGGGGATGGGGGGCCACTCACATCAAGCATGCAGAAGGTGATGATTTTTTTTCTCCCCCTGTACATGTCACATAGGTCAGTGCCCACCAGAAAGTCACTATTTGGCGTGCCATCGCCAAGGACGTCCGGACCCTGGGGGTCCACAACAGACGGGGCACCCACTGCCGGAAGAGGTGGGAGGACATCCGACGCGGGAGCAGGAAGACGGCGGAGGCTCTGCTGGGGATGGCCTCCCAACATATGAGGGGTGCCAGTCATCAATTGACCCCCCTAATGTCCCGGATCCTGGCGGTGGCCTACCCCGATTTGGATGGGCGCGTGAGGACATCACAGCAGACACAAGGGGGTGAGTACACTCTCATTCTGGTGACTTTGCGTGCAGTGGAGGTGTCTGGGTGGGGGAGGTGGGCTGTGGGTATCCCTAGGCCAGGGCGATTTCTGTAGGCTAGGCCCCTCCGTAAGGCATGACCCTGTGCCCCCGCCCCCCACCTCTGTAGGGTGCCAAGTACAGCTATTCATGGCCCTGTGTCATCTATGTATGCAGTTGTCGTCCATAGGCTTGTAGGCCATGTCCCACTGATTGAGTAGTGGACCCCAAGTGCGCAGCGTAGTGCAGGGGGCTTCTGTGTCTGTCCTCTCCGCCAACGGTAGCTGTAATCCATGCACTCAACATGTCTTTCTTTCTCCCCCCCCTTTTTTGTGGTCTTCCTGTTCATGTGTGCATTAGCATCATCAGGCGGAGGAGAAGTGGCATCAGAGCACGAGGGAGCTGCATCCCACATGGCCCTGGAGGGCCATGCAATGGACTCTGAGTACACCAGTGGGACGGAGGGCGAGGGGAGCTCCACAGCGGGACTCGTGCTGATGTCAGTGGCAGCAACTTATCCTCTGAAGGGAGCTCCCTTGTGGTGGCGGCAACATCCGTCCCCCCCGCAACAACAGGTACAGCCGCCACCCAGCGCACCAGCACTGCCCTCCCAGCAGCCCCTCAGCGTTTGCCCCGTGCCCGCTCACCCAGGAAGTGGGGCATCTCCTTCGCCCCAGGCACCTCAGGTCCTGCCCCTGCCACCCCTGCTGCCCTCAGTGAGGAGGTCATTGACCTCCTGAGGACCATCATTGTTGGGCAGTCTACCCTTTTGAATGCCATCCAGGGTGTAGAAAGGGAGGTGCACCGGAGTAATGCATACCTGGAGGGCATTCTTTCGGGTCAGGCTGCCCATCAGCGATCGTTCAACGCTCTGGCCTCAGCACTGACGGCAGCAATTGTCCCTGTCTCTAGCCTCCCCCCTCCAACTTCCTCCACCCAGACCCAATCCCCTGTACCTCTGCCTATCCCAGACACACCTACAGACCAGCCTGCACACACCTCAACACCCAAGGGAAGCTCATCCAGACATAAGCACCACACATCACACAAGCATTCACACAAGCAACATCCACATGCAGACACACCAACACCCACTGCCTCCACTGTGTCCCCCTCCTCCTCGTCTCCCTCCTCCCTCCCTGTCACGTCTCCACTCACACTTGCATGCACAACATCTTCAGCCACTACGTCCATCACCAGCACACCCACCAGAACACTCCGCACATGTGCAGTCACCACCCCCACTACCATTTACACGTCCCCTGTGTCCTCTCCCAGTGTGTCTGTCACCCCCTCTTCCAAACCACACAAACGCAGGCAGCCACCCACCCAACAGACATCCACCTCACGACAGCCTCCAGCCCAAGCACCTGCACCCAAAGACACCAGACTTCACACTCCTACAACCACATCCTCTTCCTCCACTCCCATACCCACTACACCTAGCCGTCCCTCTCTTTCCAAATTGATTTTCCTTTCCAAACTTGACCTCTTTCCAACAACTCCCCCACCCCGTCCATCTCATAAGACTGCAATCAGCACCTCAGCCACCACCAAACCAGGACCTATCAAGACTGTTGTCCAAGGACTGTGGAGTCCCCCACCCTCAAGGGCAACTAGTTCTGCTACGAGCCAAAGCACGGCCAGCCCACCCCCGGAAAAACACCCAAAGATTACCAGTGCCCGGCGCGAGAGGCCAAGGACACCAGGGACCAAAATCCCTACCCTGGCTCCGGCTGGAAGTGGGGTGCCACCTGGCACACCGCCAAAGGTGGGAAAGGGCCACAGACGACCAGGGAAGGATGGGAAGGGCAGCATGCCCGACAAGTCCGGCAGCAGGCCAGCTGCCCAGGAGGGCCCCACCAGCCCCATCCCAGGTGTGTAGGAGGACACCCAGAGGCCCGGAACGGCAGGCCAGGAGGGCCCCGCAAGCCAACAGACAGATGGGCAGGAAGGCCCCGCCAGCCACATGTCAGGTGGCGAGTGACATCCATGCCTGGGCCGGAACCGCTGCACTGGACACTCATCTCAAGCACCGCTGAACTGGGCCCTTTCACTCAAGCACAGCTCCGCTGGGCACCGCCGTCTCAAGCACCGCTGCCCTGGGCCCTTCATCTCAAGCACCGCTCCACTGGGCACCGCCGTCTCAAGCACCGCTGCACTGGGCCCTTCATCTCAAGCACCGCTCCGCTGGGCACCGCCGTCTCAAGCACCGCTGCACTGGGCCTTTCATCTCAAGCACCGCTGCACTGGGCCCTTCATCTCAAGCACCGCTGAACTGGGCCCTTCATCTCAAGCACCGCTGCACTGGGCCCTTCATCTCAAGCACTGCTCCGCTGGGCACCGCTGTCTCAAGCACTGCTGCACTGGGCCCTTCATCTCAAGCACCGCTGCACTGGGCCCTTCATCTCAAGCACCGCTGCACTGGGACCTTCATCTCAAGCACCGCTGCACTGGGCCCTTCATCTCAAGCACCGCTGAACTGGGCCCTTCATCTCAAGCACCGCTGCACTGGGCCCTTCATCTCAAGCACCGCTCCGCTGGGCACCGCCGTCTCAAGCACCGTTGCACTGGGCCCTTCATCTCAAGCACCGCTACACTGGGCCCTTCATCTCAAGCACCGCTGCACTGGGCCCTTCATCTCAAGCACCGCTCCGCTGGGCACCGCCGTCTCAAGCACCGCTGAACAGGGCACCACCGTCTCAAGCACCGCTGAACAGGGCACCGCCGTCTCAAGCACCGCTGCACTGGGCCCTTCATCTCAAGCACCGCTGCACTGGGCCCTTCATCTCAAGCACCGCTCCGCTGGGCACCGCCGTCTCAAGCACCGCTGAACAGGGCACCGCCGTCTTAAGCACCGCTGAACAGGGCACCGCCGTCTGAAGCACCGCTGCACTGGGCCCTTCATCTCAAGCACTGCTGCACTGGGCCCTTCATCTCAAGCACCGCTCCGCTGGGCACCGCCGTCTCAAGCACCGCTGAACTGGGCCCTTCATCTCAAGCACCGCTGCACTGGGCCCTTCATCTCAAGCACCGCTCCGCTGGGCACCGCCGTCTCAAGCACTGCTGAAAAGGGCACCGCTGAACTGGGCCCTTCATCTCAAGCACCGCTGGCCCATTGGCGGAAGGGGCTGTGCCGCATCTGTGTCGGGCAGGGCTGCACGAAGCACTCTGGGCACCAGTCCCCCTCCAGAACCAGTGGACACTGTCATCCACTTGAGAGACTGTGGCTTTGCACTCCCCAGGATGGTACAGTGGGCAAGCCACCCACTGTGTGGACTTGAGAGACTGTGGCTTTGCACTCCCCAGGATGGGACAGTGGCCATGGAGGCCCCTCGTGGATCTGGCGTTGTGTACTCATGTGGCTGAGGTGCCCCCCCTTCCCTTCCCCCTGAGGTGCCTGTAGTTGTTCTATCTGATGCCCCTGAAGTGTTCTCTCCGTTGGTGTCAGGTATCCTGTGTGGGCCTTGCCCATGTGATTTGGGCCCAGTGGTCCACGGACAATGACTGCTAAAAGTATCGGACTTTTAATATTTATGTATATATTAGTTTTAAATGTGTGATATTTTTATATGCCAATAATACAATATATTCGACTGTTTATGATCATTTCATTTTGTCTTTGCATTCTTCCGGGGGGTTTGTGGGTTGTAACAGTGATGTATTGCTATGCATTGATGTGTGTGTTGTAGTGGGTGAGGGTGGTGGTGGGTGTGTAGCGGATGTGTGCCCGTAATATTTTCTCCTCCCCCCTCCCCTGTGTCGTAGGTGCAGTACTCACCGTAGTCTTCTGCGCCGGCGTTCGTGCTCCTGGTAGAGGAGCAGGAATACAATAGCTGGTAGGATGTGTAGTTCGGGTTCCATGCTGTCCAGATTCCTCGTGGGGTGTATGGAGGTGAGCGTTTTCCGTTTGAAATGTCTGTTTCTGCCGTGTTTTTATCAGCGGGGCTACCGCCCCGGAAAAGGTGGCGGATTGGTGGGTTGTGATAGGGTGGGCGGTACATTGACTCCCGCCTGTCTGTTGGCGGTGACCGCCGCGCTGTTTGTTTGTCCCTCCGTGGCAGGCGGAGTGTTAATGTGGCGGTCTCTGTTGGCGGTTTCCGCCAGGGTCAGAATTCCATTTTTTTAACCGCCAGCCTGTTGGCGGGTTAGCCGCCGCTTTAACACCGACCGCCAGGGTTGGAATGACCCCCATAGTAATGTGTTTTATGTTTCCTGACAGTGAAATATTGCTAAATTTGTTTTTCACTGTTGCAAGGCCTGTCCCTCTCATAGGTTAACATGGGGGTTACCTTTAAATCTGATTAAAGTGTAGATTCTCTTTGGAGCGGATGGACATGTGGAGTTTGGGGTCTCTGAGCTCACAATTTAAAAATACATCTTTTATTAAAATTGATTTTAAGATTGTGTGATTGAAAATTCCACTTTCAGAAAGTGAGCATTTTCTTGCGTATACCATTTCTGTGACTCTGCCTGTTTGTGGATTCCTTTCTTGGTCAGTTTGACAGTTGGGCTGGTTGCATCTCACACTAGACAGTGACACAGAGGGAGCTGGGGCGTACCCTGCACATCCGGATGAGCCATCTGTGCTAGGAGGGAGGGAAGGAGTGGTCACTCACACCTGAAAGAGCTATGCCTGCCCTCACACAATGCAGTCTCCAACCCACTGGTGAGTGTCTGGAACCTGGCCTGGGCAAGGAAGGATTCCACATTCAAAAGCGACTTTACTTTGAAGTAGGCCTACTTCAAAGGAGAAATTGGGTATAAGAAGGGCACCCAAAACCACAGACTCTAGAAACCTTTCTGGAAACAAGAGGAACCTCTGCCAGGAGAAGAGCTGAGGAAGAAGAGCTGCCCTGCCTGTGACTGTGCTTTGTGGAGCTATCCTGCAGTTGTTGCTTCTGCCAGAGTAAGAGGGCAAAGACTGCACTTTGTGTGCCTTGAGAAGAAATCTCCAAGGGCTTGACCTAGAGCATGCCTCCTGTTGTTTGAAGTCTCAGGGACAGCAAAGACTTCTCTCTGCCAGCACCTGGAGTCTCTGGAGAGACACCTATTCTGCCCTGTGGTGCCCATCTAGTTCCTGGCACCCTGAAAGAAGAAGCTGGCAGCCTAAAGACAAGGAAATCCATGCACAGAGTGCTGTGCGGGGAAAAGATTGACACAACTCCGATCTGCAGCCAAAGAAATGTTGCGCCGCCGGCTCCACAGCTAAAAAATTGACGCACGCCGGAAACATGACCGAAGAATCTACGCACGGAGCAGGAGAAACGCTGCACAGCATCGCTGATGGAGACTGGGAGATGGCAACCCGCGCTACGGGGTTTTCGGATCATCGTGTGGCTGGATTTCCGACTCAAGTACCGCTGGGCTTGTAAAAACAACGCAAGGCCTGCCCAGACCCAAGAGTGCTGACCGGATCGACGCATCGCTCTCCTGCAGAGAGAAGAAATGGCGCACCCCGACCCGACAAAAGGAGAAACGACGCAAGGTCCCACTCCTGAGTGGAATCAATGCATCGCAAGCCCTTTTTGATGCACACTCGCTCGCGCAGGGTTATTTTTAACGCACCCAAAGTACTTTTTCACGCTAACAGTGTTAGTGTGTTTTTAAAACTACTTAAAACTCTTTTTGCATTTTTATGGATAACTTGACTTGTGTATTGTGGATTTTTGTCGTTTTTGTCGTTTTTTGTTAAGATAAATATTTTCTATTTTTCTGTGTGTTGGTACAAATACTTTACACCTAGCACTCTGAAGTTAACCCTACTGCTCTGCCAAGCTACCAAGGGGTAAGCAGGGGTTAGCTGAGGGTGATTCTCTTTTATCCTGACTAGAGTGAGGGTCTTTGCTTGAACATGGGGTAACCTGAATGTCAACCAAAGTTCCTATTTCTAAGAAGCTCACACTTAACTCCATATTTATTTTTAGCTTAACTTCAGAGCGCTAGGTGTAAAGTATTTGTACCAACACACACAGTAACTTCATGAAAACACTACAAAATGACACAACACCGGTTTAGAAAAATAGGAAATATTTATCTAAACAAGACAAGACCAAAACGACAAAAATCCAACATACACAAGTCAAGTTATGAATTTGTAAAGATTAAACTCAAAAATAGCGCTTAGAAACAAAAATGCTTCAATGAGATGTTAACACGGCGTCGTGACGGAGTCGTGACGGAGTCGTTCCCAACAAGCCGACACCAGCGGCGCCAGACACGGAGTCGTGTAGACCCCCAAGTACAGTACCTTTGGTGAAGAGTGAAAACAAGCCGATGCACGAAGCCGGGAATCGCGGCGTCTGTGCGAAACGTTGAATCCGTGCACTTCGAGCGGCGTCGGTCACAACGTAGTGCGGCGACTTCCACGGAGTCGCGGACTTCAGCGGGGCTGCTGCGGCGACGGGCCTGCGAAGAGCGTCGCGTTCCAGCGAAGGTCACGGCGTCAGGTGCAGGCGGCGTTACCGGATTCAGCAGCGGCGGCGGTCCGGAGTCGTCCGAAGTCGATTTCTTTGGATTTCCACCAGCTTTCCTTTCAAGGGCCCAGGGACTGGATAGGGCACCACTTGTCGGGGTAGGAGTCTCTCCAGAGACTCCAGGTGCTGGCAGAGAGAAGTCTTTGCTGTCCCTGAGACTTCAAACAACAGGAGGCAAGCTCTAACTCAAGCCCTTGGAGATTTCTTCACAAGTTGGAAGGCACACAAAGTCCAGTCTTTGCCCTCTTACTCTGGCAGAAGCAGCACTGCAGGAAAGCTCCACAAAGCACAGTCACAGGCAGGGCAGCACTTCTTCCTCAGCTATCAGCTCTTGTCCAGGCAGAGGTTCCTCTTGGTTCCAGAAGTGTTTCTCAAGTCTGTAGATTTGGGTGCCCTTCTTATACCCATTTTAGTCTTTGAAGTCACCTTTCTTCAAAGGGGACTCACACCTACTTGTGAAATCCTGCCTTGGCCAGGCAATCCCTCAGACACACAGCAGGGGGTTGGAGCCGGCATTGTCAGAGGCAGACACAGTCCTTTCAGATGAGAGTGACCACTTCACCCCCCCCTCCTAGCAGAGATGGCTAATCAGGAAATGCAGGTTACACTCCAGCCCCCTTTGTGTCACTGTCTAGTGCGAGGTGAAAAATAACCCAACTGTCAAACTGACCCAGACAGGGAATCCACAAACACGGCAGAGTCACAGAATGGTTTAAGCAAGAAAATGCTTGCTTTCTAAAAGTGGAATTTTCAAACGCAGAATTTTAAAATCAACTTTACTAAAAGATGTATTTTTAAATTGTGAGTTCAGGGACCCCAAACTCTACATGTCCATCTACTCTCTGGGGGAATCTACACTTTAATCATATTTAAAGGTAGCCCTCATATTATCCTATGAGAGAGACAGGCCTTGCAACAGTGAAAAACGAAGTTGGCAGTATTTCACTGTCAGGACATATAAATCACATTACTATATGTCCTACCTTATCCATACACTGCACCCTGCCCTTGGGGCTACCTAGGGCCTACCTTAGGGGTGCCTTACATGTAAGAAAAGGGAAGGTTTTAGGCCTGGCAAGTGGGTACACTTGCCAAGTCGAATTTACAGTGTAAAAATACACACACAGACACTGCAGTGGCAGGTCTGAGACATGATTACAGAGCTACTTATGTGGGTGGCACAACCAGTGCTGCAGGCCCACTAGTAGCATTTGATTTACAGGCCCTTGCCCTAGGCCAATCATGGATAAACCAATTACATACAATTTACACAGAGAGCATATGCACTTTAGCACTGGTTAGCAGTGGGAAAGTGCTCAGAGTTCAAAAGCCAACAGCGACAGGTCAGAAAAAAATAGGAGGCAGGAGGCAAAAAGATTAAGGATGACCCTGCATAAGCAAAAGTCCAACAGCGCTGAAATAGCGTAAAAAATAAGCACAAACAGAGTATAACTATGTTCCTTTGTGTGGAAGGTGCGTGCAATGGGTGTTGTTGTGGGTGCTCTACCACAACACCCATTGCATGTTGATGCTGCCCTAAATTTACAAGAATTTGTAAATCTGTGGCAGCGCCAAAATCTAATGCCATCCAAGGGTTGGCGTTAGCATGGCACAACAAGGAGATATGCTTTCTTTTTTCCTTGTTTTTTGCTCTTTCTATGTGTGCTTCATTCTGAAGCACACATAGAAAGCTCAAAAGGCCATTAATGATTGTTTATGTGCAGGCAGGTGTCTCCCTTGCAAAACAGCCAATCTTGCACCATGGAGCAAGGGTGGCTATGTTGGCACTAGGCAGCTAATCTACCGCCAGTGCAGGGGGAAACACAGGAATGCGCCGTAGTTTTGAAAATGCAGAGCATCCCTTCGTTTCAGAACTGACAATTTTGGGACAGCACCAGGCTGCGCCAGTTCTTTGTAAATATGCCCCAAAGGATCTTATTCTGAGTATGGCACAATAGAGTGTGGTATTTGTCACACCCGTAAATGCGGAAACACTTGGAGGAGTGCTTAGAAAGTGTAGTTAATACCATGTGTACTCCACCTCAAAATGAGGGATTACTTCGAAATTCGGTATTTATTGCACAGAAATATTTTTGTTTGTCTTTTAATTTGTCTTTAATTTGTTTCCAATATTTACCTGTACCAATCTGTCAGGGGAAAACAGCATGATGTGATAAACAACGTTATTTTAAATCCCTCATCAAATTCACATTTGTTTAGTTCAGAAACAAGCCCCTGACCCTCAGTGGGCGGCAATAGAATTCCATATTCTGCAAGACTCATAAGAGGACAAATCTAACCATGCACCCAAAACGAAATCAGGCTGTTAAGTTTTGTTTTTCGTATCATGCTAACAAAGTCAAATAGAGGCTTATCGTAACAAGCCCATAACTGTGAAGTTGTAAACAAGGGAAGATCAGCATGTTATTTGTCATGGGTGAAAGCTTGGGAAAACTGCCAGGTTGTTGATCTTGAGAAATTTGTGAGCTTCACATCACTGAAAGGAGCTGATTGCAAATTATAGGTCTGGCAAACTAGTGCGAGCATCCATTTTACTGTCACATGGGACCCAGGGGAGCGTGCAAGGGTTACCTACCAGCAGGTGGTAAAGTTTCAGCCACTAACCGTCAATCAAAAAGAACCTTAATTGGTGGCAACAAGAACATACATATTATCTGTTTCAAGTCCCACCAGGAACAAGCACAAACTTTCATGCAGCTCTGTCGCTTTTATTTATTTTATATTCATCTAAAAATAACACAACGATCAATATGATATGACTTGCCAGGTGATTTAATTCAATTCAAAATAACTTCGATGTCATATTATATATACTTCTTGAAGCAGAAAAGTTAGGAACCACATGTGTTAGGAACCACATCGGTGTCTGTCTTCTGACCCATTACTGATGGTTTTGAAGATTTAAAGGAATGCACATTTCATCTGTTTTCATCTAACTATGACACCAGGCGCTATTCATTGAAAAATAAGAGGGAAACACTTTTGTCGACTTCCTGAGTATCTGAGCGCTTTTTTAAAAATGGGGACAAAGCACTAAGGTTTTTGTAATTGTTTTGACATTAGAAAGAGGGTGGGCACCATTAAGTATTTCAAATTGTAAATTTCACATAGATATTTGTAGCCAAAACTTTCATCCACTGAGCGAAAGCAGATGTAATTTGTTAAATCACATTGATTGCAGAGTGGAGTAATGCATACGCTCTAGGAATCTGTGTCCACAGGTTTGGTATTTTTTTTTTTTTTTTACTTGACCTTAGCTCCTGCAAATCTCGGGCTTCATGTAGTCTTCTTATTTTTACAATCCATAAAATTGTCGTTCTTGAGAAAATTTCTCATGAGAAAATATCTTGCATGAACTGTGAGATTTCATCTGTGTCACTGCCACTAACTGTATGATTAACGCATTCAGCAGGTATCTGGTGTGACATTTGTTCGCCAGTGCGCACCTCCGTATAATTGTCACATATATGTCTACCCAAGCACATTCTAAATACAAGGTGTACCATGAGCAAAAATTCTGGTAAAATAAGACATTTTACATTGGGGCCAATTCAGAAAGGCATGTGAGAGTACGTAAAAAGGATTTTCTATTTTGTACTAAAATTATTTTGAAATTCAGAAAATACTTTCTAAAAGTCCAAAAGGGGCTTTGTGACTTAATATAAAAAGCAATTTGAGTGAAAACGGCCCCCTCGTTATTGAGATTATCAAAGCGATTCGTCAATAGTTCGTGACTGGAATGTTGGCTGCAAGCCATTGAGAAGTTACTGGCAGATTCCTTTGTGGGAATTGTGTCACGTGGTGTCTTGATGCTTAGGCACTGGTCCAAGGCATCCCTCCATGCTTTGCTGTATGTCATCACAAATGGGTAGCAGTCCAATCAAGGAATTAGTGCTGTCTTAAATAAATTGTTTTTCGTTTTTTTCATTTAGGGAGACAAATACCAGGATGTCCGTGAGGGCACCATCTGTTTTAAGAGCTAATTGCAGTAAGTCACAAATAGTGAGCTTCCTCAGGCATGTCGTTCTTTGACCCCTTTTGATTGGCCATTTTGTGACACCTACCATTTCTGCAGCATTTTATTCTAAAATGCTTGGCATATGCTACTTCTGCTTTTGTGCATGTTAAAACCAGAACTCATAAATGGGACTACTGCATTGAGACTTCCTTAATAAACAAATACCTGGATGTTTAATTAATTTTGTGACTCGTGACTGTGTGAGAGGTAACATATGCCCATTTTGAAAATATATTTTTATGTTATGTTTATGTACACTTCTGTGTTCGAATCTACATTTTGGTGACATTTGCTTATTTGCTTATGTGCATATGTAAAGGCAGAAAACATATCCCCTAAATGTTACTGACTCCTTGCTTTTGTTAGGCACCAAGGAACAACAGTCTGTGTACCTCTTCCCCAATTCTATGTTCCTGGTAGAAGAAGCAGGATAAGAAATATGATATGTTATTCCCTCTCAAATATCTTTTAAGTGCAATTTATGTGCAAGGTCTCTTGGCCACTCAAGCATCAACAGGGATTTATTGCAGCAACTCACAAGCCTTGGTACCATTCACACAATTCAAAAACACAGATGGGCATACTTAAAAGAAAGTGGCACATCTGTCTCGATGCGCCACTTTTCTTGCGTCCCCCTAATGACAACATGGTTCGGCCGTTTTTACAATATGGCACACCATGGCGGTCGTTACCACAGCAGCATCTAAATTTATGACACTATTGTGGAGCTTTTTTGCACTAGCACCAAAAATGTTGGTGCAGGTGCAGCAAGGCACACGTAGGCTCATAAGCCAATAAAGGGTTGTCACTTTAACACCTGCTCTGTGCAGGCATTAAAAATGATGGAAAAAATGGCAAACTGAAATCTTGTAAATTTCACTGCACCATTTTTTTGGGCCTCCATGTGTGGGAAAGCCCCCCGGCATACAATTATGCATGGTGCAGATATAATCTTGCGCAAGGGGTTGCAAAGTGGCACAATGCATGCATTACACCACTTTGTAAATATGGTGCCGGAGAATGACCTACCTAGCACCACCTTAGCGTAAAAAAAAAAAAGGTGCTAAGGCTTCGCTAAGAAGCGCTAGGGACTTGTATATCTGCCCCTATAAAGGTTTTATATATTTGCACTAGCTCCAGGATTAGCCATTTTACTTTATTATATGAACTGGCCTGTGTGTGAATAGGTCCATTTACAAAACAAGTAAACACAGAAAGTTGCAGAATGACTTGCCTAATTAATATTTATTATGCAGGTTGCAATTTGCAACATCCTGTGATTTGCTATAACATCATGCACAGTGGCCTAAAAAGCACAACAGACCACCATTCCTGTGATTGTATTTCAAAATGGAAAAAATTTTTGTAAAACTAAATGAGGGCTAATTACTGGCTGGCAGAAGTTTGAGAGCAAATGCAATTTTAGCCTCCATGAACTTCAGACAGGGGTAGGTAAATTCTAAATGTTACTTTCACTCAATATTAATTAAAAAGTGAACTTCACCAATGAGTTGGAACTGTAGCTACAATTAAAAATAGTTGTTTATTTATTTTTCTAGCAAGTCCCATTCCAGAGATACAGAATTAGGATTTGTAATCTGTACTTTAGCTTTCTACATAGTACACCTGGCCTACCATGGTGAAAGATAGCTTTATGGTGTTAGTCTCTGTAAGGACAGGTGAACATTAAACATCTATATCTCTACTTTTAAATACCATGCACTCTGCCTTATGAGCAACAAGACCTACAAGGGGTGATTTATTAATGTTAAAAAGGGAGGGTTCATTATGGCAGGCTGAATAGTAGTTTTTACACTGCTACAATCAGTCTACAATGATAGGGCTGAAGCCTTGTTTACACAGTCACTGTAGTGGATGTAACAATAGGAGATGCAATCCACTAGTGACATTTAATTTATAGAATCTGGGTACATTTGTGCCATATACTAGGGACTGATATGTAAGTTAAATATACTAATTAGGAATATGGTTATTTCATTGTATTTAAAAGAAAGCACACATGCTTTACTACTGGTTAGCAGGGGTAAAGTGTACAGAGTTTTAAAGCCAGCAGAAACATACCAGCAAAATGGTATGGTATTGCAAAAATAAAAAATATGGGGTGACCACATAAAAACGGTTGATTTTCTACAAAACCTCATAAAAAGTTATTTTGAAACATTGACATGCCTTTGTTTGCTTTTACATTTGTTTGTTAGTTATATACAATGAAAATCCACTAATTCTAAGAAGCCCAGCATAAAATAATGTTGCTGTTTCTCCCCTATTGACATGATGCTGTTTAAAAAATACAGTTTAGTAATAATATTTGCAGTAACTTTATCCCAATTTCTTAGGTGCCATTACAGAAATTGACTTAATTGTCCTTAAAAAGTTTCCTAAAACGTGTATAAGGGGACAGGAGAAGTACACCATAGATCAGGACACTGGTAGGGAAGGGGGAATTCAAACAGACCTCTAAGGGCTTAAAATGAAAAAAAAACAAATTGGTCTTTGGTTACTGAGGTACTTTCACTGAATCAACCGTGGTCCTGAGGCAAGGTACTATGGTTCTCTCACAAAAACCACTGTAGAGTATTTCACCCCAGGATACAGAAGAACCACAAATGTTTCCTTGGTGAAGCTTGCATGGTATTGCAGTACAATGGAGTAGAAGCATGTGTGGTGGGTACTTTGGAGCAATGTGGTGCACAAATTTTTACAAAAAAGAGAAATGGAGAAGAAAATGCATGTTGGCCACCCAAGAATGGGGGTGAGGGCCTGTAGTGTGTGGGACAAATCACCAGGCTGGAGATCACCCCTTGCCACAAACCCCCCACTGTGGGTGGCCAATGGGTTGAACTACAGCAATGGGATAGGGTGCTGGGCCTGGTCTCAGAGGCCGTTCGCTGTGGATGGTTGGCCAGCCATGATGATGTTGGACACAGGGCAGGTCCTGTGGCCAATCTCTGTGCGCAGTTGGGGCATTGGATGCAGGTGTCTAGAGAGGTTTGGGTGTATGCTCAAGTCCGAACAGCATTTAAAAAAACACATATAAAACAAGGTATGCTTATATTGGTCACCAGTAGGTAGTTGTAGCTAGGAACTCGTTTCCATTGGCGCAGTTTGACGAATCTTCACCAAATTTTCACAAACTAGTAGAAACCTGAGTTCAGCCACTGTGTTGACAGTTTCCGTGTGATTTTTCAAGCGGGGCTGAGAAAAAGGGAGGGTCCAAAAACAAGTTTTCCTCCATGCAATTTCCCATAGGTATTGTAGACACAACTACAGCCCAAACCTCTGTGCAGAATTACACCAAATTTAGCAGAAAGCTAGCTCTTCGTCCAAAAAAAGCTCTTTTTTTTTATTTGGTGTAAATCCATTATATACATATATATATATATATATATATATATATATTATCTCCTGGCGGTCGCTAGTAGGTAGTTATTGTTAGGAACTAGTTTCTAAAGGAAAAGAGTTTTTTAAGTTGCCTATATCTATGGCACCATTTGATGGAATCTTCACAAAATTTTCCCCAAAAAAGTGTTCAACAGGGTCTTCTTGCCTTGCAAAGTTTCGGGATGATCGGTCAAGTGGGGACCAAGAAAAAGTTGGGATAAAAAACATGCATTTCCCATATTGATTTCTATAGGGTCTGAAGACATAACTACAGCCCGAACCACTAAAGAGAAAGCCACCAAATTTGGCAGGAAGCTAGATCTTGCGCAGATTGAGCTTTTTGTGATTTGGTTTAGATCTGGTCAGTAGTTATAGAGATATTAAAGGGTAAAATATACGGATATCTAGGGACGTGGATTCTCCACAGATCCAACAGTCCTCTTGCTGATATCTGATTGGCTGCTAACACTTCAGCCAGGAAGTGTCAGCAGTCATTTTGGGACTCTGTCTCAGTTGAGTCCAAAAAAATTCCAAAGCAAAGGAAAGGGGGCAGTGTTGAATTACCCTAACCCCATTGCCTTGTTTCTGAGGTTCCTCATGGGACCCCACCAGGGTTAGAAATTATTTAAAAAAAAAAAATTTGGAAAAATCAGCTGCTGGATCCACTGTTTTTTCTGAAAATGTTATAAAATAAGTGTGGTCTCCTGCGATTAAAATTTATTTTGACCCTAGGTGGGTCAGATCCCTGGGGCATCTGCACCACAATAAGAAAGGAGAAAAGAGCACAGTGCTCCCCTTATAGGGCTTTCAAAAGGCCTGAGTGAGAAACAGCCTGTTTTGACATGGTTACCCCCGTTTTTTGCCTGTTGCTTCATGTGGTTTCAAAGTTGTTGATGCCCAGGCCCCCTGCTAACCAGGTTTCCTGGGTCAGCTCTCTTTCCCAAAACTGTTGTGATACATTGGCACAATTGGAAACACCCTTAGGTGCCACTATGAGACCCTAGTAAATTGTAATAAGGTACCCAGGGCATGAGGTGCAAAGCGTATACCCCTGAGGGCAGCAGCACAGATTGTGCCACCCCCCATGGAACACGTATCCAAGTGCACCCAGCACTGGCAATGCAGGCTGAGTATCCTGGTGCAATCCTAAATTGCAAAACTGATGTGGTCCACAGCCTGTGTGCCCTGTCCACTACACACTGCATGCAATATAGGTAAGTCACCACTCTCGCAGGCCTTCCAGCCCTAAGGCAGGGTGCACTATAGTGTATATGTGTGCCTAGATGCATGAGCAATATGCCCCTATAGTGTCCCTGCCAAACCTGGGCATAGTAAGTGAACAGAGCAGCCATTTTACATGCATGTGCTGGACCCTGCTCAGTATGAGTTTCACAGCTACATGATGGCCACTCTGTATATTTGGTTGTTCGGTATCAAGGAACTCAGAATGATAAATCCAAACTGGTACCAGTATTGGATTTATTGCAAAATGTTCCCAGGAGCCACTTTGGAAGTGCCCCCGGCAAAAGCTAACTACCCTGGCATGGTTGCTGGGTGGTCACAACTTGCCTGCCACCACCAGACAAGGTTCTGGAATCCTGGGGTGAGAGCTTGTGCTCTCTGGGTCAAGAAAACAAAGCCCTTCCTGGGCAGAGGTGTTACACCTCCTCCACTGGGAATGTGCACAGACCTGCCTGTGAGCTTCAAAGGGCTTACCACCCTTGAAATTCGACCCCAGCCCTGCTGCTAGCTGCAGATGGCTGCCCCCATTGCAAACCCCCACTTTTGGTGGGAACAAAGGTGGGAAAACGCACACAGGACAGGAGGAGTGGCCACCCCCAGCTTCCACCATCCCTAAGGCTTTGCAGGCAAAGTGACCCCTCCATTCAATTTTCCTCCATCCTGCATGGAAGTAAAATAGCCTATCAGGGATAGGAAAGTGACTTCTGCCCCTAGAAAGTGGTCACATAGTGGGTGTAGCCACCCTAAGGTAAATGACCCACTGGTCACTATTAGTAACTCCCCTAAATGCCCACTAAATGCAGTACTTAGTGGGCACCTCTAGACCTGCAGAACAGATTCCAAGGACACAAGAAGGCAGGCAACAGAGAAGTCCCAAGGCTTGAGAACTGCATTCCTGCAGCTCAAAGAAAAAGGTGCCAAACCCTGGCCTCTGCACCCAGTATTCAACAATATTCACTGAGGAGTTGCATGGACATTCGAGAGATTCAATAAAACTCCAAAGGACCTCTACCCTTCTTAGAATCACCAAAGATCTCCTTCTAGAGAGAAGACATCACTCCCTGCAACAAATAAGCATAATACCAGTGAAGTAAAGTTCACTGACTGGCCACTGACCAAGGAACTGGACACTGCAGTCACACCAAATTTCACAAGACTGACCTGGAGGACCAATCCTGTAGGCAATGTGGCAGCACTGCAACCTCCGGTGTCTGAACCATGCAATAGCAAGTGGCACTTGATCCCTAACATCAGCCACACAGGAAAAAAGTATACTCCATACTCCAAAAGGAGCCTTAGTTGGGGGACTTCAGGACACCTAGGAACACCCCCCCAGAATGGTCCTGCTGATCTGCAACCCACCCTCAAAGTGAACTTCCCCCTGCTTCCAAAGGCACCTTTGCGCACACTTCTTGGCTCACCTATGTGCTCAGCACCCTGCCTCCCTGGGTCCTGCACTGGAGAACCAGCTGTTCTAAGGGTCCTGCACCTCTTGCAACCTCTAAACTCCAAGGTGACTCACTGGACTCACCTTGAAGTTTGCCTGTGCATTCCTTTCAAAGTGGTCCCCACAGTGGTCCATCCCCAGCGGCAAGGACTTTTCACTAGCTCTTACCACTAAAATTGGGAACCACTTGAACTCCTCCAGCAGGCCTGCAGGACTTCTTGACGACCTCAAGCTAAAAGCAAAAGTAGACATTGATAAACCGATTGCCTGATTTTTTATATATATTTTAAAATGTTCTCCTATTGATTCCTATGTTGCGTAATCACGCACAGAAACAAGGCATTTTCTAAACTTGGAAAAAAGTACATACCTGATTTTGATGATCTTGGCCTTAAAAATCTGAAGTATTTTTGTAATTTGGTCTCAAGTTACTTCTTTGAGGGGTTGTCCAAATTTATTGATACTATGACTACAACAAATTCTTTGTACTTCTCCAAGATTGGCCTATCTGCTTGACCACACTACCACAAAAATTAGTGCATTCCGTGGTCTAGTTTTTACCCCTGTAAACCATTGTGTGGTTGCCTGGACTCTCTGCACAATGTGCCTGGTTTTGAACTCTACATAAAGAGCCGGCCTCCTACACTCTGGGTACCACCACCTCCACCGGGGCTATACTGAAAGAATATACGGAAGGCCCAGGGCCCACCACCTCCCCGGGGCCACATTTTAAA
Organism: Pleurodeles waltl; assembly: GCF_031143425.1. NCBI lineage: Eukaryota > Metazoa > Chordata > Amphibia > Caudata > Salamandridae > Pleurodeles > Pleurodeles waltl. The sequence goes on from NC_090447.1 coordinate 231,828,034, forward strand.
AATAAATAGAAGGGGGTCACATAGACGCCCAGGGGACCACTGCCACCCCAGGGTACATAATAGATACTGGTGGTGGGCCACACGGCCCTCCCCATGTCCCAGGAACCTTCACCTCCCCTGAGCCACAATCAACTTTAAGTAGGGGGTCCACAGGGATCCCTCAGCCCCAGGGATCACCAACTCCCCGGAGCCATAAACATTTTAAAAATCATGGGTCATATATGGCCCTGGGGACTATTCCCTTCCCCGGTCTGGCCTGTGCAGAAAAAAGAAGGGTGCAGCGCAGCCCCCTTCCTGGAGCCATGGCTGGCTCTTGCTACCTCCTGAGATGGCCACCCTCTTGAGGTAGCTGTTTGCTTTTAATTGGTGGGTGCTGTGACAGCTCCTGCAAAGCAAAACCAAAAATAACTCTGCTCCCAGCCAGCAGGAATGTTTCAACTGCTACAACTTGCTGGGAGCGTAGTTTTTATCTCTTTTCTCCCCTGTTGTCATGCAAACAGGGAAAGAGATGAAAAGATTGTTCCGCCACTCAGGGAGCTTCATTTTCAGCCGCTCCCTTTGTGCATGAGCACTACATGCTCCCACAGGAGGCGGGGAGCCTGCTGGGATTACAGGGTCTTTGAGACTTGACACTCCCCCCGCATTCCCTTCCATTACCAAGCACTTACTTCAGTAAAGTACAAGTAATCCAGGTGTATTTTCTCTGCAGTTCCACCTTGTAAAGTTATTTGATGGAGATGTTTGAGGACCAATCAAATTGACAAAGTTATAGACAAATAAGGAAACTGGAGGCATTACCTGGGCATCCTTTACTATACATTTACCCAATGGGATAGCACTAACTACTTAGCCAGCAGAAAGTACTCCAGTTGGGTGGACAGTCTGTAGAATAAACTGGCCTCTTCTTGGATATATACGCAGGAAAATAAACCTCAACAGGAAGCATTTACAGATATAAACAACGCATGTGCCCAAGCTGAAGCTCCATTTTTGTAAAGTACTAATCATCCTAAATTTGTGTGCATGGCCAAGACAATGTAAGTGTGTTTTCTCTGCATTTCTACCATGAAAAGTTATCAGTAAACTTTGAAGGAGTAGTTTGCCTCCTTTTTGTTTCGAGTGCAATATTTCATATAGTGACTGTAACGAGTGGGTTCTTTCTTGTCATCTGCTGCTGAGACAAGATACCATATTATCCCTTTTTCAAGGAAGATGGACAGCTTACTAAAAGGGCTCCCCAGATGCATTTCCCACTGATATTGGAGATGCATTCTTGATGAACAGGAATATGAGCACATTTCCAACAAACAAAGTAGCACTTCATGAGTGCTGCAGGGCTGGGAGGTTATAAGGGGTTTGCCGCTGGTCATGCAATGATAAATACTTTAAATATCACAACACTCATAACATCTTTGATGACATCATTGATTATATGAATGTAATATTTGCAGTAAAATTATTGAGGAGAAAACCGTGCGTGGCAGGGGAGCAAGATATAGGCCCTCATTACAACATTGACGGGCGGCGGAGGCCGCCCGTCAATGTTGCGCGTCAGGAATACCGCTCCGCGGTCCAGAGACCGCGGAGGGTATTCCAAGTTTTCCCCTGGGCTGGCGGGCGGCCGCCGAAAGGCCGCCCGCCAGCCCAGGGGAAAACGACCTTCCCACCATGAAGCCGGCTCGTAATCGAGCCGGCGGAGTGGGAAGGTGCGACGGGTGCTACTGCACCCGTCGCGTATTTCACTGTCTGCTAAGCAGACAGTGAAATACAAGCGGGGCCCTCTTACGGGGGCCCCTGCAGTGCCCATGCCATTGGCATGGGCACTGCAGGGGCCCACAGGGGCCCCACGACACCCCCTACCGCCATCCTGTTCCTGGCGGGCGAACCGCCAGGAACAGGATGGCGGTAGGGGGTGTCAGAATCCCCTCGGCAGCGCAGCAAGCTGCGCCGCCTTGGAGGATTCTATGGGGCAGCGGGAAACTGGCGGGAGACCGCCGGTTTCCCTCTTCTGACCGCGGCCAAAGCGCCGCGGTCAGAATGCCCTGCGGGGCACCGCCGGGCTGTCGGCGGTGCTCCCGCCAACCGCGAGCCTGGCGGTCATAGACCGCCAGGCTCGTAATGAGGGCCATAGTTCCCATAGAGCACAAGTTATAGTTACTTGAAATAATTCTAACTGCAACAGGTGAATGTCTATGGCTTTGTATGTTTAAAATGTGAGCCTAACTATCATACATATATATATATATATAGATATATATATATATATACATTCCATAAAAAAGATTAGAGGGCTGTTATAGTTAGGATATAGAATAAATAGAATAAAAAGTTGTTATAGACATGTTCGTATTTTACTCTCACAAAAAACATAGAAATTCAGCAGTTTTAGTTATGGTTATCTCAAATAACTATAACTTACACCTTAAGGTAACTATAACTTCCACCCCAGCCATGCACAGTATTTGCCTCAATAATTTTACTGCAAATGTCACACTGACAATATCAAGGATGTCATAGAAGATGTCATCAGTGATGTAATATGTGGCAAGGTATGCATGGCCTTGCCAAAGAAAAGAAAAGGGGCCAGTGTAGAAATACCCCAACCCCCTAGCCTTGATGCTAGGGCCGCCCTGGGACACCGCCAAGGCAAAAAAGCATTCTTTTGTCACAAATTAATGGTGGATTCACATATTACAGGCAACAAAAAAAAAATAGAAAAACAAGCATGAGCTCCAGTGCTTATTTGTAACAAATCTTCCAGGTGTGCTAGTCACGGGGGTATGGCAATATCTATAAAAAGTAAAGGAGAGGTTGCACAGGGCCCCCCTCATGAGGCCCTTTTGAGCCCATGGGACCACTTCCTCCATGGGACTTTACTGATGTTAATTAGGGGGGCCTCTGGGACCCCCCCTCAATGGATTCAAGGAGCTCCAGAGACCTCTACCTCTCTGGAAACTCATTAAAAATAAAGGTGGGGGGCCACGTGGGTCCCCTTCCTTGGGCTTACGTATGCTCCAGGGGCCACCACATCCCCAGGCTTAACAAAAAAATGACATTGGAGCTGTGTTGACACCCCAGGACCCAGTTGCCACCACATCCATGGACCACATAGCTTTTTGTAAAATGGGAGAGTGTCCACACAGACCCCCTGCCAGGACACATAGAGCCCATGTAACCACCACTTTCCCTAGGCCCACCGATGCACAATAAAGGAGGGGGGCCGCAAGGCGATGAATCCATTCTGAGGAGTGCAGAGGCAGTGGTGCAGAGTTTGTGCATCATCTTTGAGGCTGCTATTGACTGGTATGAGACGACCTTGCACTAAGAAACGTGCTTGAGTGTTGGTTCTGAGGGTGATGCACTTGTGTTGAAATATGAGGTACAGCGGCGGTACAATCCTGGCTGTGCTGGTTCCAACCCATGCAGAGGTGGTGATGCATCGATTTACTCCATGAACCAGTGGTGATATATCTTTTCTGCTCCTGTAGCAGAAGATGCATCAGTTCTAATAGGCAAGCATCTTAGGTCCACTTCCAAGGCTCCAGAACTGGGGTGGCATGATAAACTCACAGATGACAAAGCCCAGGTGCAGAAGCAGGGTGGTTGAAAATCTGTTAGGTCCCTGACACTTCAGATCAGGAGGCCAGCTGACTAGCCCTTGGAGTGACTCTGGGTTTAAATGACAGGTCCAGTCCTTCTTACCCATGCAGGGTTACAGCAGACAGTAGGGCAGCACAGCAAGGAAGGAGTCCAGCAAAGCAGCAGTCCAGCAGAGTGGCAGTCTTTCAGCAGCACAGCAGTCCTTCTTCCTGGCAGAGTATTCACAAGTACAGAATTGTACTGAATTGGTGGTGTCAGAGGTCCAGTACCTATACACAGTTGGGTATCTGAAGTGGGAAAGACTTCAAAGACATGCCTTTGAGGTGCACAGAGGTCCTGCTATTCTTATCCTGGTTCCAGACCCACTACAAGTGGGTCATGCAGCCTTTTGTGTGGGTACATGGCACAGTCTATTCAGCTGTAGTTGAGTCTGTTCCTAGCTCCGCTCTACCATCCTACCACGGTGGCCAATCAAATCACACCTAAGCTACATTTTGTGTGACTGTCTAGAGGGAATACACAATGTCCGGCTGTTCCTCACTCCAGACAGATGATCAGAGACAGGAAGCAGGCACCATATGGCTAAAGTCAGAAAATGCCAACTTTCTAAAAGTGGCATTTTGAGAATTGCTATTTAAGATCCAACGTCACTATAAGTTGTGATTTTAAATTGTGATCCCACTGACACCAAACTTGAAATGTTTATCTCTCCTAGATTGTAAATTACACTTATAAAATGCAATAAGCTAATGGCAATTTTATCCTATGGGAGAGATAGGCCTTGATGTAGGGAAAAATTACCTTGGGACCTAAAAGTACATGTCCTATTTTAAATACATTGCACCCTGCCCAATGGGTTGTCCAGGGCCTACCTTAGGGGTAACTTATGTGTATTAAAAGGGAAGGTGTGTGCCTGGCAAAAGGGATACTTTGCCAGGTCAACATGGCAGTGTAGAACTGCACATACGGGCTCTGCAATGGCAGGCCTGAGACATTGTTAAAGTGATACGTAAATGGGAGGCACAATCTGTGCTGCAGGCCAACAAGAAGCATTTAATTTACAGGCCCTGGCCACAAGTACTGCATTTTGCTAGGGACTTATAAGTAAATTAATAAGGAGACCTCCGCAACAAGATTTCACCGAGTGATTCAGAAGAAATAGCCCGGACTGCCCAGCGACCGCCGGAACTCAAAATGGCGTCCGCGACTGCACAGTGACTCTGCGGCAGCGAGGGATGACCTTGAGCGCACTGCACACCCTACGCGGAGGGGAACCCTGCGCCCACCGCCAGTGCTAACCCACAGAAGACAGTGGAATCTGCTTCCGGCTCGAGGACTGGCGGTGAGTCGCGAGAGGTGGACGGGTGCGGGGAGACGCAGCGGTGCGAGGAGAGGACTGCGGAGCCCTCTGGTTGTCGTGGCTGTGTGAGACGGTTTACCACCTGGGGAGCCCGAAGGAGCAACGGAACCAGACTGATGGGGGGGGGGCCCTTGCTGCAGTGGATGCTGAAAATAGAGCGCATAAGCAACACTGGGATGCCAGTCTGGCACCAGCTACACGAGAGCGCGCTGCCTGCGGGTATCACCCCTTGAAGTATGCCTTTTCTCCTTGGAGACGGGGGAAAGAAGGCCTAACCACTTGTTGTCTACTCCACTCTGGGAATATCCACTACTATCTCTGGCTCTGCATGATCTCTGACCCCTCTCCCCTGCCCTCTCTGCTGCAAAACCCCTTTGTCTGGTGTTCTCCACAGCAACTCTAATGCCACCATAAGCCTCGGAAAGGAAGGAGAATGCTAGCAACCTAGCACCACAGTCCCATAACCGCAACCCTTGAGAGCGGCAAGGGTAACTGGGCACCATCAGGTTGCTAATCAGGCAGCAATAACGAAAAGAGGATCATCTAGTACTATTGGGCAGACATCATTTGCGACCAGCTGGTTTGTCTAATTCAACTATGGGTAAACCCAAAAAAAGAGACGAACACAACACAGACGATGCCTTAGCTGCCAACTAACTGCGTCAGCCCCCCGCCATTGCCCCACCTGCTGGCCAGGCACAACAAGAGACAACTCTAGATACACTGTTGCACGCTATCAAGGAATCCCGCGAGGTGCTTGAACTAAAAATTGACAATCTAACAATAGACCTTTCCCTGCTTGAGATGACCACCGTAAATTGAAAGAGAAAGTAGGAACGAATGAAAAAACTATAGCCCTCGTGTCCACAGCGCAGAAAACATAATCTTCTGAATTTATGGAACTAAGGGCCAGATGTAGCAATATTGCAAATTGCGACTTGCAATTTGCGAGTCCATCCGACTCGCAAATTGCAAGTCGCAATTTTCAATGCAGTACAGTGTCTCAGACACCGACTGCGACTCGCTATGGGGTCGCAATGACCCACCTCATCAATATTCATGAGGTGGGTCGCAAATTGCGGCCCCATAGCGAGTATAGGCACTTGCAAACATGGAGGCCTGCTGTCGTCAGCAGACCTCCATGTTCGTGACTGCTTTCAATAAAGCAGTTTTTTTTTTTTTAAGTGTAGCCCGTTTTCCTTAAAGGAAAACGAGCTGCACTTAAAAAAAAAAACGAAACCTTTAGTTTCGGTATTTTTTCAGGGCAGGGAGTGGTCCCTTGGACCACTCCCTGCCCTGAAAAAATATTTTTGGGTCCATTCACAAAGTGGAAGGGGTCCCATGGGGACCCCTTCCAATTTGCGAGTGGGTTACCATCCACTTGAAGTGGATGGTAACTGCGATACCATTTGCGACCGCGTACGCGGTCGCAAATGGTATTGCATACCACTCAGACTCGCAAATAGGAAGGGAACACCCCTTCCAATTTGCGAGTCTGAAATGCATATTGCGAGTCGGTACCGACTCGCAATATGCATTTCTGCATTGGGAAACACGTTCAGCGAGTCGCAAACGGCAATTTTTGCCGTTTGCGACTCGCTAAACGTTTCCTACATCTGGCCCTAACATCCCGGGTCAAAATGCTAGAAACCAGAGCAGAGGAAGCAGAAAAACGGGCCGAAGGAGTAACCTCAGACTGGTGGGGGTACCAGAAGGGGCAGAGTCATCCGCATTCCCTATGGAAACATTCCTGGAACAATGGTTAAGAGACACAGCAGCTCCTGAAGGCCTCTCGGCATTTTTTGCAATAGAGGGCTCATAGAGTACCCAGCAGACCCCCCCACCCCCACCCCCCACCCGGAAGCAGACCGAGACCAATAGTGGCTAAGCTGTCACATTATAAGGATAGGGATCACATACTATCACAATCCCGTCTGCGAGGGGAGAATACGATGAACAGACAGAGAATCATGATATTTTCCAATTTCACCAAGGGAACACACGTGCAAAGAGCCTACTACGCTGAAACTAAACATATCCAGTAGAGGACTGGCTAGAATCCCGGAACCTCACCAGTAAAGACTACCACAACAGAGCCTTCTGCACCCCCAGAAGGAAGCGCACTAGATCTGTGAAAAGAGTCACAGAGGCGGCCCCTCCAAGACACCAAGCTGTACGAGAGATGAGGGACGCTGTGAACGCTGCAACTGAACTGAGTGGGGGAGATCCACTCATGTTACAAGCCTCTAAGAATATTTCAGACGATGCTTCAAGCTGCAAACATTCTTCAGTGTCGTCACGAGACCCTAAGCAGCCTACCACCAGTAACTCCAAGAACAGCGGATTAACTTATATGACTCCATCTTGAGTGGACGGATTGACCTGGGAGTAGTAGCCTGAAAATAGCTCCTCCATCATGGTGATCACCTGCGGAAGTTTTGGGAACGACTATCAAGTTAAATTCCTATGTAATCCTTCCTGAGCCGCCTTCCACCTATAGGACACGAATAAGATTGTTATAATGGTTTGGACGGGGAGAGTTTTAGGTACCGGTCCTGGGAAATGGGAGTTGGGAATTGCACTAGTTTATTTAGATATAGGGGTATTACGAGCACAACTAAACTATGGCCCAGACAAATCTAGTTTTAACATCTTCTCATGTAACTGTAGGGCTGGACGTTATAATGGGAGTACACACCTGTTCCATCTGAAATTACTAATCTGAATTATGACCACAAAATATAAGATAGTAACCTGGAATATTAGAGGCCTCAATAATATGTCAAAACGGTACAAAGTGTACAAATATCTTAAACGAAGGGGAATACACATTGCTCTCTTGCAAGAAACGTACCTAGTAGAACAGGAGGTTAATGCTCTGTGAAAACGATGGAGAGGCCAAATATTTGCAACTGCTCACTTGACGTTCGCAAGGGGGGTATTAATATGGATCCGCCCTGGGGTGCCCTTCCAAGCACTACACAGTATAATAGACAAAGAGGGAAGATATGTGGTGGTCACTGGTAGATTGGAGGGAAGAGAAATAACTTTTGGCGGAATTTATGCCCCAAACCACGACCAAGGGAAATTCTTGGACCGGTTCTCACGTGAAACAAGTGCACTTCTCACAGGCCCAAAATTAATTGGTGGTGACTTTAATTGCATAACAAACGTTGATCTGGACAGGTCACATCCACCATTATCGCAATCCATGATCCGTAAAACGGCCTCCCTGTTTACAAGTTGGCAAGGACATTGGCAACTCATAGACTTCTGGCGGCAACTTAACCCCCACAACACAGATTATTCATATTATTCGATGGTTCATGACTTGCATGTTAGGCTAGACGCCTTCTTGGCGTCACCCGATGTGAAAAATGAGGTGGTGATGGCTGAGTACCTTGGCCGCACCATCTCTGACCATAACCCCCTGTTGCTTTCACTGGCCAGTGGTGGAGAGAGACCCCTGATTCCAATGTGGCACCTTAGGGCAGACTCCCTTGAGGACTAAGCATTTAAAACCCTCATGCATAAACATGTTGATGAATATTTTAGGCTCAACACTGGGACAGCCTCCTCTCGATCCATTGAGTGGGAATCATTTTAAACAGTCATCAGGGGTAATTGCATTAGTGAGAATATTGGAGTCCGGAAGGTACTAGAGACTGAGCTCAGCCAACTTGAGGACTCTCTTAGAGATATTGAAAGGAAACACCCTACACAGCCAGACCTGTCGCCCTTACTGGACGAAACCAGAGCTAAAATAGCTGAGGCGAATATTAGACTGTCCTGCTTCGACTATAAACATTAGTTAAGCAGACAACATGCAGAGGGAGATAAAACAAGTGCCCTCCTGGCATAGTTAGCCAAACCACCTAGGCAACAAACTATTGTTGTTGAAATTGAAGTAACCCCAGGTAAACGTGTATATGGATAGAAGGAGATAAATTCTAGCTTCTGTAACTACTGCACAGCTTTGTATGCACCCCCCACTGACGTGCTAAGTGACTCCCAGATACAGGAGCTGGGAACCCTCGCCCTCCCCAAACTAGGAGCCGAGGAAAGTGCGGCTCTGGCAACACCAATATCAATTACAGAAATTAAGACTGCAGTTCAGGGCATGGCTAGGGGCAAAGTCCTGGGAGCTGACGGGCTCCCGCTGGAGTTTTACTTCATATACCATGATCTACTAGCCCGCAACTTTGCACAATGTACGCAGGGGCATGGAATAATGATAGTTTACCACTATCTACCACTGAAGCTATAATGATACCATTACTGAAAACCGACAAACCCCCAACCGATATCCGCTCATACCGACCATTGTCTATGCTTAACTTAGACTACAAAATACTTAGCCGGGTGTTGGCTAATAGGTTACTACCGCATATAGCAGGCTGATACACCAAGACCAATCAGGATTTATTCCACAATGTAGCATGGCTCAAAATATCAGACGCCTGGTTTCTGTGCTCCAGACCCTGCCCTTGGAGTTGTCCCACGCCGCGATTGTCTCTGCAGATATCGAGAAGGCTTTCGATAGCTTGAGATGGGACTATCTAGAGCAGGTAATGCTGCAGATGGGATTGGGTGAGGGATTCTTTAGATGGACGAGACTCCTCTATGCAAACCCCACAGCTAGGGTGCGTATGGGTTCTGCAGTGTCTGCTCCTTTTCCAATAGGCCAGGGTACCAGGCAGAGCTGCCCACTGTCACCCCTACTCTTTGCAATAGCGGTAGAACCACTCACCAAAATGGCCAGGGCCCGAATGTACTACAAAGGTATCTTAATTAATAATTGGACACATCATATTGCTCTGTACGCAGACGACATGTTCCTTTTTTCAAGGAACCTGGAGGTAGACCTACCGGGAGTAATCAATATGCTGGAGGCCTACGGAATAGCCTCGGGACTCCGAATTAATTGGAGTAAATCTTCCATCTTTCCAGCTTCCAGGGGCATTGCAGAGCCTCTAGACACTAAGGGGCATATTTATACTCCGTTTGCGCCGAAATTGCGTCGTTTTTTTCGACGCAATTTCGACGCAAAACTAACTCCATATTTATACTTTGGCGTTAGACGCGTCTAGCGCCAAAGTTCATGGAGTTAGCGTCATTTTTTGGCGTGAACACCTTCCTTGCGTTAATGATATGCAAGGGAGGCGTTCCCGTCTAAAAAAATGACTCCCAGGCATGTGCGTGGTATTTATACTCCCGGGCAAAAATCACGCCCGGGAGTGGGCGGGGCAAAAAACCCCGCATTTGCGCCTGAATTTAACGCCTGGGTCAGGGCAGGCGTTAAGGGACCTGTGGGCTCAGAATGAGCCCAGAGGTGCCCTCCCCTGCCCCCAGGGACACCCCCTGCCACCCTTGCCCACCCCAGGAGGACACCCAAGGATGGAGGGACCCACCCCAGGGACATTAAGGTAAGTTCAGGTAAGTTATTATTATTTTTTTTGTGGCATAGGGGGGCCTGATTTGTGCCCCCCTACATGCCACTATGCCCAATGACCATGCCCAGGGGACAGAAGTCCCCTGGGCATGGCCATTGGGCAAGGGGGCATGACTCCTGTCTTTGCTAAGACAGGAGTCATGTTAATGGGGGATGGGCGTCGTAAAAAAATGGCGCAAATCAGGTTAAGGCGATTTTTTTGACTCAACCTGACTTGCCCCATTTTGAGACGCCCATACGCCATTTTCCCCTACGCCGGCGATGCCTGGTGTACGTGGTTTTGTTCCACGCACACCAGGCAGCGCCGGTCGGCTAACGCCAGCTAACGTCATTCTATAAATACGGCGCCTGCATGGTGCTTCAGAATGGCGTTAGCCGGCGCTAATTTTTTTGACGCAAAACTGCGTTGGCGCAGTTTTGCGTCAAAAAGTATAAATATGGGCCTAAGGGCCTGCCATGGTCTCCAAACACATTCAAATATCTAGGGGTTAATATTTACCACACCACAGAAGATCTCCTAGAGGGGAACATCCATGGAGCTCTCAGGGGAATCAGGGCTAGTATGCGATTTGGCAGACACTCCCACTGACAGTTACTGGGAGAGTTGCGTTGCTCAAGATGATAGTGTTGCCCAGACTGTTATACTACTTCTCCACTATCCCTCTCGTAGTGCCAAGAGTAGTTTTCAAGGACATAACCTCTATGGCCACGGGTTTCATATGGGGACCAAATAGACATAGAATTGCATTGCAAACTCTTCAGAGACCCACCGTAGAGGGAGGATTAGCTGTCCCTGATCTGGAACTTTACTCCTGGGCGGGACAGCTTCAATGGTTGGCAAAATTAATTAAGGAACCCCCTGTGACAGAGGAATTGAGAATCCCTCTGAACTGTTCACTCGATAGAATCCTGGGTATGGTAATGAACCCCAAAAAGCAGAAACAATGACTACCGGTAGAATGGGAGTCAGCGAGGTACTGCTGGGAGCAGTGCCTTAAACGTACCGGCTCCAGGTCCCCATACACACCAGAGGCCCCCTTAGCCTCCTTTAAACATATCTTAGGAAAACATATGATAGTAGGAATCACCAAATTAGTGACATATAACGTTACAAAAATAGGAGATCTGTATAACAATGGGAAGCTTTGGACCTTCACGGACTTGCAAGAACAGTTTGCCCTCCCCTCGGGATTGTTCCTCACTTATAATGCACTATCCAGAACTATCCAAAAGCGATGGGGAATGGGATTATTGGAACCGCCCACACACCAAAGCTGTAGTCTTCTCTGCACGATTGGAGAAAGAAAGGGGATGATCTCCGGAATATATAAATCGTTACAGAATAGCACATGTCTACCCCTAATTAAACTCAAGACCAAGTGGCAAGGGGAATTAGACACCATCATAGACAAAGTGCAGTGGGCTAGGATTACATCTCATGTTTATACAGTATCAAGAAACGCAAGGTTTAAATTGATAAATTTGTATATTTATCATAGGGCCTACTTGACCCCCCAAATGATAACCAAAATGTATGGTGCAAAGGACTCCTGTTGTCCTCGATGCACTGAATTGGCGGTGGGATTTTTACATATGATATGGAGCTGCCTTCAAATTAGGGGGTACTGGGTGGAGGTCTTTGGGAAGATCTCGTCCAGTACAGAAAGAACACTATCCCCAGCTGCCATTGTGGTGGTACTGGGGGATTTCCCACATCCAGTAGCGCATAAAATCTCTAATAAGTTCATTGATCTGGCTCTGATACTAGCTAGAAGAGAGATAACCTCACATTGGAAAGACCCCAGGGGCCCACAGGTGATTAGATGGCAAAACGCATTGGAGAAATGGGCGGAAGCCGAGGGAACAGTGCTTTTGAAAGAGTCTTTACACGGACAAAGACCTAGAGACAATGTCACACAATGGAACTTAATACTGGAAAATCTGAGAGCAATAGACGCCTCCGCATCGGAAGCGGATGATACTGCTTTGGAACCTGAACTTGACTAGTCCGGTCTACCACCACCCATATGACAACACTGGGGTTTTCTTTTTATATTCAATACGCTGTAATGTTCAATTGAGAGCAGGTGGTTATGTCATGTTTGGTGTCTTTGAAATTGTAGTGAAATACCCTATTAAATGGTGAAGTTTTTATTATAATTTCAGAAATGACACTTTAGTAAAGTTGGCGTTTTTCTGCCCTTATCCCTTTTGTTCCTGTACCCTTCTCTATGGTCACATAATTGGGTATAACTGACAGTTATATACAGTGAAATCCTCTCAGACAGTTGCACAGCAGAGGGATTAGGTGTGCCTGAATGGGTATACTGCTGGCAGACTGGGGGTGTTGAACTGAGCAGAGCCCCACCGCCAACTAAATAGCTTATGCTTGCCCTCACACAAAGAGCCTAATGACTTCACATTGCCACTGTAGCCTGATTTGAGCCAGGGCAGGGAAGTCAGAAAATTCCATGCACTTCAAAGCCACTGTCTAGAAGCTTCTCCCAATTTCCAGAAGGAAGGAACCAGGGTACAAATTGGGGACCTCAGACACCAACAATAGTACACCTCTGGAGCTGTGGATACCCTACCAGGAAGATGGACTGCTAGGCTGCTCAAAGGACTCCCGATTTGCTGGACTGCTGCTCTGAATGATTGTTGCCATGTTGACCTCTTGCCCTCTTTTCCTGCTGTTCTGATACTTTCTGCCTGGGTACAAAGACTGACTCTTCAACTGTCCTAGGACCTCCACAGTGACTCATAAGGGCTAGTTTGTTGGACTCCTATTCTGAGCTGCAAGGACACAAAAGGCTTCCTCCATCTTGAATCCACACCTGGCCTCGGCATGCGTGTGTCCTGACCCTCCAAGCGGTGCCAACCCAGTCCTGGATCCTTGGAAAATGGTGTTAAATGTATCCCAGATTGCACAAATCCAAATGTTCTTGGCTAAAACCTCCTCTGAGAAGCAGGAGATTGAGACCAACCTGCTCTCCTATCAAACACAAGGTGCATCACCAGTCAGATTGACACTACGGTTCCTCCCACTATGTTCTTCTCCACGGCAGCATATCCTTTTCAGCGATCCTTCGCCAAAGTGGTATCCGGCCTAATGGAGCTGTCTTTGGCTGCAACCCTCTGCTTGTTCCACTGAAAAATGTTGACCTCCATTTCAGAGATTAAGGGCCAGATTTACAAGGCCTTTGTGCCACTGGAGCATCACTTTTTCTGATGCTCAAGTGGCGATGTGCAATGCACGACATTGACAATTTGGCTCTAAGCCACTTTTTGTAGCTTAACGCTACTTTGTAAATATGGTCCCTTTTGATGCAATTTTCTGCATCAGAGGGGCGTGCAATGGGTGTTGCTGTGGGTGTTCCACCCCAATACCCATTGCTTTTGACACTGCCCCAAATTTACAACAAGTCTGAAATCTGTGGCAGGGCCAAACACTAACACCACCCCAGGTGTGGCATTAGCAGGGCACAACGAGGAGATATACTTTTATTCTTCCTCGTTTTTGCACGTTCCATGTGTGCTGCAGTTTGCAGCACACATAGTAAGAGCAAATGCAGGAAGGAAACCTTCCTGCACATAGATACTCATTCACAAATGACAATTTGGTATTTCTATTTGTATATTGCGTCATTTGTTTACATTGAATACCAACATAGCTCTAAAATACAGTTAGGTGTATACAATCTGGTGTAACTGAAGGAGCAAGCAAACAATTCTCCTGTCCCTTGCTTCGGAATTTAAAAACCGTTATAATTTGAGTGCTGGAGGCATTTTAGACCCCCATGCCCTGGTGTCTCTACGCAGGCTGCACTATTGATAAGTGTACCTTTCGGAAACGTGTATGGCTTAAGGGAAGAAAAGATGCAAGATGCTTGCTAAAACTCTGCCAGATTATTGTTTTGCATAAATATCAGATATTACTAATATTTTCTAGCGATAAATTTATGTTTGGTTAGTTTATTTACAGTGTTCCAAACTTTAGATCTGAGTTAATGCAATGTTTTAAGACACAAGCATCTGTGCTGCCCGCATGTCAACTTGATTACATATTGTTTTCAGACGGAGCTTTTAAATAATAAATGTCAAGATAACATTTCCAGAATAGTAAGCATTTTATTTAAGTGATCTCAGGAGAACTACGAACTAGCTGGAATTTAGGCATCCCTGATTAATCCTGCAGTCACTGTTTCTAGCCAGGACCAAAATAGCCTATGAAAAGAAGCAGCAAGTGTAGCATAAAATGATCAATAAATGTGGCCCAAACATTCCCTCATAGCACATTGAGATGATAATTGTAAAGGGCCTCCTTCCAGAACGCATTTCACTCCACAGACTGTCTCCACCTCCACCACCTGGCCTGACAAAGCTAAGGCATACATTTAATGGCCAAGTAATGGCACAGCTGCAAGATGAACAAATCAGTCTATTGAACAGCCAACAGTAGGGCAATGCATGATCAGATGCTCGATTTAGGGCTATAAAGCAACTATTAGCAATGTATGACAGAAAAAAACAGATGCTGCCAACCGGGCAAATCAGCCTCTGTCAGGCAATATTGGTGCTGCCTTGGCTCGTGCAATGTTGAACAGCAGGGTTTCTATTTTTAGAGCCAAACTAGTTAAACAAGTGATTTAAAGTGAGACTATGGAAAAAGTGTTAAGGTTCCTTATCACAGAAAGTACCTTTACCCCCAGCAGCCTGTTAACTGGACAAGTATATGGTTCTGAGAGAAGTAATGTTAATGCTGGTATTAAACCATTTCTTCCTGTAAGTTATAATCAGGAAAAAACGAATTAAAAAACATCAAGGAAAAATTATGTGTATCAGTTCAATATATTTGCGTTGAACAGTATTTTGATATCAGATAATATGTTCGAGAAAACTGAAAAAATAATGCTACAGAAACATTTATTGTGTTTAAGGTCATTTGTGGATTGAAAGGAAAACATTTAAGCATCATGAGGGTTGGCAAAGCTTCTTTGTGATTTCCTCTTACCAACTTAACGTGTTCTGCAACTATTTTGTTGGATTTAAAAAATACTTTTCGAAAGTGAAAACTGCAAGCTTTCAGCAACATGATTTCTAACACATTTGGGGCCAGATGTATCAAAGGGTTTTTCCCATTCTGTGTCAATGGGAAAATGTGTTCGTACATATGGCCCTTGGTTTGTTCGCTTGTATTGAATCAACACGTTTGGAGGAATATTTAATTGCAGGCATGTCTCCTCTCTGCCACCACATTATATAATGGACACATAAGGCGGTCTTTAAAAGTCCTCCTTTTCCTCTTGACATAGGTTGGTCCAGTATTGCGCGTGTTCCTAAACAGTCATCCATCTGTTACTTGATTTTGTCTTGCTATCAGACACTTAGGCCATTATTTGTACTTTTTTAGTGCCACATTTGCGCTGCTTTTTGACGCAAAAGCAGGGCAAACTTAGAAAATACAATTGTATTTTATAAGTTTGCACCACTTTTGTGTCAAGAAATGCGAGCTAAAAAAGTATAAATATGGGTCTTCATATCAGGCCATGACTGCATCATTCCAGTCTTACTAGAATTTTGTTGGTTGAGCACCAAAGGTGTATTGTTAGAAATTGGGTCTCTGGTTTGTCCTATGTCTAAGCAGGGACCCTCACTCTAGTCAGGGCAAGGGAGATACTCACTTAAGATAGCCCCTGCTCACCCC
Organism: Pleurodeles waltl; assembly: GCF_031143425.1. Lineage (NCBI taxonomy): Eukaryota > Metazoa > Chordata > Amphibia > Caudata > Salamandridae > Pleurodeles > Pleurodeles waltl. The sequence continues at coordinate 231,844,150 of NC_090447.1, forward strand.
ATTTGGTAGCTTGACACAAGCAGTCAGGCTTATCTCAAAGGCAATGTGTACAGTATTTGTACCAACACACACAGTAATACAGTGAAACCACTACAACATGGACACCACACCAGTTTAGAAAAATAGCCAATATTTATCTAAATCAAACAAACCAAAATAAATAAAATCCAACATACACAAGTGAAGTTATGAATTTTCAAAATAATAGAATTTTACTCCATAGAAAACAATGGAAACGTTGTTGTTACACAAAGTTCCTGGTTTGCGTTGAAAATAAAAAGTGAACAGGCGAGCTTGTGTCAGAAAAGTTAGTGATGCGTTTATTCCTTACTCGCAAGTGAGGCTGTGTGTCATTTCTTCTCTGGTCGGGTAGGCAATGCGTTGTTTTTCTCTCCTGCATGAGACCGATGCTTCGATATCCAGATGGGACACCGTGAGGCCGAGCAGGTTCACGATGATTTTGACACCCAGTGAAATCCGGCCGCATGGTGATGGAAAACTGCGGTGTGTGGGGTTTGCGTCGATTTTAGCAGCTGCAAGTGGGTGTTACATTGTTTCCCCAGCCGCGATGCAGGTGGTGCGTCGATGTCACCCATGAGGTGTGTGGCTCGTTGTTTTTCCTGCCATGTTGCGGGTGGTGTGTCAACATTTTCCCCCAAGGCTTCCTGTGCATTGATTTCAGTCTTTGTTCTACCAGCTTCACCTTTCAAGTGCCCATGGACTGGATGGGCACCACTTGGTAGGGAAGGAATCTCAGCAGAGAGTCCAGATGCTGTCAGGGGAAATCTTTGATGGCCATGAGACTTCAAAACAGGAGGCACCCTCAGTTCAAGCTGTTGGAGACTCTTCACAAGCAGGAACATAGCACAAAATGAAGTCTTTGTCCTCTTTCAGGCAGAAGCAGCAACCACAGGCCAACCCAGCAAAGCACAGTAACAGGCAAAGGGGCAGTACTCCTTCTCCAGCTCTTTAGCTCTTCTCCTTGGCAGAGGTTCCTCTTGGTTCCAGACCAAGGCCCTCATTACGAACATGGCGGTCCGTTCTGCTCCGCCGATGGTGGGGGTAGAAACCACCAACAGAGGAGCGGTCCAGACTGCCAAATAATGATCCAACCGAAACACGCGCATCCCGTGAAAAACCCACCGCTAGCAGAGGAGTCCCGCTGACGACGGGAGAGTCTGCCCACAGTCCTTCGGAAAGGCCCAACCCGCCCATCAAATAATGAACCACCATTCCGCCACCAGTTCCGGGTGGGAACCACCGCCACACAAAGCCAGGCAGAAACAAACCAAATCTAAGGAACCACGCACCGGAGTCCCACAGAACGTGCTGCGGCAGCCATGGATAGAGAGCTGCAGATCCTGCCAGCCCTGCTCCATGCCACATACCTACACGACCAAGACCGCTGACGAAGACGACGACGGTAAGTACCGCAACCTATGACACAAGGGAGAAAAGGGCATAGTTACATACCCACCCATTCCACCCATCCAGCAACTCCATCCCAACCCTTCCCAGCAGCACAAGTCATACACTCCATATCAAGAGGTACTTACCCGACACAAGGCTAATGCAACTTGACCATAGTATATACAAAAGCCCCACACCCATAAAAAAGTTAAACAAATCATCAGGGTGTAACGGCGTGCAGCCTAAACACAGGCCACACAGAAACTTTAATAAGAAGCTCACTGAGCCAAACAGTTCAAACAGGGCCAATGGCCAGTCCGTAACATCCCAATTGTCATGGGCCACAACAGGCCCCACCTGACTCCCACAAGTGCTGGGTACTCCACATAACGGGGCACCATATGGGGATCCAGGCACCTCACCGAAGGGGGGCAAGGAATGATGGGGGTGGGGATTTTTGACGGGGTGGGCATTTGACTTTCTTGTGAAGGTTGGAGGGGGGTGGGCATCTCCTTTGAAGGGGTTGGGGCTGTTTGGCTTGGGTGGAGCTGGATGGCCTAAGCTCTGTCTGGGCCTTCTTCTTCTCTGAGGAAGGAGCAAGGGAATGTGAAGGGCGGACCGGGATGGGCTGTGATGTGGAAGGAGCGGAAAGGGCAAGGAGGTGGGAACGTTTGGGGACAAGACGGGGTGGGCCAGCGGGTTGGAAGAGGTCAGCACGGGAGAGGAAAGGTTTTTTGGGAGCAATTGGGGTGTGCGTGGATGAGGGCGTGGGAGTGGAGGCAGAGGAAGTGGATGTATGGGGTGTAGGGGTGCGTGTAGTGGGTGCAGGTGACTGCTCAGTATGCTGTGGGTGTGTGTCTTGGTGCGTTTGTGTGCCTTGGGAGGTGGGGGGGTGGACACAGTGGGATAAGACAGACAGTTAGTGTGGATGTATGTTGTGTGGGTGTCTGCAAGCCTGGTGAGTGTGCTGCATGTGTCAACTACAGTAGAGGTGGTGAGTGCAGGTGTGGTGTATGGAGTGCATGTACAGCTGTCTGCTATCATGGTGAGTGCAGGAAGAGGAGAAGTAACAGTGAGTGAAGGTGCCGTGCATGAGGGTGTGGATGTAGAGGGGACAGACAGGGAGGCGGAAGAGGTGGGCACACGGGGGAAGTGGACGTTGTTGTGTGTGCAGGTGTCTGTTGGCTGTGGGAATCCTTGTGGTAGGAGGTGTGGTTCTTGTGTGTTGATGTGCCTGTCAGCATGTCTGATTGTGTGCTTTGGACGGGTGAAGGGATTGGGGTGCTGGAAGGGGTAGAGGAGGTTGGAGGGGGGACAGAATGGCCAGTGAAACCAGAGCCTGAAAAGATCTCTGTAGGGCAGACACAGTACCGTGAATGCCATCCAGATAGGCATTTGTCTGCTGCATTTCTGATGCTAGCCCCTAGTTGGCATTGACGATGGTTGTCTGGCCTACAGAGATGGATCTCAGGAGGTCAATAGCCTCCTCTGTGAGGGCAGCAGGGCTGACTGGGGCAGGGGAGGAGGTGCCTAGGGTGAAGGATATGCCCACCTTTCTGGGTGGGTGGGCATGGGCAACTCGGTAGGGAGCAGAAGGGAGGGCGGTGATGCTATGGGGGTGGTAGAAGATCTCACGGTAGTGGTGTGTGCACTATGGTCCCCCACTGCCGGGGGACCGCCATCTGAGGAGGTCTCAGAGTCACTACCTCCTGTGGTAGTAGCCTCCCCCGTGGAAGTCCCCTCGCCCTCCCACCCACTGGTCTCCTGGGCATCCATTGTCTCTGCCTCAGAGGATCCGTGGGCTGCTGCGTACCCACGTCCCAGTGCCTCAGCTCCCTCACCTGATGTTGATGATGTTCCAAACCAACACAAGAGAACAGGGAAGGGGAGACAAAACAGGAGAAACACTTGTAAATTGCTGAATGCAGGTACAGAATGGCCAGACATACACCCACCCAGCAAACACAACCAACAGGCAGCACCGTACACTATGCCCCTGGCCATGCCCCTGACTACTGACCAGAATACTGCTCTACACCTATCCCCTGAAATACTTTAGGAGCAGAAGTAGGTGAAACCTGACAGACACCCCTACACCCTTTGCGGAACATCCAGTAGAGGGACACCAGTCAAATTCCCTGCCTCTAAGCAGCATGAGCCCTATTGCACACCCAGACATCCTTCCAGACTGAAGTATGGACAATGAGTACTCACCCCCTTTTGACTGCTGTGCAGCCTTCAAGCGCCCATCCAGGCCTGGGTACGCCACCGCCAGGATCCGTCGCATGAGGGGGGGCTCAGTGCCTGACGGGCACCCCTTCCACATTGGAAGAACTTCCCCAGCTGGGCTTCACTGATCTTTCGCAGCCAGCGCCACAGGTCCTCCCACCTCTTTCGACAGTGGGTGCTCTGCCGGTTCTAGATCCCCAGTTTCCGAACCTCCTTGGCGATGGCATGCCAATGTGCCCTCTTCTGGCGGGCGCTGACCTAGAAGGGTGACACAGAAATGGATCACAGAGGTCAGGCACTTGCACGATAGGAACAGCTGGCTAATCGTCCACTATGGGACGGACAGTACTCTAGGACATACAGGACAGTCACACGCACCATGCCATGCACCATGGCCCATGAAGGATCAGAGGTGCACACATATGTCCTATCATCACCAATTATTACACACTCAGTGTTCTCCAAATCCTGACTCACCTGTTTCTTTGGCCGTCTGCACAGTTTCGCGTACAGGGGCAGGACCCCGTCCACTAGCTTCTCAAGTTTTTCCTGGGTAAAGGCCGTAGCCCTTTCTCCTGCAACACATGGCACATCCATAGCCAGAGGCAGGCCACAGCATTTCACAGAGTGGAGTACCTGTCCGCATGAGATCAGGGAGTCAAGTGATCAAACAATGATGAACACACGTATGTTCCGTGGCGGTGTGGACCGTCACCACCAGCGGCGATCATGATATGCCAGGATTCCCCATTGGCATCCATGTTAGCCAATGAGAGTGCGAACAGCGGTCAACACTGCCTAACGCTGTGACATCAGCCGCTAGCGGTATGAGGTCACTTCCACAATGAAGAGGCAGATCTACAGTGGGCAGACATTTTGCCATCACCTATGCATCTAGAATTTCCTTCTACTCACAATGCAGGCCCTACTAGCCACATGAAGCACCTAGGCCACCGTCCATTCCGTACAGTAGCACACATTAATTACTCTGTTCCCTTCTAGTGATGTACATGTACATCTGTCAGGTAGCAGTTCTTCTCGAGACACTACAATGAACAATGTAGTGCAGAAATGATGAGAAGTGTGCCTATGTATGTGTCTTCATCACTCCTTTATGTAACCCCTCGTAGGTACCGACCCTTGTGGCGAGGAAGGGCACCAACGGTGTACAGGCCACTTGTGGATATGGGGACCATGGTGGAGTGTCAGATCATAATCACTTATAGACTCACACGTGCAACTATTCAGGCCCTTTGTGCAAGACTGGATCCTGCACTAACTCTGGGAAATCGTAATAAGCATGCCATTCCAACCGAGGTGCAGGTGCTTTCTGCACTCTATTTCCTGGCCACAGGCTCAGTTCAAGTGGCAGTGGGCATGGGTGCTGATTTCTCACAGCCAATGTTCAGCCAGGTACTGACAAGATTTCTGAATGCATTTGTGCATCTGCAATCCTATGTGCGGTTTCCCCAAACTACTGAGCTCCCTGCCATCAAGTCTGACTTCTATGCCTTTGCCAACATTCCCCATGTCATAGGTGGCACCCACATAGCTATCATCCTCCCAAGAGTGAGTGAACAGGTCTACAGAAACAGGAAGAACTTTCACTCCATTAACATCCAATTGTTATGTACTGCAGACCAGTACATTTTCCATGTGAATGCCATGTTTCCAGGTTCAGTCCATGATTCCTTTGTGTTGAGGAACAGTAGTGTGCCACAGAAGATGAAACAACTACAAGAGGACAGAGGGTGGATCATAGGTAAGTTTGCCTGTCATTAACTGACACATTGTAAAAAAACAGCCTGTCTGACTAAGGGACTTAACAATGATGAGTCTGTATTGCACCATTTTGTAGGTAATTCTGGCTATCCAAACTTGTGTTGGCAATGAGGCCCATGGACGTACTAGGAGGGTAATAGAGCGAACTATAGGTCTCCTGAAGGCTAGATTCCGGTGTCTACATATCACTGGAGGTTCCCTGGCACTATGGGCCTGATAAGGTGTGTAGAATAGTGGTTGCCTGCTGCATGCTGCACACCGTAGCAGTGAGACATTCTATCCCCCTCTTGGAGGTGGAGGGTGCTATAGGTCCTGATCAGTTATCACAGAGAGGTGAGGAGAGTGATGGTGAGGATGAGGAAGGGGAATATGTCAATTCCAGGAACCAACTGATATAGCTCTACTTCCAATAACTGTGTGGGACTTAAGCCTGACATTGGGGTTAGTGACTAATACTGTCAGTGTGCTCTGTCATATGGGGGGGTTGGTCATGATAGGCGATACATGGACCACTTCTGCATGGTACTGACTGAAAATATATGCATTCCCTTCTTGCCACCATTTGGGCACACAGGACTACCATCATGCACGAATTGACAACAAAGTTGTTCTCGGCCACTTGTATCCATACTCCACTTTGTTCACAATTTAAGACAGGGGACAGTGTTACAGGTGTAAAATGTGTTTTATTAGAAGTGAGTGAATTATGCTATATACAGTGATGGGAGTTGTAAGGGTTGGGGGTCCTCAAAACCAACTTGGTGGCGGCCTAATGGATTGTATTGATGGGTCCATTTTGTCAAATAGTACTTCAAATTGCCCTCAGCTAAGTGTTGTTGGTGAATGGGTGGGATGGTTGCTTTGCATTAGTAGCAGAGTCAATTGTTGGAGGGGGCCTTGTTCTTAGCTGGGTTTCCAGTGCCATATCTTGGCCTAAGTGTGCATTTGGGTGCCTGCTGTGGAGCTTCTTGGGGTGGCATGGTTGGCCCTTGGGTTTCCTGGGAGGGTATTTCATGGGATGTTTCGGCTGCTTGGGTAATCTGATGCTGGTTGTCCAGGGCTGTTGTGGGGGCCTCTTGTCCGGTGTGGGTGTCAGACTGGTTTTTGACCAACTGCAGCAGTGCTCCAGCTATGATGGCCATTGTGGCATTGTGCTCTTTCCACTGCTCCATGGCCTGTTGGTGTTGTTTCTGCTGCATCCTCTGACTTTGCTCCAGGGTGGACACAATCTGTGCCAACCTGTCTTGGGTATGTTGGTAGGCCCCCAATACCTCTGAAATAAAGTTCTGGGCTGCTGCATCCATCATGTGGCCTCCCCGCTGGCCCACTGAGACCCTTGAACTTGCCCTAGCCCCCTGTGCCTGTGTCCCCTGCGCAGGTCTGGACGTGTCACTTGTACTGGGGCCCTCGCCTTCCTGGGTTGGATGACTGTGGTCTCCGTATCTGTGTTCCACCAGTCTGTTCCCTGGGTACCCTGGTGTGGGTACGCCTGCCCTGGCCTGCTGGTCTTGACTGGGTGTTAGGGGTGACAGTGGTTTCCTGGGTGGGGCTGCTGCATGATGAGAATCCAGGACTGTGTGAGGGGCCTGCCTGCACATCAGTGTCCAGGGATCCTTCGCCAAGATCTTGTGAGGTGCCTCTGTCTCCCTGGAGGGCAGTGGCACTCCTTGTCCAGTACGTTAGGGCTGCATGGGTGGTGGTGCCTGTTGGGGGACATAGACATGTCTCTTACATATGCATGTAGGTTTGAGGTGTACAGGACTGGCCTATTTTGAGATGGTGTTACTTTCAGTGGCCTTCCAGGGTACCTTTGTGAGGTTGACATGGCATTTAGCGCCAGTGGTGGGGTTGCATTGTGGTGGCGGTATTGTTCCATTGTGGGTACGTGCAGGGGTGGGTGGCTGTGCACAGCGGGAGTGATGTGGGCCTGTTAGTGGTTTGTAGGTCATGCAGGGGGGTGGATGTGGTGGGTAATGGCTGGGTGAGGTGTAGGTCCAGGTGGGTGTGGGTGGGGTGGGGTGGTGCATGCATTGCAACTGTGGTGTATATGGGGTAATTGTAGATGACTTACCCGAGTCCATTCCTTCAGTGAGTCCTGTGAGTCCCTCTGGGTGCAGGATGACGAGTACTTTTTCCTCCCAGTCGGTGTAGTCGGGTGGTGTTGGGCCTCCCCCAGTCTTCTGCACTGCTATGTGGTGCCTAGATGCCATGGCCCTGACCTTCCCCCTCAGGTCGTTACATCTCTTCCGGATGTCATCCCTGGTGCGTGGATGGTGTCCCACTACATTCACCCTGTTCACAATGGTCTGCCATAGCTCCTATTTCTGGGCGATGGGTGTGTGCTGCACATCGGCCCCGAATATTTGGGGCTCCACCTTCAGGATCTCGTCCACCATGGTCCTTAGCTCCCTTTCAGTGAAGCGTGGATTTTTGGGGGTGGACATGGTGAGTGTGGTGGATGGCGTAGGGACTTGGTACGAGGTGAGGATACTCTTCTGTGGGTCGATGTGCGTCTCCTGTATGCTGGCGTTCCCTGTCTGGCTCTGGTGCTCTCCGTCTTCTTGTCCTGGTTTCATTGCAAGTGATTGTGGGGTGTGTCTGGGGGTGTTTTATGGGGTTCTGGATGTGTGTCAGGTGTGTTGGTGATACACCTGTCCAATGTGTGCACTTCTTGCTGTTAAGTCCACTTGGCGCCCGTGGTGGTCGCAGCCGCCAATGGTTGTCCGGCCTCCACTGTCCGCCCAGGTGATTTGTGCTTCATTATTTGGAGGGCGGGATGTGGGTGTACTTGGCGGTGGCGGGGTGGGGTGGGCCGGGATTCCCACTGACATGAGTCATGGCGGGGAGTGGTGGTCTGGGAATTTTTGGCAGGGTTGGGTTTTTCGTTCATTATATGGCGGGTTTCCATTCACCACCAACGGCGGGATTCTGTTCACCGCCAACATGGCGGTCGGCAGTCTTTTCCGCCATGTTCATAATGACTGCCTAAATCTGAAAATCTGGGGTTTTGGTCCACTAGTTTTTCCCTCTTTCTGCCTTTGAAGTAGGCAAACTTCAAAGGAAAGTCTCTGTTGTTCACAAGATCCTGCTCTTCCCAGGCCTGGCTCCAGACTCACACCAGGGGGTTGGATCTGAATTGTGTGAGGGCAGGCACAACCCTTTCAGGTGTCAGTGACCAATCCTCCCTCCAGTCTAGCCCAGATGGCCCACAGGATATGCTGGCTTCACCCTAGCTCCCTTTGTGTCATAGTCTAGAGGGGATTCACAAACAGCCCAACTGTCAGTCTAACCCAGACAGGGAATACACAAGCAGTCAGAGTCGCAGAATGGTTTAAGCAAGAATATGCCCACTTTCTAAAAGTGGCATTTTCAAACTGACATTCTAAAAATCACCTTTACCAAAAGATGTATTTTTAAATTGTGAGTTCAGAGACCAAAAACTCCATATTTCCATCTGCTCACAAATGAAAACTGCACTTAAAAGATATTTAAAGGCAGCCCCCATGGTAACTTAGGAGAGAGATAGGCCTTGCAACAATGAAAGACGAATTTGGCAGTATTTCACTGTTAGGACATGTAAAGCACATTAGTACGTGTCCTACCTTTAACATACACTGTACCCTGCCCATGGGGCTACCTAGGGCCTACTGTAGTGGTGCCTTCAATACATAAAAAGGGAAGGTTTAGGCCTGGCAAGTTGGTGCACTTGCCAGGTCGAATTGGCAGGTTAAAACTGCATACACAGACACTGCAGTGGCAGGTCTGGGCCATGTTTACAGGGATACTCATGTGGGTGTCACAATCAGTGCTGCAGGCCCACTAGAAGCATTTGATTTACAGGCCCTGGGCACCTCTAATGCACTTTACTAGGGACTTACTAGTAAATCAAATATGCCAATCATGGAAAAGCCAATTACAAATGCAATTTACACAGTGACCACTTGCACTTTAGCACTAGTCAGAAGTGGTAAAGTGCCCAGAGTAATAAAACCAGCAAACAGTCAAAACATGGGAAACAGAGGCAAAAAAGATAGGGGGGACTATTCCAAGGATGCCAGGTCTAGCATGTATCCTATGCAATGCCCAACAGTGAATAAAATATTTTTTCACTAGATAAGTTGGTTGGATTAATTTGGGAGCAAATGTGCTCCCTACAATAAAAACAATTAGTGTCCCAATTCACTGCCCTTCTGCCCGCTTTTGTACTGGTTCATCTGCCTACATAGTCGTTCTCACTCTTATTGCTATCATTATCTCAAAACACACCAGGGTTTCAAAAGGTGATATATAGCATTAATACAGCAAATAAACTAAGGGCTAGATTTTTTTGTGCAATGTAACAGAGCAAGACAACATGATGCACAGCGTGAAAGGGAGAGGGAAGGAATGCAACATATTTGCCAAAATATGGTCCATTCTTGTTCTCTGTCCACAGTGGAACATAATCTGCTGCCTAGTACCAATGCAGCCACCTTTCACAGGTGCCTGTGCTGCAGGCAGTATTGTTTTTGTACAGGAAAGGGCACCTTCCTGCACAAAACAATCCTTAGAGGCATTTTCCTTGTTCTGGGCGTTGTGCAGAATGTGTTGCACCTCCTGTGGTCAGGTGTAGCATTTTGATGCATTCCCTGGTTTACCAGTCTTCGTAAATCTGGAAATGTGCCAAAATCCATGTATGTATGCATGGGAAGCACCCACGCTCCATCCATGCAACGATTTTCCATGACAGTGTAGTGCAAAGCAGCAACTTACACTACCTTGTGTTACTCCAGATCTACCAAGCAACATAGGGCCAGACAAGATGGACTGGCATTGCTTGGTAATTCGGACTTAAGTATTGCTTTGCCTATGCAACACCATGCTTGATGCAGGGGTAACACAATGCAATAATAAATCTATCCCCAAATCTTTAATGGGATGTGTAGTGAAGATCGTAGCCAAAGACATAAGGGATCTACAATGAAGCCAGTCCAGATAGGCTGTTGCTAGTCCCGGAACATATGGTTGAAGCCAGATGTCATGCAAAAGCCTGTCTCAACAAACAAACAGAAATGATGGACGTAATGCAGAACCAATCAAACATTCACCCCATCAGTCTTGACTCCGCTCCCCATGGGAACAGTCCAACCCGAAATGCCAGGCCAGGCCCTCCCTGGACCGGAAACAAGCATCCTGGGACTGGTTTTAATCCATCAATACTTTTGCTCACCATGCCACCCCAGTTTGGACTCAGCCATATGCAAATCAGTCTTGACTCTGCTCACCATGGGAACAGTCCAACCCGAACTGCCAGGCCAGGTCCTCCATGGACTGGAAACAAGCATCCTGGGACTGTTTTCAGGGTATCACCCTTCATCAGCCAGGCTAGTTTTAATCCTGTCGCAGAGTGAGCCTGGGACCCATGTCTGGGCATACCCAGCGCACTTATGGTGACAAAAGCAAACAAACACAAATGATGGACAGAATGTGGAACAAATCAAACATTCACCCCAGTCACAGATCTGGGTTTAATCCATCAATTCTTTTGCTCACCATGCCACCCCGGTTTGGACCCAGTCATATGCAAATCAGTCTTGACCCTGATCCCCAAGAGAACAGTCCAGCTGGAACTGCCAGGCCAGGTTCTCCCTGGACCAGAAACAAGCATCTTGGGACCAGTTTCAGGGTATCACCCTTCATCAGCCATGCTAGCTTGAATCCAGTGGCATAGTGAGCCCAGGACCCATGTCAGGGTATACCAGGTGCACTTATGGCGATAATAAACAAACAAACACAAATGATGGACGGAATGCGCAACCAATCAAATCTATCTCTGTGCCATGGCCCATTCCCATTGGCTCCATGGGCAACAAATATAGTTGTTTTGTGCGTGTGGTTCTGCTCAGAGCATCATGCTGGGGAATCTGCTGGGGACCAGAACAGTCCTTGTCCTCTTCAATCACCACCAGAATGATAACTCACCCTAATCCTCCAGTTGGGAAAGACCATGTGCTGTGGTGTTGGAAAACTATTTTTGGTGAATTTCTCTGTGATTTTAAATTTCAGTTATAGAAATCTGTACAACTGCTTTCAGACTTCTGGGAAGTTTGGCCATGCCAAACAGGAGTAAACTGTAATCGTTACCTGAACCCAGGAGGAGCCGGCAAAGGGGCGGTGAAATAGCAGCACAGGGGCACAGGTGCAGAAGAGTCCTCTCGGCAGAGCAGAGCCCTGCTTCTCAGAGCTCACAAATGTGGCCCAGGTGAGAGTGCTGCGGCCAGAGAGGTAACCTCACCTCCTCTTGACATGGCGGTAGGTACAGTCCTATGCTCTTCTCCCCCTACTTGCAGGTTTTGTGATGGCACCCTCCTCTCTCATTATACAGGCAAGGGGAATCAGAAGCATGTCCGTGTGATGGGGGGCTGTCAGGGAACAGCATGTGGAGCTGTGTGGGTCAGGAGTTAGTAGACTGGGCCAGACTCTGCTGTGAGTATCACACCACTGTGGAAGGGGCTCGGAGGCAGAATCCTGCCATGGCTGATAACCTGGAGGCCTGGTGATACTTGTGGGTAGGAACTTGGACTGGTAACAATCAATCAATCTGGTGTGTTTAAAGCGCACTACGCCACCGTAGGGTCTCAAGGCACAGAGGGATGTGTCCTCAGAGATCAGTTGAAGAGCCAGGTCTTGAAGTCCTTCCTGAACTGAGGCAGCAATGGTGTCTGTCTGAAATGAAAGGGTAAGGTGTTCCAACCTTTTGCTGCCAGGTATGTGAAAGATCTTCCTCCAGCCGATGACTTCTTTATGCGGGGTACGTTGATGAGTGACTGCTGGGACGAGTGGAGAAGTCTGGAAGGAGAGTACCAGGTGATGCTGTGGTTGAGGTAGCTGGGTTCGCTGGCGAAGAGGGCTCTGTAGGAGTAAACGAGGAGTTTGAAGTTGATCCTCTTCTTGACGATGAACCAGTGGAGGATCTTCTGGTGTTCTGTGATATGTTCTCGACATTGAGGGCATTGACATGGTCAAGTCTTCTTGTGATTAGTGCATGTGTCACAGTTTTTCAGCAGTCAGTTGGTAACCATCTGAAGATTTTCCGTGGGAGTTGGAGGGTGTGGAAGCAGGTGGAGGTGATCGAGTTGATCTGTCTGGTCATGGTGAGCACTGAATCGAAGATGGCTCTGAGGTTTTGTGCATGGTCTGTGGAGTGGGGGGCCTGCCTAGTGTTGAGAGCCACCAGGAGTCATCCAATGCTAAGGAGGAAGGTCCCATGATGAGGATCTCGGTTTTGTCAGAGTTCAGCTGGAGGCAGCTCTCCCTCATCCAGGTGGTGACTGTTCCCATCCCATCCCTGAAAGTTATGTTGGCTATAGAGGCATTCTCGGTCAGGAAGATGATCAAGTGGGTGTCATCTGCATGTGAGACAATGTTCTTGCCGTAGTTCCTGATGAGAGGGCTGAGCAGAGTCATATAGATGTTGAACAGTGTGGCGCTCAACTGTGTTCCTTGGTGTACTCCACAACTGATGCCTGTAGGTACTAACAGGTGTACAGGGAGTCTAACTTTCTGTGTTCTGCCTGTCAGGCAGGAGTGTATCCATCGATGAGCCTTGCCGCATATGCCTGCTATGTGGAGTCTAGCACATAGAGTGCAGTGGGATACTGTATTGAAAGTGGCTGAAAGAGACAGGAGGATGAGGGCTGCTCTATGGTGGTCATTACGACCCCAGCGGTCGGTGTAATAGTGGCGGTAGTACAGCCAACAGGCTAGTTGTACAGACCGCCATATTATGAAAGCCAAACTGCCAATGTAACACACTAACCGTCACCGGCGGTAACGACTGCCGGGCTGGAGACTACAGTCTCCAACCCGGCAGCCGTTACTAGGCCGCCAATGACCCTGCCCACCGCCATGTTTTCCGTGGCGTCTATGCTGCCACAAAACACACATCTACACGCACATACATACACACCCATACACACACGCCTACCCACATTCACCCACGCATGCATACATTAATACACACTCACAGCAACACTCACTAACATACATACTCGCACATATGCAATCACACGACACAACATACACATACACTCACACCCATTCATGCACACACGCATTACACATGCCTCACACCCGCATGCACGCATACAAACACAGTCACACACACCCCCACAGTCACACACACCCCCACCACCACCACCACACACAACACCCCCCACCCCCATGCCGTGTTGGAGAACCCGACTTACCTGCTTTCAGGGGGTCGTCAGGCAGGAGATAGGACACCGCGAGCAGAACACCGCCAGGCTGTATCATGTGTCATGATATGGTCGGCAGGCAGCAGCGCCACGCTACCACCGCCCACTGACCGTAGCCGGAATTCCGCCAGCCTTCCATGGCCTTAGGCCCTCATAATCTTTCATCCACATAAGCTACCCACGCCAAATTTGAGTCCTTATTTTCCAGCATCCTAGAAAACGTAGAGAAACCCAGAGTTTGCGGGTACCCCTGGAGAAGACCAAGATATTAGCCAAATTACAGCCAAAATTTTGTCTCTTAAAAAAACATGGGAAGAAGGCTAGTGTTTCTTTAACCTGAAAATTGCATCAACAAAGGGTTTGCGGTGCTAAAATCACTATCTTCCCAGCTTTCAGGAACAGGCAGACTTGAATCAGAAAATCATATTTTTGGCATTTTAATGGGACATACTCCATTTTTACTATTTTTGTGCTTTTAGCCTCCATCCAGTTAGTGACAGAAATGGATGTGAAAGTAATGCTAGATTCCGGGACAGCTGGACATTTCTAAAAAGTAGACAACATTTTGAATTCAGAATGGGTCATTTGTGTAGATCCTACAAGGTTTTCCTACAAAAAATAACAGCTGAAATAAAACAAATATTGAAATTGAGATGCAAATAACAGTCTGTTTTTCTCAAATTTTACTCTGTAACTTTTTCCTGCGATGTCAGAGTTTCAAAAGCAATACACTGTTATATCTGCTGGACTCTTCTGGTTGAGGGATATATAGGGCTTGTAGGTTCATCAAGAACTGTAGGTACCCAGAGGCAATAAAGGAGTTGCACCTTGCAATGGATTTTCATTGCATACCGGGTATGCAACAATTAATTTGGTGAAATATTAAATGTGAAAAATAGGTATCAAGGAAACCTTTGTATTTACAAAATGGCCACAAGATAAGGTGTTGAGAAGCAGTGGTTAGTTGTACATTTCTGAATTCCGGGGTCTCAATACTAGCATGTGAGTTACAGGGCATTTTTCAAATAGATGTCTTTTTTACACACTTTGTTACATTTGGAAGGACAAAAAGTAGAGAAAGACAAGGGCCGATAACACTTGTTCTGTTATTCTGTGTTCCCACAATTCTCCTGATAAAAATGGTTCCTCACTCGTGTGGGTAGTCCTAATGCTCGCGACAGGAAATGCAACATGGATACATCACATTGTTTTTTGGAAAGTGCTTAGCTGTGGATTTTGGCCTCTTGCTTAGCCGGCACCTAGAGACCCCTACCAAACCTGTGCATTTTGGTGAATATAGGGAGTGGACCCTTTCGCAAGGCCCGCTCCTCAGGGGGGGCAAATAATTATTAGGCTTTTCTGCCCCCCCCCCCGGGGCTGATCAGCCTTTTTTAATTAGGCCGATCTGCCCCCTGGGGGGGCAGAACCCACTAGACACCAGGGATCCTTTTTTTTGGTTTTTTAACATGTGGGGCTCAACCCTTTAGGCACGGGCCGCTCCCATGCGGGCACATTCATTTTAAGCCACTTCTGCCCCCCTTGATGCCAGATCGAACTATTTTTATTAGGCCAATCTACTAGACACCAGGGATTATTTTTATAAGCCAGTTTCACGCAAGGGGATCGACCCCTTAGGCAAGGGTCACTCCTCTATGGGATCACATTTATTTTAGGCCATTTCTGCCCCTCTTCGGGCAAATAGGCCTATTTTAATTAGGCCGAGGAAACCACTAGGCACCAGGGATTTAAAAAAAAAAAAACTTTTACAGAGGAGGAGTAAACCCTTAGGCAAGGGTCGCTCCCCTGGGGGGCAATTTTATTTTATGCCATTTCTGCCCCCCTTGGGGGCAGATTGGCCTATTTTTCTTAAACCAATCTGCCCCAAGGGGGCGGAAACCACTAGACACCAGGGATTTTTTTATGTGTCAATTTCATGAAAGGGGAGTGACCCCTTAGGCAAGGGTCACTCCCCTCGGGAGAAATTTATTTTAGGCTATTTCTGCCCCATCTTGGGGGAAGATCAGCCTATTTTAATTAGGCCAATCTGCCCCCCTTGGGGGCAGAAACCACTAGGCATCAGAATCTTTATTTTAATGTTTTCCAGATGGGGAGCGACTCCTTAGGCATGGGTCGCTCTCCTGGGGGCATATTTTTTTGGGGCCATTTTCTATTAGGCCAATCTGCCCCTAGGGGTGCAGAAACCACTTAGGCACCAGGGAGGGGCCACACCCCCAAGCCAAATAAATGGAGACAAAGTTGCTCTGCCCAATGGTGGGCGAATGGGGCAATTACCCCCGATCCACTCCCCGGGGAGGGCAGAAAACCTACTAGATGCCAGGGAATAAAAAAAAAAAAGTGGGCTGGTGGCTACCAACCAGTATGGGCATGGTTATGCCCCCACCCCAACTGTAGGAGGTCACAGTCTTTCGGGTTATTTTTACCAGGAGACTGGGGGAACGTTGGGTGGTAGGAAATATGTCCTGGCATGGTGATCCCACACAAAAATGAGAGTTTTTAGCTACATTTATGGTTTGCTGAGGATTCTGGGGGATCACACTGGGAGATCCACACAAGTCACACCTCTCTAGACTCCCTCGGGTGTCTAGTTTTCAGAAGTGTCTGGGTTTGGTAGGTTTCCCTAGATGGCTGCTGAGCCCAGGAACAAAAACAGGTAGTTTTGTATTTGATAATTTTGATGTGTCCTCATAGTGTTTTGGGGAATTTCCTGTTGCGGGCACTAGGCTTACCCACACAGTAAGGCACCATTTTTATCGGGAGACCTAGGGGAACACTGGGTGGAAGGAAATATGTGGCTTCTCTCTGATTCCAGAACTTTCTATATCTGAAATGTGAGGAAAAAGTGTCGTCCAGGGCACCCAGGGGGTTAAAAGATGTTAAGGGGCCATTTGGATGAACTGTGGGAGTCTAGCCTTCTTGGTATCTGCTAAGCACAATGTTGTGACATCTGTCCTTCCTAAGGATTCTATAATTTATTTTAGTATTAGCTGCATCCGGGCTTCCCTCTGCCATGACATGTTGGGAGGATCAAATGGGATGCCCTGACAATTCTTATTAAAACTTACTTTTCTCTGAAACTTGGCAAAAACATTTGATTAAAGGGATTGGCACACCTGTTGGATCAGACTCAATTGTTATTTCCTTATGTGCCTACTTTCTTGACGGGTAACCTAAATATAAAAATGTCCTCTATACAGCCAAAGGATGCTGTCCAAAGAGACAAAGAAATCACTATTAATGTCTCCTGTCAGGTTATGAGGAGTCAGATAGGGGAGAGGTCTGGCAGGCATCTTGAGATCCTGCTTAATGGTGCCCAGGATATCAGCAGGCTCAGCCAACATTTGACAATGGGGAGTATAGTCTCTGATTATGCAGTCATATATTAAGAGCTTTTTGGGATGATGAAGGAGTTTGTTGTATGTGATCTTGGGGGAAACAACCACAAGCCTCTTATTTTTTCACTAGACACGAGGCAAAGACAAGAGTCATAAGGCTCAATAGTTTGCCCCTGCACTGTAAAAATGTGTGTAGAATTGTGTGGTCAGCCAAATTAAAGTGACATGCTACAATCAGCTTGACGGGGCTGCTAAGTGCACATTTCTACTCTCCTTTAAACCACACAGTCAAAGCTTTTGAGAACTGTATTACCTCTAAAAGGGGTATGGCAGCTGTAGGGCTGGAAAGGGGGGTGGGTTAGAAAGAACATTCTGAGTTCAGAAAAGGCATGGGCTAAATTAGCGCTTAATAAAAATATATGGGAGGCGTTTAGAACAGTTGGGGTAAATAGGTAGAGTATGATAGCACAACACAGGAAAGCCTTTAGGAAAGTAATGCATCAAATCAGGTGGAGGGAAAGTGGGAGCCTTTGAACAAAGGCAATCTTTTCCCTGTGCACTGGTAACCTAAAGGACCTTTGGCATATTTCCTATAGCATACTTGGGCTTGCTACACTTATTACAGCAGTTCCAATCCCTGAAGATATTTAAGTTACTTCCATCACAGACCTAGATAAAGTAAAAGTTGATGTGGGGGTGTCTCAAGTAGGCCACAGCCAAGTTTGCAGGTTAGTGGGGAGGTAGGGAGCATCCCGCTCCTTACAGTGAGTGGTATTGAAGCAGTGATTACAGTTTTGAAAAGCTCAAGGGCGCAAAGGCCAGATGGCATCTCCTCTGACATTGTTAAACTTAGCCTCCACCTCTCGGCACAAACCCTCATACCCTATTCGCTGAAATAGTTGGGGGGGCAAAACCTGCCAAAAACCGGGAAAGGGAGCATTATGGTTCCTTTGTTTAAAAAAGGTGATAGGAAATTGCCATCTAATTGTTGTATGTGTCTAACATCGATTTGCTAAGTTCGTTTGACTGTACCTAGATCTCTTTTATGGTCAAAGATGACCAGATGGAACTGCCCACTGGGGCTTTTGAAACTGGTAATCCAATTGCATGAGGGCTCATGTACCAGAGTGGAACTTGTGGGTGATGGGTTCTTGCCCAAACAGATCAGCACCAAAAATGGGTTAAGGCAAGGGTGTATTTTGTCTCAGCTCTTGTTCTCAATTTACATAGCAAATACCGTGGTAGGCCTAATTCAGGTCAGTTCCTTTCCTTCTAATTTGGGGTCAGAATCCATATCCTCATTGTTCTATGCAGACGATACAGTGGTATTAGATCTTGCGCCAGTCAGACTGCAGCAGCAACTTGAGGCTTTCTCATATTATTGCAACAGAAATTATATAAAGGTCAATAAGTCCAAAACTAAGCGTGATTTTTGCCAAAGGTAAGAGGCGACCCATAAGCTTAGGTGGTGGCTGAACGGTGCTCAAGTGGAAGTGGATGCTAGGTGTGTTCCTTACTTCTTGGCTCAAGTCTTGCTGCAAGAATCAAGTGTCAAGTCTATTGGGGGTATGCTTTAGAGATTGGATTTGGCTTTGGGTCATAAGTCTGCAGATGTGTTGAGGTGCGTATAACACAAAAATAGTTACTCTATTCCTCTATAGCTGCAAGATTTTGCTAGAAACATATGTCAAGCACCTGCAAATCAGAGAAACATCTATCTTGAAAAAATGTTTGGGTCTGCCCACAGGCTCAGTGATTAGTGCCCTGAGGCTTGTGTTGGGGTTTATTAATATTCTTTTTAAATATAGACAGAGGCTGCTCAAATTTTGGGCAGGTCTTTATTTATTTATTTTGAAATCCAAAGAAGGTTCTTTGAAGCATCTCAAAAACTCCACTTACGTGGAAAAACAAAGGTTAGTGGGTAAATAACTTACAGGTTATTGAAGCTTCCCTGAATGTCCTTGCTTGGTATTCTCTCTTAAACATGTCTGTGCTCCAACAGAAACAATTGTTAAAATGCTTAATAAACGAGGGTTTGCTACAGAGTGACCTGGCTGATGTCTATAAGTGAATCAACTTGCATCATTTATTGGAGACAGATTACAGTGGGCTAATTCAGACCTATTTAGGGGATATTAGGAGTAGATCTGTTAGGCAGTAGGCTCTGAAGGTCCGGTTAAGTCAGGTCCCAACCTTTATCAGATGGACAGGGATTACTCAGGCTGGGTGGGACAGGGATGTCTTGCCCTTTTTGTAAGCATGAAGCACTGTAACTTTTGCTCATTGTTGTACTTTTATCATGACAACAAGACGCTGTCTGTTGTTGCTGCTTTTTAGAGAGCTGCAGGTTTTTCGCATTAGCGATCTAGTGAGGATAATCATGCTTTGCAATAATACATAGGTATGCTGAACCTTGGCCAAATTTCTGTCTGTTGAAGCTGAAAAGCTGACCTTTCCTTCACAAAATAATGTTATTTGCTCTTTCCGCTTTACTGTTGCAGTGAGTATGTATATATTATATTATGTTGTTATTGCTTTCTAATTTTAAGAGATTAAGGGGCATATTTATACTCTGTTTGCGCCGGAATTGCGTTGTTTTTTTTTACGCAAATCCGACGCAAAGCTAACTCCATATTTATACTTTGGCGTTAGACCCGTCTAGCGCCAAAGATCTTGGAGTTTGCGTCATTTTTTAGCGTGGACACCTACCTTGCGTTAATGATATGCAAGGTAGGCGTTCCCGTCTAAAAAATGACTCCAAGGCATGTGCGCCTTATTTAAACTCCCGTGCAAAAATGACGCACGGGAGTGGGCGGGTCCCAAAAAATTACGTCCAGCCGCTTTTGCGTCATTTTTTAACGTCTGGTCAGGGCAGGCGTTAAGGGACCTGTGGGCTCGGAAGGAGCCCAGAGGTGCCCTCCCATGCCCCCAGGGACACCCCCTGCCACCCTTGCCCACCCCAGGAGGACGCGCAAGGATGGAGGGACCCATCCCAGGGAACTTAAGGTAAGTTCAGGTAAGTATTTTTTTATTTATTTTTTTGTGGCATAGGGGGGCCTGATTTGTGCCCCCCTACATGCCACTATGCCCAATGACCATGCCCAGGGGACATAAGTCCCCTGGGCATGGCCATTGGGCAAGGGGGCATGACTCCTGTCTGTGCTAAGACAGGAGTCATTTCAATGGGGGTTGGGAGTCAAAAAAAATGGCGCAAATCGGGTTGAGGCCAATATTTTGCCTCAGACCTGACTTGCCCCATTTTTTGACGCCCAAGCTCCATTTTCCCCTACGCCGGCGCTGCCTGGTGTGGGTCATTTTTTTTTATGCACACCAGTCAGCTGCGCCGGCTAACGTCATTCCATAAATAAGGCGCCCGCATGGCGCTTTGGAATGGCGTTAGCCGGCGTTCAAATTTTTGACGCACAACTGCGTTGGCGCAGTTGTGCGTCAAAAAGTATAAATATGGCCCTAAATTTGATGCCGATTTGCACATTCTATAAGTATTACTCAATTCGTTGTTACAGTCAGCTCCTCTCTGTGTGATGTAATTCATTTTTCTGAGTGAATTTTAATGCAGTTTTGCACATTTTGTGAGTATTGCACAATGTTTTTTTTAGTGACAAACTTGATTTTATGTTATGAGATGTATGGTTTGTATTACCTAATTGGCATGAGCTCAAACTAATAAAGATATATATGAACTGTATGTGTCTTTTCCTAAATACGGAAATGATTTTTACAATAAGATTGAAGTCTGAATTGAGCTATACTTTGGCCTGCTGCCGATGTACTGCACTTCCTCTTTTAGGGTGCTTGTGTTTGAACTCCTTTGGCCCGAGTGTCCCCTGGAGACCCCTTCAAGTTTCCAAATAGGTTAGCACCTCCCTTGAGGTGTTGGTAAAATATAAATATTTTTTTGCGACTGGAATTCAGTCACAAAACATTAAAACATACCTTTCGGAATTGGAAGGTTCTTAAAATGCCCTTTCCAAACAGCGAATGATAAATGTTTCCAAAACCAATTTAATGATTTAGGAAACCTTATACCACCCGGGAAATGAGTTTATTGCATTTAGAATAGTGTTTTCGTGGCTCCAAACCTTCAGATATACCTATTCTGAGGGGTTGTTACCAATACTAGACTTTGTGCTAGTGCCCCCTGTGTCTTATTTGTCTCGTACGGATGCTCACTCGTAGACAATTGTGTAAAATGTAGTTGGATTGCAGTTACCCACTGCCCCCGTTTTCTGTTAGCCTTTGGGTGTTGTGGGTCATACGACATTTCTGGTTTATCATTTTACTATTTCGGTGGGGTAACATCTAATATTAATTGTACTTGCTCGTCTCTCGCTTGATCTCTTTGCGAGTGGAGGTGAGTTGTGCAGTATGCCACAAAATCCCAAGTGAGACAAGGAATCCTGTGCTCAAATATACTTGTTTGTGCTCTGACTTGGTTTCCAACCCTGTCTCTGAATGTACATTGAAGCCTTCCTGAAATATAAATGAATACAAATGGGTTGTCTTTTTTGATCTTCTATATGCTCAAGATTTCTGAAGACCTGTGTTTCTGGCTCTGCATGGGTGTGTAGCTGTATATTTGGCTGTACCCCTTCATTTGAATTCGGCTCTTACTTTTGTGCATTCTTTTTCGAGACCCTGAGAGTTGTGAACACGGAATGGATGTGTGAACTGGGTCTAGCCCCTCTCCCCGGTCTCTGTGGGCTAGCTGCCTTAATTCTGTATGTTTTGCCCCAAATCTAAAGTTGCTGTTAACTACTGGCTTAGTGTGGCATACTGTGTGCTCCCTTTATGTGGGTTAGCTGTCTTGTTATTGCAATATTCCCCCTGAAGACACTATTCCCTCTGTTTTGTGTTGAAGATCATTTGGAGATGGTGTGTGATTCTGGTCTATCTGATGGGTCTTGGTCAATCTTGTTCCTACAGCTTCCATGTCTCCATTTTGTGCTCAGAGCCCTTTGGTTGTTGGGGTCTGATTGTGGTGTGTCCCAATGACTCTGCAGCATGGCCTTGTTACTCCTCCTGTGTGCTTAGTGAGGTTGTGATAGTGACGTCTCTTGTGAGAGTCAAGCATTAACTATTCTGAGGTACTTGCTGCTGGTGGTGACTTCCCACGTTGGCAAGTTTGTCTGGTTTTTCCTCTCATTTGGGCTCTCTTTTGGATCCCTTGGCATTCTCTGAGTTTGGTTCATTGTTGTGCTGGGTTTTTGGGTGTGTGCTGCTGTGAACATGCTTTATATGGTTGCTACTAAGGGGTGTGCTGAGTGCACAAAGTCGTGTTACTCAGAACTCAAAGAAGTAGCAAAGAAACTCAGCTGTGCTGCACTGAGTTCCTCAGGTAGGCAGAGCTCCCCATCGCACCCCTTTACATTGCGTTTTATGTCAAGTGCAATGCGAAGTATGTTCTTGCTTTCAAAATCATGTACGAAAGGCAACGCACATTTCACATGGGCATGGCCATCTTGTTTTTCACTTTGTTTATGATGCTGGGCCTGTTTCTTCATCCCTCATTAATCTTTTTAATCCTCCACCCTTCTGATAAATCTATCCCTCATTTTTATTTATTGTATTAGTGTGTCTTTTTTGTGCCCATTTTTATGTTTCTTTATTTTGTCGTGTTTTTTGCAACCTTTTGTATTTTTGTTTATTTTTCTCTTATTTCCTCCTTCCTTCTCCTCCAGTTTCTTTTCTTCTTCACCCCACCACCCAACACCATGGCAGAACAGGGTGGTACTAGCGAACAGGGGAGCAGCAGTGCCAGCCCCCCTGGACAGGCAGCAGAAGCTGCCACATTGTGGGTGGTGGCACCGCCAAGGGAAGAAGCCTCAGCCCATCTCTAGTGAGGAGCAGCAGGTGGCAGGCCTGCTAGTGGTTACCCCTTGCAAGAGTGTTGGAAAATGGGTTATTGGTAAGGGCAGGTAGGTACCTACACTTAGCAATAGGCCACTGACCTCCACTTAGGTCCAGTTAGGTCTCAGTAAACTCAACCCAGCTCAACACTTGGTAGCTTGGCAAAGAGCGACAAGGCTTAACTTAGGAGACAGAGTGTAAAGCATTCACATATCACAAATCAGTAATTACATAAAACACAGGAAACAGTTTAAAAATCCAAAACCAATTTACAAAAATAGATTATATTCTTATCTTTAAAATGACACAAAAACGAATAAAATCAGATAAGGGGAACCGGAGATATGAATTTTTAAAGAATTATTGTTTTCTAGCGCCTAGAAACAAAAAGCGCCAATCTGGTCATCCGGTCGCACCTTGACCGGGGCAAAGTCATAGTTTAAGGCTGACTGTGATGGAGCTTGGCTACAGCCTGCGGGAGGCCTCGGTCAAAAGTTTACCTTCGCACTTAGTCGTTTTTCTGAAGGTTTTCTTCAGCGGGACGAACCGGCCAGTCCAATCCGACCTCCTGGAACTCTTCTATCGATGCGCGTTGTGGGAGTCCTCAGTGGAGATTCTTACCTTTGGACTTAGTCGTTTTTTCGAGGTGAAAATCCTTCGACCGTGTTAAACCTGGATCTTGATCTGATGTCCTTGGAGCCCTCCTCGGATACGCTGGGTGGGAGGTCCCCGGTCAACTTCCTACGTTCAGACTTATTCTCTTTTTTGGAGATTTTCTTCACTGGGACGAACCTGCAAGTCAGGCCGAGTCGCGGTTGAGGCAGGCCGGCTAGAGTTGCCGCGTTGGGTCGGTCCCTCTATGGAGCTTTTTTTCAAAAGTTCTCCAAACTCTTCCAAACTTCTGGATGTTCTTTTAAGGTTCTTTTGGGATCCACAGCTCACCCCAAGGCTCCAGAAGCTCTGAGATGATCCTTGGGGGTGTGGACTACAACTCCCAGAATGTACCTGGTGCAAACTTCTTTTTTGCCACTGGACAGTGGTCAGCTGGTTGATTTCTTCAGGAGTTGGTGCAGCAATTGTTCACCTGTAGCAAACAGGGAGTCCCTCCTTGAACCAGTTGAAGCCAGGCAAAGTCCTTCTTGTGGTGAATCCCAAGTGTGCAGCTGGTGCAGTCCTTCAGGGTGCAGGGTCCAGGTGCAGACCAGGGGTCCAGCAGGGCAGTCCTTCTTCTCATTTGGTTCTTCCTTGTTGGAATCTGATGGGGTTCTGAGGTGTGGATGCAGGTCTGCCAGTTTTATCCTTGCTCCTGGGTGAAAAACTGGGGGTGCCTTGGTTCTCCAAACAGGGGCAGGGTCCTTCCCCCTGTGATGACCACTTCCTGGGAAGTGTGGCAAAAATCAATACCAGGAGGCAACATTCCTCAAAAATACATCATAGCTGAAAGTGATTTTTGGAGGTTACATCTGACTGAGCCCACCCACTGGTGTGGCTAAAAATCATGAACACACCCCTCTCCTGCCCTTTCCTAACCTAATCAAGGGAACACCTAGTTGTCTGGGGTTGCAGGATGTGGGGGTGTTGCTGGGTTGCTCCAAATGTCCTTCTCTGCCTTTGAAGACCAGTTTGGCAGCCCTCACCCTCTCTGCCTCACCATCTGTCGAGGGGAGATCCCCTCCCACAGGCACATCTCTTTGTGTGAAGCCAGGCCACTTCACACCTCATCAAGGCAGCCTGGCCAGGCTGCCAGAGGCTGGCCAATCTGAGCACAGTAGCAAAAACAATGCAGGGCTGAAGTTGGCAACTTTTCAGGTAAAGTTTAAAACTCTTTAACTGAACAAGTTATATTAAATCCAACAACTGGAAGTTGTTGGATTTACTATAACAATTAATTTGATACCAAATTTGTTGTATCTGTTACTTAAGGGGACTTTTAAAATTAAAATAAAGTCTCCCCATTCTAGCCTATCAAGGCCATTCACTACAATGAGGGAAAAACAAATTTGGCTGTTTTTACCTCACCAGGGCTTATAAAACTATTTTTATAAGGTCCCTGCTTATAGTTACATGGCACCCAGCCTTTGTGGCACATAGGGCACACCTTAGGGGTGACTTATATGTAAAAATAAGGTAGTTTAAGACGTTGAAACTACTTTTAATTCCAAAGTCGAATTTGCATATAACTTTAATTTAAAAACAGCCAGCAAGGCAGGCCTGCCTTTAAAATGACACTGGGCACCTCAGCAGTGCACCTATGGGTGCACTACCTATGCTGTGGTCCCTAAACCTACATGCCCTACCATATACTAGGGACTTATAGGTAGATTGACTTAGCCAATTATAATTAGCCTAATTTGCATATCCACTTTACACAGAGCACTGGCCCTGGGACTGGTAAACAGTACCCAGGGCACAGCCAGAAGTCAGTAACCACCAGTACCTGTCCAAAAAGTGTGGGGTTGACCAGGGCAAAAAGGAGGACTTTCCTATAAAGAGCATTTGCTGCACTGGGCTAGGGTGCACTAGAGTGTCCTACACACCACCCAGGTCCAGTGCACTACCCAGCAGCTGATGCACCGTGGCTGGATATCTTTGAGTGAGAGCAGGACCGGCTCCACCTGCTAGGCACTGAGGTTCCAGGGCTCGGTGAGTACTAATTATAATATGTGTTGTGTTTGTGTTCTACAATGTTAACTTTTTTTCCAGTAGCACGCTGCTCACACTCATAGGTAAATTATGTTTAACTTATGTTAAGAATTTTATTAGGTGATCAAGTTTGAGTTAGTCAGGTGCTCAGCACTACCTAATCATATTCATTGGTGCTCGCTTTGGCTGATTATTTAAGAAGCCATTGCAATGTATACCCCTTTGTCCTCCAGTCACCATAGTGAATTAGTGATATCAGTGAGTGACATCAATGAGTTAGCATTCGCTGTGACTTTCGTTATCTAACGCATACAGTCCCAAGCAATTTCACAGTGATGTATAGTACTAGTATGCATCTATGCATTGCATAAAAGGGAGACTAAGTTGGTCCATGTCCATCAAGGAGTTTGAAAAATCAATGCATTAGTTCCAAATGTAGTATTTATTTGGAATGGGGATTTTAGGAGTATAGATTTGGATAAGTAAAATGTTACTTTGTTTGCCTGATTTAATAATTTTGTGCTGTGCTCTTTATTTCTTATATCAGCACCTAAGGGCAAGAATAGGGGCACCACATAGGTGGGTCCGGCAGGAGCTGGGGAGTCGCAAACCACCAGCACCAATTCTGATGGCCCTTCTCATCCCAGTAAGTTGTATTTAATATTATTATTTCCCTAACTTTTACCTCTGCCCAACATTATACTACTTTTAATTTTGCGTTGTTCCTTTTTTTCTGATTCCAATATCTAATTATTGTTTAATTCTTGTTATCGCTGCATTATCTTTATTTTGTCTTTCCTTGACAATTTTTATTCCACCCGTTCATTGTGCTTCACTGATTCGGAGTTATCATCATCATAAGCTATTGCTCTGCCCCTCCCCTTTATTAAAAGTTTTTGGTTGGTTGAGCACTGGCTTTTCTAACATTGTGAACCAACACACTTTCCAGAGTGATATTTCTGATTGAAGATACTGCAGTGATAACTGAAATGTAACAATGTATTGTTGTTGCATTTGTTTGATTTTCTAGCCACACTGACCACCAGTGGAGCCGGCTCAAGTTCCGTTACAGGAGCAGATGGAGCAGAGGGAGAAGTGGCTGCAGGGACAGGTGATGATAATTGACAATTGCTGACTAGCTATAAGGGCATTGTTGTGATTGTGAATCCCCCATGTTACAGCTACAGTGGTGGTTAGGTTACTAATGGCCTCTTCTATCTGCAACTCAGAAAGATCACTCATAATGCATCCCGAAAATGATGACTTGATGGAAACAAGAAAGAATAGAAGTTAAAAGAAAGGATGGGTGAAATGAGTAAAAAGAAAGGGTGCGTGGGTGGGTGAAAGGATGCATGATTGAGTATTGGGTAAATGGACGGATAGGTGAAAGGATGACTGAAAAAAAGAATGCATAGTGAATACTAAATGTATGGATAATGAATTGCAGATTTTGGTGAAAGACTGGATGAGAGAAAATAGAGCTTAAATCATGGTAGCTATGGATGAATAGTATAGTGGGAAGAATGAACGGATGGTTGACTAATTGTTTGGATGAATAAACAAGGAAGGTCTTCTGCAGAGGGCATGCTGGTCACCTACATCAATTACTTATTCTTTATGGTTATCAAAACTATGGTTCAAAGTGAGCATATTTTTATTTGTGTTCTAATCCCTTGGCTCACTGTATTTGTTTAATGAGTCAGATTTGTATCTCACCCATCATAATTATTCATTAACCTCCCTCCCTGCCCATGGCATTTCACCCCCCATGACCAAAGAAATGTAGTATGGTTCAAATCGTGCCTGCAGTGTTGGCTGTGCAATATGTGTCTGCTTCAGTTAATATGGCATTTACAAAGTTTCAGTACTTTGCAAATTATACATCTAAGGTATGTTGTTTTCCCCTCACTCACTAAGCCAACTCTTAGTACTTTAATTCTTTATTCTTTCCTACGTTCTTCTGTTCCAGCCTACAAAACACTTTAAAAAATCTATTTTCGACATGTGCCACATTTTTATGGATATGTGAAATGTTTCCAAAATATATTTATAAGAGATTTATTTTACACCTATTCAGATTTTTTACTTTAGACTTTCATCTACAAAGTGACTGAATGAGCCAAAGCATAGGCACATGGTGGGTTGATGATAGTTTACACCCCTCTATTCTATTGCAAAAGCTTTACACCCACCTAATCCTTCTGCCTTACTCTGCAGTAGAGTAAGTCTAAGTTACTTTCCTTACTGTCCAGTGAATTCATCTGTTGGAAATAATTTTCAGAGGTGGGTGAGGCCAGTAAGTAAAGTGGGACTAGTAAGTGCCCGATTTGATTTCAAGGTTGGTGTGAGGGATACTCTGTGACGAACATGCCAAATACAATCCATATAGCCCATTCTTTCCCTGTAGTGCAGTGCATCATTTTCTCCGTCATCTACTTATGGCAGATAAGATAAATAAAGATAAATAATATATTTGCATTTTGTACATGACATGTGTGACTTATCCTATTTATTAATCTGCCTCTTTAGAGTGAGGGTAGAAACAAAGTGAAAGGCATTTGGGGAAGAGCAGGGCCATTGGAATTAAAGATAGATAATTGTCAACTATGGCTGCCCTAAATGTAGACAGTAGCAAAGTACTCAAAGCGCTGGCTAACATGCCTCCATTAATTTGGTAAAAACATTGTACTCCATAGTGCACAATGCCTTACTTATAATTGAGAGGCAATTCATTTTTATTTTTCCAATACAAGTGTCTATTTAGTTATTAGAAAAGCTTTTAAAAGAAAACAATGTGTCATTGTTTTTAATCTGGTGTTATTTTGCCTTAATTCTTTTCTACCAGACCGTCAGTGCTTTTTATGTATGGCATGTGTGGGTGAACAAACACAATAGGCCCTGTGGCTCTCTTAATCACAATCACATCAAAGTCGAATGTCCCTAGGGTACCAGCAATGTAGCACTACTGTGCCATGCGCTACATACTTTTGAATAACTATTCGTTCAGAGCATTGTTTACAATTTGTCTTTTTTATTTTTGTTTTTCTTTATATAGCTACTCCTGCTGGACAACCATGAAACAGACAGCAGATGGTGGCCTGTCTGCGGTGGCAGAGTAGGAAGAACATCCAGGCTGAATACTGGTGGCTGATGGTCCTTGAGGAGAAAGAGGGTGAAATAGCTGCTGCAAACCCAGCTCAGCAGCATGCCAGCGCCAGCCTCCCAGCTACTACATCACCACTGGTGAAGCCAGTAGAGGTTAGGGTCCCTGACTGCCACTGCTGCCAACCCCTCCAACTTGGACAGGCAATTCCAGGTTCATGTCATGCAGCGGTTCAACTGCATTAAAATCCAGCTAGGAAGCAGAGCCTGGACCATCTCCAGGCCCGTATGGACAATGTTCTCTTCAGAGCCCCTTTTTTATTTTTTTTGTTTTGGTGGGAGGGATTTGTTGTGGGTAGAGAGAGTGAGGAGGGAGTTGGGACCAGTCCTCACTTGGACTTTAGTTAGACTTCTTAGGGACAGGACTACTTTTTAGGGAGAGGGGTGGGCCTATTGTGGTTGGAAAGGATAGATTTTTGTATTTGCCAACAAAAAAAAGGGATCATTTATTTTAGCTGATTTATGTGTTAAATGTTTATTTTGGTGTTTTAGTTTGCAGTGTTGTCTTTTAGTGTAGCTTGTTTTCTAAATCTGCCAAAAGAAAAGGTATGTCATTTACTTACACCCTTGCACTACTACGCTCTGCAACTATATTGACCACTAGGGGATGATTACCATTGCCTATTTTGCCTACAAAAACCTAGATACACACAGACATATTCTTCGGTAGGAGTTAATTACTAACTAAACAAGTTCACTTCAATCCATAGTTCTTCTCTTACGTGAATATATGAAGCAAGGGAGTCTTCTTCCTGCAGGGTTTTTTCCAAGGTGGCATCTTTAGGGGGTATTGTAGTAGTTCAAGGCTAGTGCGCTAGAAGGTGCCACTCCCTCCTATGTGAACTCCCACTGCAGGATTAATCAAAGGGTTATTCATCGCTGTCAACTAGATTGAAAGAAAACAGAGAGTTAGTAGGTCTTATTATATCATAACTTTAGGATGACTGAGATTAGACTACCACACTGACAGTATTTGGCACACAACAAAGAAGATATGATAACACAAACTAGCAACATCAACAATAGTAACAGTGGGGAGCTAGTATTTAAAAAGTAAACTTAGGAAATGAAATCATGGAGTCAGGAGAAGTGGGCTCAGATTTAAGAGAGGTTGGACAAGTTTTATGTAACAAGCATCACAGGGCATGCCTGATGATGTTGATGGGACTGGTGTGGAATATTTCTCGGGTAATAGAAGGTCATGTAGTGAGTTGGCGCTGCTTTTACCACATCTGCCCCAGCAAGTGTGTGATCCATTTATGATATAAAATTAAGTCACACCTCAATAAATCACGCAGCCAAGGGAACAGGGTTAGGGGCTCGATGAATGGATGGTAAAGTGGAATTAGAGAGAGGTGTGACAAAGACAAGCTTTACATTGAAAGAAACAGCGACAATAATAATCAGGGCACTGCACAACACATAAATCATCAATCTTTTGTGGAAGGAAACGATGAGGGATAAGTATGACACTGTTCAGTTAAATGCTTTGCAAGCAGTCCTTGTGCCCCAGAGAGACCCAAGATAGATATCTCTAAATGTTAAGTCTTCTAGGTTTGAAAAATACAAATTATGGAGGGTTGAAGTTAACCCACCCACCCAGTTCTAAAAATGATGATTGTGAAATTTAAAACAAACCTGTATTGAATTATTGGGCGGTGCTTCTCCATTCTTCTTGGAATGTCCGTCACTCTTGGGTGCCTGCTGGCTGAACCTGTGCGGTAGGTAAGCTGGAGTCTTGAGCTTTCACCATGATGGAGTCTTGACCTTTCACTATGTTTCATTTGTGTAGTAGAGGACTAGGAGAAGATCTGCATATTGAAAAATACAGTAACTCTATCACAGACTAAGGGTAAAGAACAAAAGGAAGCAAAGTAAGCTTCATGAGGAGTGAGGAGCATACCAAGAAGACTCACAGCCTGAACATAAGAGAAGTTTGATGTTTGAGCCAGCAATGCAGTAAACACATAATCAGCAGTATTTCCCAACAACATGTCTCTCTCTAGTCCACACAGCTAAGTGAGCACTAGGTCTCTCAGTCTTTGCCATCATCATGGTTTGTCTTTGAAGTCAATAACTTTCTCCTTCTAGCTGGTGAGGTAGTCTGTCCCTGAGTCTTTCCATCCTCCTCCTACTGATTCTGAGGAACTCCGTCACAGTCCCAAACTGAGCGAGGCAGACCGGTGTTGTCAAGTACGCTGTTGTTGAAGAACAAACAGAGAAACAGAACTGAAATATTTTGTGTAAATTTGTGTTTCAAACTAAAGTGACTGGTCTTGTCTGAAGAACCAGAAAAAAGGAGTGGACCCTGCAAGTAAAGTTTGAAAAACCAACCACTTTGGGGAAAAATGATCACTCATCAGCCCCCAAACACAGCAAATCACCAGAAATAAGTTTACAAACTTGTTGAACTCCCTCCTACACTGTCAGCCACCACATACATCATAACTCATCACTCTTAATCACTCAATAACCTAGCACCACTCATTGATGCAATAGTTAGAAGTTACCTCTTCCAATCCAATCCATGCTGGTTGAACAAAATACTATATCCTCCATTGATATCAAGTAGCAATACTTTGGAATTTGGCATTGGCACTGGCAGTCTTTTTATCAAGGATCTTCAGGGGCAGTCCTGCTAGGTGGTGTAAAAAAAAGGACAGACAATGGCATGTGACGGAGTAAGGTATCGTCTCCAATTTCCTGAAGGGAATGGGGGGCCATCTTCAATACACACAGGCTCAATTCCAAACTGGTCATGCAATATGTGACAAAAAAATGGTGGGGCACTATAAATCAGACACAAACATAACGTTCCACTAGCAATTTGTTTTTATTTTGTGCAAAGAAAGAAACAAAGAAAGAAGTTCAATGGGAAATAATTAAAGAGTTCTATATTAACACTGGCATACGCATTCCGGGAAGTATACTTTGTCCTTAAACACAGGTGGTTCACCCAGAAGTTGGTCAGCAAACACACTTGATTCTGACCAATCATCCTCTTCCTCCTCCTTTGGTGTTGCCAGACTCGTATAATCAGGTGGTATAAAGTCCTGGGTCACTTTTACCATGGTTAATCTCTCCACAGAGACTCGTCCTTCTCAATGTTACAACTGTACCAGCTGCATGGAACGTACATTCAGAATACACGCTGGCTACAGGACAAGCCAGATACTTTATTGCCAGACTACTGAGCTTTGGCCATTGGAGCATCTTCCCATACCAATACATCAATGGACTTTGATCCACATACACCTCTTTTGGGTCATCCAGTTACTCCTGGAACATCCTCTGAAGTGTCATTGGTACTGCCACTTGCTTGACCTCTTTTGCTCTCACCTCTGTACTGGACTTAAGACCTGTCACTTGAAACCAAGGCATTTCAGGTGTTGGGTCTGATTCTTCTGATGCTGTTGTGGCCACTGTTCTTGTTGCTGGTGTTACGAGACAAGACTGCCCTGGAAATTGAACGCGGCACCTCAGAACTGTGGAGTTGGACTCTAAGGGGCATACTTACAGCACTGATACTCCAGTTTTCTTGCGTCGCCCCACCCCACCTAACAACACCATGGTTATGCCATATTTATAATACGACACACCATGGTGCACAGTAGGGCAATAATGTCAAAATTGGGTGTATTAAAAATTATGCTAAAAATGGCACGGTGAAATCTTGTAGATTGCACTGCGCCATTTGTGTGGGCCTCCTAACACCGGAACACACCCTTGCATACATTATGCCTGATGCAGACATAATGTGGAGCAAGAGGTCTTAAAGTAGTGCAACACATGCATTGCACCACTTTGTAAATATAGCGCAGTGAAAATTACCTCCTTAAGCCACATTAGCATAAAAAAAGATGCAAGTATTGCACAAGGAGGCACTAGGGTCTTGTAAATTTGGCCCTAACTTCCATATGTTCTTCCAGTTCTCTGGCTTGCTCAACAACCCACCTCTTGCATTTTGAAACATCCCCTTCAGAAAAAGGAATGGAAAAATTTGTTGGTGGTGCGGATCAAGTAGGGATGCACAGATTACCTCTTTGGATGAGATAATGCCATTTTGTGTCTTTGTATTACCAGCAAAGAGAATGATTAAGCTCTCAACTAAAGCTTCTGGGTTTTGGTTCACACCTTTGCGTGTGAACCTTTTAAATACCTTCTTTAGCTGCTACTGTAGCAGTTGAGACAATGGAATAGCGTGGCCCATCATACTGTCCTCTTTGCTAACTTCCCACATGAAAACCTCAAAAGGGAGCAGCATCAGTGTCAGACATTTGACTAGGACCATTAGTCCGCATCCATGGTCATAGCTTTGGCAATTGCATTGTCTCCCCGATCAACAACATATTCATTGACATGTCTGTACTTTTCAAGCTGATGTTGCAACATATAATAGATTGAGTTCCAACTTCTTGGCACCTCCTGAATTAAGGCATTAACTGGTACTCTGTTACCATGCTAAATAATCCTCAACTGCTTCTGGGCTTTAAAAGAATGGCTGACATGAGTGCAGATTCATCTACTGGTGGTTAGTATGTTTCTGACTGTGTCTCCTTTCTTGAGAAACCCTTGCACAACCAGGTTGATGCACTGTGGCAAACACAGGACCCTAAAATATCCACCATCTGACCTGGCCTTGACTATGCTACTGCCATTGTCTGTGACAACAAATCCAATTCAGAGACCTCTGTGTTGCAGCCATTCAGACACCTTGCTATTAAATTCATCCACGATTTTTGCAGCTGTATGTGATTTCTCCATAGTGTACATGGATATCGTTGCATGTCAACAAAGGCTCTTAACAAATTATTTATGGCCAAGAACTGTAGAGTGTGCATTGATGCACATGTAATCAGTAGCCTGACAAATAGTCCACATGTCAGGCATCAGATGGATAGTGTGGACAACACTTTGCTGAAGAGCTTGTCCAATCAATTGAAGCACATCATGATCCAGCACTAGAACAGCAACTCTGGCAAAATAGGTCTGACATGGAACCTTCCATTTCGGGCAGATGCCTGACACGAACACCAGGAATCTCACTCCTTCCACAAAAGAAAAAGGGAGGAGGCCCAATGTCAACATTTTTGCCTGCTTCTTATTGCACAAGCATGCCATTGGATAGTTGCGGTCATAGTGCCCCTCCTGAATAAACATCCCCGAAATTGCAGCATGGATTTTCTTCTTTTGTGGGGCCATTGATGTTTGCGACTTTTGGGATGTAGGTGGTGTCAGACTCAATGTGCATTGTGATGCAGTCACCATATGCCATGGTGTCTCCAAATGACTCAGTTTTCCTGTGCCATCGTGAGGTCAGTGAGGTGGGTGATTCTGGTGCACTGCTGGGGACATAGATGCTTTGCGTGAGGGTGTCACCATCTTCTTCCTCACCTTCCACCATGATTTGCCCAGTTGCAGCTGATGTTCCCCGGCTCTCCACACCTTTGCCACCAGGACCATGTTCAGCAATTTTTTTAGGGTGCTCCTCTATTTTTATATGGTTCGTCTGACCTCCAGTACCATAATGTGAACCAGGCTTTTCTTGACGAACACTCCTGTGGCAAATAGAGCATATTGCAATGTTCTCCTCCTGTTTGCTATTCGTAAAAAAAAGTCTGAACTTGGGGAGAAGTACTTTCTTATTCGGCCACTGCCAATGCCTGAAGAAGAACTGGAGGTAGGTGGGTGTGTTGATTGCCTCTCTGCAGTGCATAATTGTACTGAGGTAGGGGTTGGAGGTCTTGGCTGTTGCCTTACAAAAATAGGAGCTGGTGGTGCTGCATGTGCCACATCCCTCAAAGCAGGTTGGATAATAATGTCAGACTCCTCTATGCCAGCTTCCACAATGACTGGCATGACGTTTTTATCCTCATCATCATCCACTTCCATGATTCTAAGGCTTTCTGGAGCTTTTCTTTTCCCTTGCCTCTCCTGGCATCTCCCAGACTCTGCCTGGATCCACTCCATGTTCTTATCATCGTCATCAGAAGTGGTGTTTGGAGAAGCAGGTGGGTTAGTACCTTTCTTTTTTTGTTGGAGATCTGTGAGCCATTGATTCTAAAAGAGGATCAGGATCAGGAGGTCCATGCCCAGCAGGAAGCTTGTCCTCCTTTTCTGCTCCATCTTCAGGAAGACCTATTATTGCTGGCTGAGACTTTTGTCCACTTTGCTCTGTTTCCTGAAACAGTTGGGTACTACTTTGCAAAAGGGACAAATCCAATTAAATGTCACAGCTTGTCAGCATTTCTATGATTGCAGCAGTTGCCTCAGTAACAGACATGGTCTTGGTCTTAGGTTGGGGTGGTGCTGTTGATGTGGGAGTGCTTCTAAGAGGTTCCTCCCTGGCGGCTGGTGTGGTAGCCACACATCTCCCGAAAAAGACTGCTTTTGGTACGCAACTGGTGGGAAGCTGCTTCTTCTCGATGACCACTTTCTTATGAGCAACATTCTTTCTTGGGGACAGGCTTAAGCTCTCAGTTGGCAGTGCCACTAAGATGCACAAGTGGATGGGTCTGGAGGAAAAAAGTAACTGTACAGGTCTTCTCTTTGGCAGTGCTGCACTGATGTGATGTCTCTTCTCTTCTGCACCTAAAGGAAACCAAGCAAGACAAACATGTCATTGTTGCTGGTTGAAATAGCACAGGCAAATGCAATATTAGTGTGGTGTGTTACTAATAATACCAATTTAATCAAACATTGTAAGGTCAAAACACACCACTACACCAAAAAGTTAATTTCAAATCAGGCAGCACAACATGCAGATATAGCTCTTTGCTTTATCTCCATCTGTTTTAAAGGAGAGACCTGTGGTAATCATAGAGAGGTGCATGGGTAAATGGGATAATCCTAAAAAACCTATGATGGCAAGGTGGTCCAGGGAAAATGGAATAATCATTAACAAAATGAATTGTGCTGCTGAAATGAAATTATTATACATCCTAAGGAACCAAATGCCATAGCGCGGCTGTGCACCTTTGGTGGAGGAATGGATGGATCGATGAATGGATGAATGGATAAACGGGTGGACGGATGTATGGAACAAGGCACATTCCTGAATTAAACAAAATGAAATAAAACATTTAAAAAATGAATAAATGTGAAAAACATAATAAAAAATTTTGAACACAAGAAATTAAAAAATATATAAAAACTGAAATAAAAACACTAAAATAAAAAAAAATTGAATTGAAAAATGTAAATAGAAAATTTTAAAAATTAAAATATAAACTTAAATTAAACACATTAAATGCTCGATAATTGCTGATGTTTGTATGCAAGACTATAGAAATACACATTGGCCCTCATTATGACACTGGCGTTAAATGCTGCTTACCGCCATGCTGATGGCCGCCAACTTACTGCCGCAGTGGCAGATATCCGTTTACCATATTCTGACACACACATACCAATCCGAAAGAAAACAGCCACATACACAAATCCGCCAGACCACAGGTCAGTGATAAACTGGCCCAAAACCTACAACATTACGCCAACAGAGCAACGCCCACAACATAATGACTCACAAATCACCACAGCAGACACTCAATGGTGGTAAACCATTGGCAGTACATACTGCTGCGCTCACAATGGACACCCACATACAAAACAACACTACATTGGACAATTCAAACAACACACACCAGACACCCAAACACACACCACACCCACACACCCACACCACCATAAAACACACACCCACATTACCCACAACCCCTTTACGAATACCAATAAGCGCCACCAGACTGATACCAAGACCACTGCGACAACTAGACACACACACGACATACATCCATACATCCCTCACACACCCCACTTCACACATTCTAACAAATTACCAAACATACCCTCACCAACACACATCACAGAACACCCATGGCACCACAAAACCACCCCTGTTTCACTAAGGAGGAGTTAAGGGTCATGGTGGAGGAAATCGTCAGGGTAGAGCCACAGCTATTTGGAGCACAGGTGCAACAAATATCAATAGCCAGGAAGCTGGAACTATGGCGGAGAATCGTGGAAAGGGTCAATGCCCTGGGACAGCACCCAAGAACAAGGGACGACAGCAGGAAGAGGTGGAACTACCTGCGGGGGAAGGTACGTTCCATAGAAGCAAGGTACCAGCTCGCTATCCAGAGGACTGGCGGTGGACCCCCATCTTCTCCCCCACAACTCACAGCATGGGAGGAGCAAGTCTAGGCATTACTTATCCTGAGGGCCTGGCCGGAGTCAGAGGAGGACTGGACTCTGGTAAGTCAAATTCATATCATCCCCCGACCTGCATGCCGTCACATACCCTCACTCCCCTCACTCCAGTCCATCCCACACACTCCATCATCACATCACACTAATCCCAATGCCAAGCCTTGCATGCTGTACCAAAGCATTGACACCCCTCACAGCCCTGCATAGACACCCATCACTAAAGTATGCACAGCATAGGCAAACTAACATTCCCACAATACACCAACATACACAAGAGAAAGCTGTCAGGGCAACACCTACCATAGAGGGTAAGCCAGGGATGTACAATATGTCATACACATTAACCATAACACATCATTTGCATCCCCACAGGTACCCCTGACAATGTCACTGTAGAGGAGGTGCCAGCACTATCCAGCCCCCCAACAGAAGAGGCCCACAGTGATGACAGTAACTCTGGACTTCAGGATCTGGACGATCTACCTGGCCCATCAGCAACCACTGGACAGACAGTTGCCCAAGCCCAGTCACAGACCACCACAGAGGCACCCCCATCAGGAAACAACACCACAGCACCCACCCTGCGTACCCAAACCTCTGACCCCAGGACACGTCAATCAGCAGTGTATCCACCTGTACAGGGACCCCAGCCCACACCTCTCCCCCAAGACAATCAGGGACCTGGGGTAAGTGGCAGTGGACACACCGTTCAGAAGACAGAGGTACAGGACAACAGGGAAACTGGGAGGACTGCTGTGAGCCAGATGGAGGACAGGACCAGGGAACTGATTCTCCAGGAGGCACTCTCTGAGATCCTGGGAGCCTATCAACATTCCCATGACACTAAAGGCCAGATCCTAGACAATGTGTAGGAGAACAGGCAGCTGCAGGAGGGACAGTATGAGGGGATCAGGAAGGACTTGCAGGCCATCAACAACATCCTGATCTCCATAGCTGGGGTGCTGGCAGACTTTCCTCCATCATTCCCTCATTCCATTGCACTTTCCCCTCTATATATTAGCACTACAATAAACACCCTTTGATATCAATTGATTTCGAGTATATCATGTATTTCAAATATGTATTGATTGAAACAGGTACAACCATTGCAAATGAACTGTACATAGAATGAGCATGGAATCAATGACCTGTAGCTGGCTGTTGTGATCACACCATGAGTATTTGTCAAATCACAAACATCTGCAAAATGAATATCCAGAGGTAACAGTAAGTGGGCAAAGAAATGGGAAATACCAGCATGCAAATCCCACACAGAATCCAACCACATTCATAGAAATGTAAAGTTGCACTGTCTCACCTGTTTATCATTGGAAGTACTGAGGGATCACAGATGTTCTGTTGTCCACATTCTCATCCTCTGCCTCCTCATCCTCACTGTTCACAGGGTCCACTGCCACAGGGACATCTCCAGTCTCCTCCTCTTTCAGAAAATGTACATGGCGACTGAGGGATAGGTTGTGCAACATGCAGCATTCCACTGCTATCTGGCAGACCTTCTTGGGTGAGTAGCACAGGGATCCACCTGTCAGATGGAGTCACCGGAACCTGGCCTTCAGGAGGCCAAAGGTCCTTTCTATGATCCTTCTGGTTTGCCCATGGGCCTCATTATAACATTCTTCTGCCCTTGTCCTGGCATTCCTCACATGGGTCAGCATCCATGATAGGTTTGAGTAACCAGAGTCACCTGCAAATATATGCGGTCAACATTTAGCCACACACTGTCCTATATGGCCCACACTATAAGCATACACCAATATATACAGGGTGGGAACCAGGGCTCACCTATTAGCCACAACCTGTGCTTCTGTAGTTAGGCCATCACATTTGGGATGCTGCTATTCCTTAGGTTAAAGGAATCATGCACGACCCAGGATACTTAGCATTGACGTGGGAGATGTACTGGTCCGCCAGGCACAACATCTGCACATTGGAAGGGAAACTCTTACGATTCCTGAACACCTGTTCATTCTGGAGGGGGGGACAAATGCTATATGTGTTCCGTCAATTGCCCCAATTACATTTGGAACATGTCCCATTGCATAAATCCCGGCCTTCACAGTGGCCAAATCCTCAAACTAGGGGAATGCAATGTAGCTGCACATGTGTTTTATCAGGGCAGACAACACTCTTCTCCGCACGATTGAGAACATTGGCTGTGACATTCCTGCTGCCAAGCCCACTATCACTTGGAATGAACCAGTTGTCAGGAAATGGAAAACTCCTAGCACTTTCACAAGAGGGGGAATCCCAGTGTGATGACAGATAGCAGATATCGGGTCAGGCTCCAATTGGACACACAGCTCTGTGGTGGTGGCCCTGTCCAGTCTATAGGTGAGGATAATGTTCCTGTCCTCCAGTGTAGCCAAGTCCACCAGGGGGTCTGTACATGGGGGTATGTCTCCATCTACTATTCATCTGCAGCGGTAGGTTTCTAAGGGACAAAAGAGTGAGGAGTCTGTCACAAACTGAACAATGGAGCCACAACAGTAGTCCGCAATCTGTAAACATGTAATAGGACAGTGCAGTTTGTCATGTATGTGCCTATTTATCTTATGACGCTGCATTATTCCATAGGCCTTTCCCGCCCACCCCCTGAAATGGCGGCTGCCTGTCCTGTGTGGAGGGACAGGTGGAATTGAGGTAATGCCACTTACATCGTGCGCTGTGGCAGTAGGTGGTCGTGAACCACCGTGCAACTCCTCATTGGTTATTATTGGGCCCTATGGGGTACAGTGGCCAATGGTGATCTACGATGGTGGTGACGGTACGCACCGCCGCAGACGTAACTGCCATTTTTTATCATATTCCTCACTTTCAGAGGTGAGGACCTACAATGCATATGCTGCTGTGGCCTGTCTCTGGAACCTGCCATGGCCCATATGACTGGGAAAAGGGTCCCAGCCTTCACTTCTGAGGAGTTGGAGAGACTGGTGGATGGGGTCCTACTCCAGGACGGACTGTACTATGGGCCTCCAGACCAACAGGTGAGTAAACTGTGGGCACAATGCATGTGGCATGACTGCATGGGGTTGTGTGTGAAGGCATTGTGTAAGGGTGGAGGCATGTCCTCTTGGCTGGGTACACGTTGTGTGCTGGGCTATGTGTGTGCCATTGGTGATGGAAACAGGTATGGTGGGCCATTGGCGTTAATGGCTGGACTGTTTGTCTAATGGTGTTCTCCTGTCTGTATTGCCTCTGTAGGTCAGCGCCCATCAAAAGAAGGGCATATGGCGTGCCATCACCAAAGAGGTGCGGATCCTGGGGGTCAATGACAGGCCGAGCACCCAGTGTCGCAAACGGTGGGAGGACCTGAGATGCTGGGCACGGAAGACCGCGGAGGCCCAGCTGGGGAAGGCCTCCCAATGAAAAAGGGGTGTCTGTCGGACCCTGGCCCCCCGATGGCCTGCATACTGGAGGTGGCCTATCCTGAACTGGATGGGCGCTTGAGGGGAATCACAGCGGCCACAAGGGGGTGAGTACAGTGGACATAATTGATACCCGGGCGGTGGTTGTGTGTCAGTGGGTTCACCTAGGTCAGGCCAGACATAGCAGCATGGGTCCTCTGGTGGTTAAGGGTCTGAAGGGGAAATACTGCCTACCTAGCTTGTTAGCATCCACTACTGGTATAATCTGCCACTTTATCACCCATCACCAGGGTCGTAATGAGGGCAATTGTCTGGATGCATAAAATGGCTGCCAACAACATGGCAAAACAACTACAAGAAGCAAGGAGGCATGGAAAACGAAGAACACATCCAAGCATATGGCAAAGGGAGACTGGATGGATGGACAAAATGGCCACTAGCCACATGGTCAAACAACAACAAGAAGCAAAAATGCAAGGGGAACATTAAAAGAACACATGCAAACCAATGGGAAAGGGACACTGGCTGGATGAACAAAATGTCTGCCAGCCACATGTCCAAGCAACAACTATGAACAAGGAGGCACAGGGAACAAAGAACACATGCAAGCCAATGAACATAGATTACACACAGTGGCCCGTGGTCACACATCATGTAGAACAAAGACAAAAGGTGGACAATGACAAACACACACACACACACACACTGTCCATAAGGAGGCGTGGTGGTAATAACACTGAAGAAAACACTAACATTAATTCAGCAATGCAAAACACAAATATTGATTGAGCTATAACACTTTCACAACAAGAGTACACACATCCTCCTATGCCATCAAATATTACCACACAACATATTCACTTTTTGTCAAAAAATGAATTGAAAAAAATAGCCAAAATTTTGTATTTAATCCAATGCCATCCCTGCCCTAAATTAAGTTTAAAAAAATATATACCACTGAAATACTTATTGCATTCACTGATACTACTAGTACTGGGTGTACTGGTTAGATGGCCCTTTGGAAATCTAGGCCATGTAGTAAAATAATATTGCATATGTTACAAACATGCAGAAAAGGAGAGGTATTGATTGAACTGTGCAACAATTTTCCTTTACAAAAGGTAAAAAATCTGTGAAATGCAAAATAAATAATAAGGAGGCCTATACTTAAACTCCAGGCCACCCACTTCTACAAAATTTAAAAATCTAATTGAAGTACAAAGAAATACTAGAGCATACCCAATTAATCAAACAACATCCTTATACAATCATTTACGATGCATCTGTACCGGTCTAGCTGGCCAGCAGAAATGGTGCAACAGCATTGGCTTCGGCTCTCAGAGAGAGCTGTGGTCAATGCCGCTGCACACAGCACACCCGGAATGTGCACTGTCTGTCATGGCAGAGAGTGCGCATTCTAAGTGTGCTGACATGGGGGACCTCTGCACTGCCCACAACATGGTCATGGGCAGTGAGGGGCCCACCGTGGCCCCAACTCTGAATTCCACCAGCCTTTTCATGGTGACCAGGACATACACCACCGTCATCCTGTTGGGATCGCTGATCTTGGCAGTGGTGGCAGTCTGCTGGCAGTCCAACCACCAGCATCGGTTGGGCTTCCAATGTTGAGGCAGTCGGAACGCACCACATGAACGGTGGTCCATTGACTACCATACTTGTAATAAGGCCCAAAGTTCTTAAATTCAAAGGTATGTCCAGGAGCAAAGAGAGTGATCCTTCCACCTTGAAGTCCAAGTGAAAACTCACCAGAAGATGGACAAAGCACTTGGAGGAGCTGCTGGACAGGAACAGGAAGTAAGTATCTCTGGGACACTCCTTTCCTGTTTGAAAAAAAGGATTCTCAAACAAAAAAACAACTTGAAGGGTCCATAAGAGAAGAAAATTCACTCAAAAAACACTTTTTGACCAGAATTAGATGTATCCAGAGTAGAAAATCTACTCTAGGTTCACTCATGAGCAGGACTGTTTTGACCGCCATCATGGACAGAAGCAGCAACAGCAAATGTGAAGTCGCACACGTGCGGCCGGAAACAGCTCGATTCAACGCAAAGTGCTCGCTAGTAGCCTAGGACTATTGTGACACGAAAGAGAGCCAAATCCCAACATTGTGCACGCAAACAAACTCTGCTCTGCACCAGATTGCGGAATTCGGGAACTCCATGCTATTCTGTGCAGTGCAAACTGTCTGAATTACGTACTTTTAATTTCTTCCTTATAAGGGGGACTTGGCCTGTCCTGGGTTTGCTTTGTTATCTGTTTTGCACCACTTTGTTGGAACATTATGCTCCCTCACACCATATCAGCTCTTCCATATGTTCTCTGTGGGGCAGAAATCATTTGTTGAACCTGCTCATGGCTGAGACTGTTTCGTTCATTGCTTAATGTTCTCTGGTTTAATTCTGCACTATTTCCCTTGGCCAGTCTCATGAGCGCTCCAAGGTGTACAGTTTTTCCTGGTATACTCCTTTAATATCCATGAGACACAAGAGTTGGAGGGTTCCAGGTCAATTGGAAATGGCTGGAATCCAATTATAACACCTAGAATCTTTCACTTTTGGTGTTTTGGGACCCCTGTACTGCAGAGCCTCAAATTGGGAACCAAGACCCAGCAAATAACATACAGTAAATATTGAATCAATAGACGGCCTTACAAAGTAGTGACGGTCACGCCAAGAAAAGATCACAAAGATCTAACAATCCTCAATGTGGTCTAGATCCTTGTACATATGAGGCACATTTAAAGGTTTGCAAGTCAGCAAACACTAACCCCTGAAGCCATAATACTTCATTTTATGTCCATAACAAACATTTGCTATGGAATAATAAACTATCATAAACAGTCAGACCTTGCAGCTTTTTCCGATGGTATCACCATATATTCAACAATAGAATATAAGGCATTGACATTTTTCATAATATCAATATAAAACAATTAACATTTCTGTGAAAGTCTAATTTGTACAATTATCAGTTGCCTAGTAATTGTGGTTGATCCAAAAAGACAAGGAGTTCATGCAACAAAGAGCTTCATAGCACAATCTCAGCCCTGGGAGTGTTTGAGACCGATGAAAACTCCTAGAGTCATGTCTGCTGTGACCTAGGGGACTTAAGGTAGAAGAATCATGACAAAAAAGGTAAGGCCTCCTGTGGTCCAATCAGCCCAATACAATGACAAAACACATTCTTGGGATGACACCTAAAACATGTTTTACACAGGGTGCTTTTGTGGTGCGTCATATGTTTTGAGGCTAGGCTTTCCCTAATAAATTGATGCAAAAGGGCAAGTGAAAGAAGGTTCTCCTTTTATTTTTATTTCAGAGTGCCTCCTGGCATTCCAAAGGCCTTGTTTAAAATGAAAATCAGGTCAAAATGGTTCCATAAAAATATTGTGTTTATATTATTGCAGTGAAACGTACCAAAATATTGTGTCACAAATAAAATGGAAGAGAAGATAGCCAAAAAAGATATGAATATTGTTTTTAATAATTATCAATATTTATAGTTATGTATATTAAAATATTACATTGGTAAAAACATAATGTAAAATTGTTTTAATTTCACACACACACGCACAAACATGTTCATTGAACATACAAAGTAATACTCAAGTACATTTATTTAAAATATTAACAGTAACAAACAAACACGGAAACAACAAACGCTACTATCTAACCTAACTTAACCCCTTCACTGCCAGGCCTTTTCCCCCTCTGGTGCAAAGCCTTTTTTTGGCCATTTGGGGCAGTTCACGTTTAGGCCCTCAGAATCTTTCATTCACATAAGCTACCCACGCCAAATTTGAGTCCTTTTTTTCCAGCATCGTAGGAATTCTAGAGGAACCCAGAGTCTGTGGGTTCCCCTGGAAGAAACCATGATATTAGCCAAAATACAGCAAAAATTTAGTTTTTTAAAACAAATGGGGAAAAAGGGCTGCAGAAGAAAGCTTGTGTTTTTTGCCTGAAAATGGCATCAACAAAGGGTTTGTGGTGCTAAAATCACAATCTTCCCAGCTTTCAGGGACAGGCAGATTTCAATCAGAAAACTCAATTTTTCAACACAATTTTGGCATTTTACTGGGACATACCCAATTTTTACTATATTTAGTGCTTCCAGCCTCCTTCCATTTAGTAACAGAAATGGGTATAAAACCACTGCTGGATCCTGGACAGCTAAACATTTCTGAAAAGTAGAAAACATTCTAAATTCAGCAAGGTGTCAATGTGTAGATCCTTCAATGTTTTCCTAGAGAAAGTAACAGCTAAAAAAA
Source organism: Pleurodeles waltl (assembly GCF_031143425.1). Taxonomy (NCBI): domain Eukaryota; kingdom Metazoa; phylum Chordata; class Amphibia; order Caudata; family Salamandridae; genus Pleurodeles; species Pleurodeles waltl. The sequence goes on from NC_090447.1 coordinate 231,888,716, forward strand.
AAAGAAAACATTGAAATTGATGTGAAAAAAAGAGACATTTCTTCTATAACTCTTTCCAGCTATGGCAGATTTTTAAGACCAATATACTGTTACGTCTGCTGAACTCTTCTGGTTGTGGGGCTATATAGGGCTAGTAGTGGTTTCATCAAGAACCCTAGGTACTCAGAGGCAATAAATGTGCTGTACCTTGCAATGGGTTTTCATTGTATATTGGGTATACAGCAATTAATTTGGTGAAATATAAAGAACAGAAAATAGGTATCAAGGAAACTTTGGTATTTCCTAAATGGAAACAAGATAAGGTGTTGAGAAGCAGTGGTTATTTGCACATCTCTGATTTCCTGGGTTCCCATACTAGCATGTGAATTACAGAGCGTTTCTCAAATAGACTTCTTTTTTACATACTTTCTTTCATTTGGAAGGAAAAAATGTAGAGAAAGACTAGGGCCAATAAAAATTATACCTCACTTGTGTGGGTAGGCCTAATGCCTGCAAAAGGAAATGCAACATGAACACATCACATTTTCTACATTGAAATCTGACGTGGTTTTTGGAAAGTGCCTACATGTGGATTTTGGCCTCTAGCTCAGCTAACGCATAGGGAAACCCATCAAACCTGTGCATTTCTGAAAACTAGACACCTAGGGAAATCCAGGATGGGTTGACTTGTGGGGCTCTCACTAGGTTCTGTTACCCAGAATCCTTTGCAAACCTCAGAATTTGACCAAAAAAACACTGTTTTCCTCACATTTCGGTGATAGAAAGTTCAGGAATCTGAGAGGAGCCACAAATTTCCTTCCACCTAGCATTTCCCCAAGTCTCCCAATACAAATGCCATCTCACTTGTGTTGGTAGGCCTAGTGCACGCAGCAGGAAACGCCCCAAAATGCAACATGGACAAATCACATTTTTACATTGACAACTAACGTGTTTTTTGGAAAGAGGCTAGCTGTGGTTTTTGATCTGTAGCTCAGCCGGCACCTAGGAAAACCCATCAAACCTGCGCATTTTTTAAAATTAAACACCTAGGGGAACCCAGGATGGGGAAACCTGTGGCTCTTCACCAGGTCCTGTTACCCAGAATCCTTTGTAAACCTAAAATTGGGCAAAAACATATTTGATCCTCACATTTCGGTGATAGAAAGTTCTGGAAACTAAGAGGAGCCACAAATTTCCTTCTACCCAGCATTTCCCCAAGTCTCCCCATAAAAATGGTACCTCACTTGTGTGGGTAGGCCTATTGCCCGTGACAGGAAATGCCCCCAAAACACTACGTGGACACATCAAAATTATCAAAGACAAAACTATATGTTTTTACGGGGTGCACCTGTGTTTTTGGTCCTGTGCTCAGAAGCCATCTGGGGAAACCTACCAAGCCCAGACATTTCTGAAAACTAGACACCCGAGGGTGTCTAGGGATGTGTGACTTGCGTGGATAACCCAGTGCCTTCTTACCCAGAATCCTCAGCAAATCTCAAATTTAGCTAAATAATCACAAAATCATTTCTGTGTGGGATCACCTCACCGGCACACATTTCCTACTACCCATCTCCCCCCTGAGTCTCCCAATAAAAATGATAACTTACTTGTGTAGGTGGACCAAGTGCCTGTCACAGGGAAGAGCCAAAAACATGTCGAAATTGAGGGGGAACCAAAGTGGGTCCTAAAGGGCAGTTAAAAAAAAAATTTTTAGGCTGACAAGTGGGGAAGAATTTTTATCGGTATAGATGCGGCAATGCATGGTGGTAGGAATTTTGAAAATTTCTGGAGATTCCAGAGTGTTCAATCACAAAAATGTGGGAAAAATGTGTGATTTCCAGCAAAGTTGGAGCTTTGTAGGGCATTGTAGGTAAGCAAATGGTGCTGCTGAATGTGAAGACCACCACCTTAGACTTTCCCAGATGTTTAGTTTTCAGATGTGTCTAGGTCTCGTAGATGTCTCTACATGTCAGCGTCCCAATGTTCAAAAAGTGCACCCCTCACCATTTCAAGTGGGTCGATTTTGAGAGTTAGCCAAGCTCTTGTGGCCCAAATGTAAAACCGAAATCCAAAATAATCAAATGTCCTCTTGCTTGCCGTTGGGATAAGATCTGTTAGTTTGCAGGGGGAGAGCTGAAAGACTGTTAAACCCTTCATTTGGGGGTGGGGGCATAACCATGCCCATACTGGTTGGTAGCTAACACCCCACTATTTTTTTTATGTAATTCCCCATTTATTTGGTGTGGCCATACCCCACCCTCTTTTTTTCAAAACAATTCTTCTCTGGAGTCTGGTGGGCTTTCTGCCCCCCTTGGGGCCAGATGGGCCTTACAAGAATAGGCCGATCTGCCCCTATAGGGGGGCAGAAATAGCCAACAGTAATTGCCCCCATGGGAAGCGACCCTTGCCCAAGGGTCTGCCCCCCCAAACAAAACACACACACCCCAATCCCTGGTGCCTAAGTGGTTTCTGCCCCACTGGGAGCAGATGAGCCTAATAGAAATAGGCCCAGCTGCCCCCAAAGGGAGCAGAAATGGCCTAAAATATTTTGCCCTCCCCCCCCCAGTGGTGCGACCCTTGCCTAAGGGGTCACTCCCCATCTGTAATAAATAATAAAAAAAAAATGGTGGCGCCTAACGGTTTCTGCCTCCCTTGGGGGCAGATTGACCTAATTAAAATAGGTCAATCTGTCCCCAAGGGTGGCAGAAATTGCCTAAAACAAATTTGCCCCCTAGGGGAGTCACCTTTGCCTAAGTTGATGCTCCCCTTGCCTGAAATTGTCACAAAAGAAATCCCTGGTGTTTAGTGGTTTCTGGCCCTTTGGGCGCAGATTGGCCTAAAAAGAATTGGCCGATGTGCCCCCAAGGTCGGCAGAAATGGCTTAAAGTAAATGTGTCCCCTGGTGGAGTGACCCTTGCCTAAGGGGTCACTCCCCATCTGTAAAAAAAAAATAAAAAAAAAATCCCTGGTGCCTAGTGGTTTCTGCCCCCAAGGAGAGCAGATTGGCCTAATTAAAATAGGACAATCTGCCACCAAGGGGGGCAGAAATGGCCTAACAAAGTGTGCCCCCAAGGGGGCAACTTTTGCCTAGGGGGTCACTCTCCTTGTGTGAAACTGACACAAAAATAAAGAAAATCCCTTGTGTCTAGTGGTTTCTGCCCCCCTTGGCAGCAGATTGGCATAAGAAAAATAGGCCAATCTTCCCCCAGGGAGGCAGAAATGGCATAAAAAAGTGCCCCCCAAAAGGTCTTTGCCTAAGGGGTTGCTCTTCACGTGTAAAAAAGTTTAAAAAACGTTATCCCAGGTTTTTAGTTACTTTTTCTCCCCCTGGGGGGAGATCGTCCTAATTAAAATAGGCCGATCTGCCCCTGGGAGGCAGAGAAGGCCTAATTAAAAAGCACCCCGCTTGGGCAGCAACCCTTGCCCAAGGGGTCCCTCCCTTCATTCCAATTTCAAAACAAAACAATGTCCCTGGTGTCTTGTGGGCAGTTCTTTACAATCGGGCTGCGGAAATGCTCCAAAAGACATGAAAGGAAAAGAAAGGCCTGAGAGGAGGAAAGGAAGTGAGTGGATTCTGCTATGTTGGATTTGGCTACACTGTCATCACAGCTGTTAGCTTCGCCTGTTTCAGGAACTCTGTTCCAGGGCCATACAAGTGCACCTGTGCCACTGTAAAGGATATAGTTGCCATTTAAAGAGCAGATGGCTCTGGTGGTGAGTACCCTAGCGGGCTTGGCAGACGTCCAATGGGCTTAAGGCTACACAATATATTTGCAGCTAAACCAAAAGCGGCTAATTGACTGATAATAGTTGGCTCCATGGGAGATGGTAGGACTGCAATACTTGAATTTGCTGCGTAGGTGGTTGAAGCTGGATTCTTAAGAAAAATTAATTTGGTGTCAATTTTGGGCTGGTGGAGTGTAGCTGTGAGAATGTCTTGCACAGGCCTTGGGGTAATTGGATTAATCCTGTTGTGAGACCCTACCTGGGCGGTCAGAGTTGAAATGCTGCCCTGCAAGGACCCAGCTGGATCAGGGATGTCAATGACAATAACTAGGGCTTCAGAAGTTGCAGTCCCCCATTCCCCGACTTGGCTTCTTCTTCCGATGAGAGGTGAGGGGAACCCTAGTTCTACTGGAGCGGATTATAGCCTTGTTGCCTTCTTACCATGCTGTTCGCTAGATAGCAGGGTAGCAGGATGGCAGGGTTGGGAGCGGGTGACGAGTAACAGGTGGCAGACAATGTAGTAACTCTGTTATCTGCAGTCATTGGGGAAGGGACCTGGAGTGGTGGAGAAAGGCAGTTGGGGAGGCAGGGCTATGAGCGGGTCTCACAAGCTGCACCCAGACCTAGCTGAGCGGCTTCTGTGAGAATCTATTGATGCAGTCTCAGCAGGAGCCTACAGTGGCTGCCACGCTTGTGAAACCTCCTTCACAACATGGAGTGTAGGCAGAGTATTCAAGACTCTTCAAGATGCTTGCTACCGCCCCAGGCTCTGAGCCACCTACCTGTCTACCCGCCCGCCTACCTGCCTGCCCATCCGCCCATCCAGACCATGGACGAGGCCAAGGCAAGTCAAGGCTTGGGCAGCCAGCAGCTGGGTGAGGCAGTAAAGGCAGTGAATGCAACAAGGTGCAACAAGGCGGGCAAGAAAGCAAACAAGAAGTGGAGGCAAGAGAGGCAAGGCAAGGAGAGGCAAAGGAGCAGGGGATAGGGGCCAGTGGAAGTACCGGTGCTGGCAGTGGGAGGTGGCAAGAAGTGGCAATGAGAGTGGGCAGGGAATGGGGGAGGGGGGCAGTGACGGCGACTGTGAGAGGGAGAAGTTAAGGGAACAGGGAGGAGGCAAACATTGGGGAAGCAAGTGAGGGGTGAACGAGAGGGCAAGAGGGGACAGTCAGCAGAGAACAGCCGTCCAGCCATGCCCAGCCCTGTGCCTAACCATGTCACCTAGCCTACCACAACCCTGCCACAGCCCTCAGCCCACCACCACTCCTCTATTAAGTTGACCCCCGCATTAGCCCTGACCCCCACAACCCTGCTCTTTGCTCCACACCACACCGCTCTCCCCCCACTGTTCTGCCATACCACTTACCTCGGACGTGCCTTGGAAACCCTCTGGTTGCGGCAATGTGGCGGTAGTGCTCTGCAAAGCAGCGTGGTGTGGTGCAATCCTCCTCTCTCCGGCTCTTGTATGATTTGTCAGGCTTTCGCCTGGCTCTTCGGCACTCAGGCACTCCAGCCCTTGCGGCTTGTGCTCGCATCCCAGCATGGTCTAGCTTGCTGCTCGATCGCCCGATTGATGGCTCGGCAATCCTCCATACAAGAAGATGCAACAGGGAGAAGCTAGCATTTCGGTCACAAAACATTTATACATCACATATATACATACCACTGCAAGTCGCTATTAGGAAGGGAGACCCTTAACATACCCCTTCCTAATACTGAATTGCTAGCCAATTTGGCAGTTGGGTAAGAGGTTACCAAATCGCAAAATAGGTTTTGGTACATTGGAAAATGCTTTGTTCCAAACACAAACTGCCTTATTCTGGGAATAAGGCTTTTTGCAAACTGAAAGAAGCATTGTACATCTGTCCCTTAAGCCTTTTGGGGATATATTGAAAAATAGTGACCTTAACCCCATTGGTGTGTGTGCAGGCCAATGGCTGACACATGCGCACATTCCCTAGTGCGGGCCACGACCGTTGGCCACTACCAGGGAGGGCTTTAAAAAAATAAATGTTTTTAATACCCTCAGGAGATGTGGAAGAGCTTCCGCGTCTCCCCCGCCCCCCTTCCGAGCATCTGTGACAAAAGTGAGGCACGGTGACGTCATTGTTTTTCCCATGTGAGCATCCTCTCCCCACTCGGTTGGGGAATAAAAAGGCCAAAACGGCCTCCCCAGATGCCAGGGAGGCATCAATGGAAAGGGGAGAGTCTCCCCTTTCCATCAATGCCTTCCTGGAACCGTTTCTTGGCCATGGATCACAGTGCGTCTGTTATTTATGGCCAGCATGGCCCTAGGCTCCAGGGAACTTGTAGGGCAATATTTGTAATAAAAAATAAGGGTTTTATAAATGTGTAGTTTTCTAGGGGGCACCTATTAACCCACAGAGAAACCACATACATATTAAAAATAAGTGAAATAGAGAGAGAGAGTCTCTCTCTCTCTCGATATATACATATATATATATATGTATATATAGCAATGGGTATTTTTATGTATTTATATCTTTATCCATCTATCTATCTATCTATCTATCTATCTATCTATCTATCTATCTATCTATCTATCTATATATATATACATATATATATATATACATATATATATCTTTCAGGCATAGACAGCTGTCAGGCACCAATAAAAATGTCAAGAGAACTCTTGTGATTAGGTTCCTGCTAAAGAAAGAGATTGGACTTTTGTCTAGTGGCAGTTTTTATGACATAAAGTAGCACAGAAGGTTTACATGCCTGCTGCAAAGAACAGATCTTTATTTTATGTGAATAGCAGAGTGGATTAGTAAAGCCAGCCGTTACCTGTGCTTTAAAACAAATTACATTTATTGTGAGGGGGGCTATGGAGAGCTGAATAGCATTTTTGATGAGTAAGTGAAGGAATACAAGAAAGAGGTCATGGGACGGAAGAGCCAAAAATGATTGTCACACTGGGTGCCACTAGCACCAAAGACTGTGAAGATGGTAATGTTTTTTTCAGTGTCTTTTGAGAACCTGCTGATTGAAGGAAGAAGCGAAGGAGAGGTGGCTGATATTCATTGTTGCACACATCAAACACACTCACGCCCACCAGCAATTTTGCTGACAACATATCTGCCTTCTACGCAGGCTAGTGTTTTAGAGGGACAGTTTAGCCAGTAGCAGAAATGGCGTCTCATTGGATAACTGCTGCTGATGCAGTAACTTGGGATATGGCGGACAGCTCTGAGGCAGGATCAGAGACTGAGGACAATGGAGAAGAATCCAGGAGTGAATGTAAGAGCCACATCCGACGACACTTATTCCAGTGATTCTGAGGGAGACATTGAGGACCATCATGCTGTCCCTTTGCAAGCACAGTTTGTGCAGTGGGACAACAACGGGTTAGCCCAACCCAGAGAGCAGGTGTTTGTAGCGACAAGCACAGACATAGTATTCTTTGGACAGCCCCCCAATTTAGGTCAGCCCCAAATATCTTCTTTTACTGGTGACGCTGGATGTAAAGTCAATACGGCCAACTCTTTGCCAGTCAACTACACCCATCTCTTTTTGGATGTTAACCTCCTTCAGCAAATTGTGCAGCAAACAAATTTGTGAGCAGAACAATTGTGGAGGCAGCATAGAGACACTCTATGGCCCCATTGTAGTTTTCCCTAGGTACCACCTGAGATAGAGACTAAAATCCACAGCTAGGCACTTTGCAAAAAACACATCAGTTTTCATAGGAAAAATGTGATGTGTTCATGTTGTGTTTTGGTGCGCTTCCTATCGGGAGCAGTAGGCCTCCCCACAAGTGAAGTATCATTTTTATCAGGAGACTTGGGGAAATGCTGGCTGAAAGGAATTTTGTGGTTCTCCTCAAGTTCCCGAACTTTGCATCGCTGAAATGTGAGGAAAATGTGGTTTTTTTTAGTTAAATTGTGAGGTTTGCAAAGGTTTCTAAGTGACAGAAACTAGAGAGAGCCCCACACTTCACCCCATTCTGGATTCCGGTAGGTGTCTAGTTTAAAAAATCTATCGGTTTGCTAGGTTTCCCTAGATGCCAGCTGAGCTAAAGGCCAAAATCCAAAGCTATGCACTTTGCAAAACATGCGTCCATTTTCATTGGAAAAATGTGGTGTCCATGTTGTGTTTTGGGGCATTTCCTGTTGTGAGCACTTTGCCTACCCACACATTTTTATCAGGAGACTTGGAGAAATTATGGGTGGAAGTAAATATGTGGCCCCCCCTCAGATTCCAGAACTTTGCATTGCTGAAATTTGATGACAATGGGTTTTTTAGACAGATGTTGAGGGTTGCACAGGATTCTAGGTGGCAGAATCTAATGAGAGCCCCACAAGTCACCCCATCCTGGATTTTCCTAGGTGTCCAGTTTAAAATAAATGTGTGGATCTGGTAGGCTGAGCTAGAGCCCAAAATCCACAGCTGAGCACTTTGCAAAAAAAGCATCACTTTTCATTGGAAAAAATTGATGTGTCTATGTTGGGTCGTGTGGCATTCTCTGTTGCAGAACTTAGGCCTACCCACACAAGTGAGGTACCATTTTTATCAGGAAGCTTGGGGGAACATATAATAGAAGAGCAAGTGTTATTGCCAATTGTCTTTCTTTACATTTGTGCATTCCAAATGTAAGATGATATATAAGAAAAAAGTCATTTTGAGAATGTAATTCACATGCTAGTATGGATACACCCAAATTAGATGTGCAAATAACCACTGCTTCTAAAATCCATATCCTGTGCTTATCTTGGAAATACATAGATTTCCTTGATACCTATTTTCCCTATTTATATTTTGCCAAATAAATTGATGTATACCAGGTATACAATGAAAACATATTGCAAGGTGCAGCTCATTTATTGGCTCTGGGTACCTTGGGTTGTTGATGAACCTACAAGCATTATATATCCAGGGAGCCAGATGGATACGGCAGACGTAATGGTATATTGCTTTCAAAAACCTTCCAAAGATGTTAAAAGTTACAGAAGAAAACATAGTCATACATGGCTGTGTTTTTCAACTGAATTTTAATATTTTTATTTCAACTGTTACTTTCTGTAGGAAAACCTTGAAGGATCTACACAAACCACCCTTTGCTGAATTTTGACTTCTTTTCAGAAATATTTAGCTGGGATACACCTTGGTTTCACACCCATTTCTGTCAAAACTGGAAGGAGGCTGAAAGCACAAAAATGGTAAAAATGGGGTATGTCCCAGTAAACTGCCAAAACTTTGTTAAAAATTTGGGTTTTTGATTAATGTCTGCTGGTTTCTGAAAGCTGGGAAGATGATGATTTTAGCACTGCGAACCCTTTGTTGATCCCATTTGCAGGAAAAAAACAGATGTTTTCTTCTGCAGCACTTTTTTTCCCCATTTTCCCCACAAAAACTAATTTTAGCTGCATTTGGCTAATTTCTCAGTCTCCTCAAGGGGAACCCACAAACTCTGGGTATCTTTGGAATCCCCAGGATGTTCGTAAAAAAAGACATAAAATTGGTGTGGATAGCTTAAGAGGACAAAAAGTTATGGGGGCCTAAGAGCAAAGTACCTCAAAAGACCAAATAAGGGCACAGTGCGGGGGCGGCCCAGCAGCTAAAGGGTTATAAGACCAGAAACCAATAATTAGATGACTTCTTACAAGGGGTGTGGCAAAATGTAAGGCATGTAGTCTTAGTAGGAATCTAAAAACATACAAAAACGTTGAGGAGAAGGCAATCAAGATACAGAAAATCCTACATGAACATCAAACTACTGTATTTTACATTTTGACCTGCCCTTGCTCACTATGAGGTAAGCACCATCTTCTCCACGAAGCAGCAAGTACTTAAAAAAATGAGGGATATTCAGTATACACCATCAGGATAAAACTTACCCCATAGCATGTCACTTTGCCACACATCATGAATCTAACACAAACTTCTTGTTGTTATTTGAAATAGACAAGGTTTCCAGAACAGAAGAGGAGATGGCATAAACAAACCATTGAGGCAGTTTGAATGCAGCTATATCCTCAAAGAATGAAGTAAACATCCTACAGCCATGAACATGGAAGAGGAACTGGCAACATGTATTGGTTGAAGTTTGGGTGAAGTTTGAGCCAGCTGTTACCATTACACACCATATCTTTGTTGCTTGTATATTATTGATCACTACTGCCTAAACAGTATTATATACATCGGACCATCGGTTGATATTTCCTCCTTTTGTTTTTATTCTGTCTCACAAGTACCCTTCTGGGGTGTTGAAACTTCATACATATTACACTGTGGCCTAGAGTAACCTATTTTGTTGTACTGTGCGATTAACTCAAGTATGTTATTGCTGGATATAATTTATTCTAGCTTATTCATGAAATAGCAAGTTAACCTTATCTACAATGCTTTTTCAAAGTATGTACCCATGCCTTAAATCATATGTTGGTGTAAGTACACTCACCAGAGCCATGAAAGAATGTGATTTCTTTATTTAGGGTATTTGTACAAAATGTAAATTGCTGGTGTAGTGTGGTAATAAATAGATTTCAATTACCTAATTGGATCCACAAAGTATATACATGCATTATTTTATTATTTAGCATTGTATTATCTGGCATGCTGATGAACTGTGTAGACATGCCCCCTCCATAATATCGTCTTTAATATTGTTATATATTTACTGACTAGTTACATCTGTTTTTATAGTGCACTTTAATGACAACAATGTTAATGAATATATTTTGCCTACAATCGACAACAATGCAGTCCTATTTCTATTACTACTGTAGGAAAATTGGTTAATAGTTGAGGGGTGAAACTCTACTCAAGCAGAAATCACAATTCTTGTCAGGATGAAGTAACAAGCAAACCCCAAATTAACCTGTGCTCAACCCTCTAGTAGCTTGTCACAGAGCATTCAGGCTTAACTGAAAGGCCGTGTGATGAATTTAAGCAGCAAATCAAACAGTGATAAAGTGAAACACAACACAAAAAATCTCACCATCCATCAAGAAAAATGGAGTAAACTTTAATTAAATATGTAAGACCAATAGTACACAAATCCAATCAGTATAATCAGAGCTATGCAGTGTCAAAGATGTAAGTGAATAAAGTGTCAAAAAACATAATTCTTGAACTGTGGTTAACTGGGTGCACTAGACTGGGACAAAGTCACAAGTTCAGGTTGACCACAAAGGAGCCTAGGCTGGATACAAGGACCAAGTTAGGCCCACTGGACAAGACTGCCTTAAATCCTAGATTGCAGAGCATTGGGAGATCCTGTATCAAGCACCTCTTGGACATCCGAGGCGGTGCGAGGTCCTGAAGTGGAGATGTGCCATGCAGTTCCAGGAAGCTGGAAGGCTGGTATGTGGGGTCCTGTGCCATCATCAAGGGTGGTGTCTACAAGGGGCTTGCATCACAAAGTACTGTGGCAAGATTTGTGTTGCGCACTGGCTGGTTAAGAAGTTGCAGGGATCATGATGCAAAGTTCTGCGTGTCCTCGAGGATGCCATTGGCAATTTGCTTTGGATGGGAACCCCTGTGATGGGCATGGGTCATGCAGCAGTGGATCAGATCGGGCTGCATGCTGCAATGCAAAGTCCTGCATCCAAGATGCATTGTGCAGCTGTCCCTTTGCGGAGCTTAGAGTGGTGATGGATTGTGCTGCTTCAGTTCTGCTGGGACCACAGCTGGGCTGGCAGAGCATTTTCAGGGCCACTTCCAAAGGTCCAGGACTGGGTTGGCACAACGTGGGAGGGTAGGACTAACAGCAGACAGAGTTCAGTTGCTGCATTCAAGGTGGTTTGAGCCTTCTGGCTAGTCATCTAGCAATTGGAGTCACTCTCGTGGTCCTAGGTTGAAGATGCAGGTCTAGTCCTTCTCACTCAGAGAGGAGGGCAGCATGGAAGAAGGGTTATACAGCAGGGCAGCTGTCTTTCTTGCAGCACAGCAATCCGTCTTCTGAGTTTTCCCCTGTTCTAGATGTATACCGAAGAGTTGGGCTGAGCGCCCAAAATGTATACCTCATGGCAACTTTGAAGTAGGAGAAGGCTCTGAAGGCTCCCACCACCAGAGGTCTTTGGAATTTCTATCCTCCCTGTCCGGGCCCATATTGTCTGAGGTAACAAGAGTCTTGTGTCAAACCTTTTGTGAGTGTGCTCAGGTAGAACCTTTGTGAAGTGTGGTAGGTGACAGCTCCCACCTTCATCATGTCAGAGATGGTCCATCCTGCCAACACCTTTGACCCTTTGTTTAACTGTTATGGAGTATTACACAAAGAGAAACTGCCAGCTACAACTAGTTATTTGACCTAATTATCTGGCTGCAGGCACTAAATGGTTAGGACAAGAAAATGCAAACTTTCTAAAAGTGGCATTTTCAGAATTTGTGAAATAGGGTTCTTAATTACATTTCTGTAAACATCAAACACAGCATTCCGACGTGCTCACAATTTAACAATAACACTTATCAAATTTCATTTTGCAACCCAGTATTATCCTGTGGGAGAGGCAGACTTAATAGTAGTGAAAAGTACATTTAGGAGTTTTTTTAATACTAGGAAATGTAAAATCAATTCCATATCCAACCTTTTAATCACAATGCACCCTGCCCTTTGGGCTTCCTAGGGACTATGTTACGGGGCCTGTATAAATAATAAAAGGGGAGTTTAAGGCTTGGCAAGGGAATTATTTTGCAAAGTGGAATTGGCAATTTGCAACTGCATGAAGGCTGAAATGGCACACCTCGGGTAGAATTTAATGAGCTACTTAAGTGAGTGGCTCAATAAGTTCTGCAGGCCCACTCATAGCATTTAATTTACAAAGCCTGGGTATATGGTATACTACTTTACTAGGAACTTATAAGAAAGTATATATACCAATTGTGTATCACTCCTTCGCTGGCAGGCCTCTTCCCCCCTCAGGTGCCAGGAATTTATTGGGCTATTTGGGTCAGTTTGCACTTAGTCCCTCATAACTTGTTGTCAACATAAGCCACCCATGCCAAATTTGAGTCCTTTTTTTCAAACATCCTAGGAATTCTAGAGGTACCCAGAGTTTTTGAGTTCCCTTGGGGGACACCAATAAATTAGCCAAAATACAGCAAAAATGTTGTTGTTTTTTTAAATGGGAAAAAAGGGCTGCAGAAGAAGGCTTGTGTTTTTTTCCCTGAAAAAGGCATCAACAAAGGGTTTGCGGTGCTAAAATAAAAATCTACCCAGCTTTCAGGAACAAGCAGACTTGAATCAGAAAACCACATTTTGCAACACACTTTTGGCATTTTACTGGGATACACCCCATTTTTACTATTTTTGTGCTTTTAGCCTCCTTCCAGTTAGTGACTGACAGAAATGGGCATGAAACCAATGATGGATCCTGGAAAGCTAAACATTAAAAAAATTTAGACAAAATTCTGAATTCGGCAAAGGTTCATTTGTGTAGATCCTACAAGGTTTTCCTACAGAAAATAACAGCTGAAATAAAAAAATATTGAAATTGGGAAGAAAAAAACTGCAATTTTTCTCCACATTTTACTTTGTAACGTTTCCCTGCAATGTCAGATTTTCAAAAACAATATACCATTACATCTGCTAGACTCTTCTAGTTGCAGGGATATATAGGGCTTGTAGCTTCATTAAGAACTCTAGGTACCCAGAGCCAATAAAGGAGCGGCACCTTGCAATGGGTTTTCATTGTGTACCAGGTATACAGCAATTCATTTGGTGAAATATAAAGAGTTAAAAATAGGTATCAAGTAAACCTTTGTATTTCCAAAATGGGCACAAGATAAGGTGTTGAGAAGTAATTGTGATCTGCACATCTCTGAATTCCGGGGTCCCCATACTAGCATGTGAATTGCATGGCATTTCTCAAACAGTCGTCTTTTATACACACTGTCTTTCATTTGGAAGGAAAAATGTAGAGAAAAACAAGGGACAACAACAATGGTACCTCACTTGTGTGCGTAGGCCTAATGCCCTGGACAGGAAACACAACATAGACACATCACATTTTTACATTGAAATCTGACGTGTTTTTTGGAAAGTGCCTAGCTGTGGATTTTGGCCTTTAGCTCAGCCAGCATCTAGGGAAACCTAGCAAACCTACAAATGTTTTAAAACTAGGCACCTGGGGGAATTTAGAGTGGGGTGACTTGTGGGACTCTCACCAGGTTCTGTTACCCAGAATCCTTTGCAAACCTCAAAATTTGTCTAAAAAACTATTTTTCCTCATGTTTCAGTGACAGAAAGTTCTGGAATCTGAGACGAGCCACAAATTTCCTTCCACCCAGCATTCCCCAAAGTCTCCAGATAGAAATGGTACCTCACTTGTGTGGGTAGGCCTAGTGCCCGCGACAGGAAATGCCCCAAAACAATACATGGACACATCACATTTTTCCGAAGAACACAGAGGTGTTTTTTGCAAAGTGTCTACCTGTGCATTTTGGCCTCTAGCTCAGCCGGCGCCTAGGGAAACCTAGCTAACCTTTGCATTCTTGAAAATAAGACACCTATAGGAATCCAATATGGGGTGACTTGTTGGGCTCTCACCAGGTTCTATTACCGAGAATTCTTAGCAAACCTCAAAATGTGGCAAAAAACACTTTTTCATCACATTTCGATGACAGAAAGTTCTGGAATCTGAGAGGAGCCACAGATTTCCTTCCACCCAACATTCCTCCAAGTCTCCCAATAAAAATGATACCTCACTTGTGTGGGTAGGCCTCGTGCTCAAGACAGGAAATGCCCCACAACACAACATAGCCACATCACATTTTCCCAAAGAAAGTTGACCAGTTTTTTGCAAAGTGCCTAGCTGTGGATTTTGCCCTCTAGCTCAGCCGGCACCTGGGGAAACCTAGCAAACCTAGACATTTCTGAAAACTAGACACCTAGGGAAACCCAGGATGGGGTAACTTGTGGTGCTCTCACCAGGTTCTGTAACCCAGAATCCTTAGCAAACCTCAAATTTGGCACAACAACCAAAAAAACACTTCTTCCTCATATTTTTGCGCTGAAAAGTTCTGGAATCTGATGGGAACCAGAAAATTCAATCTACCCAGCATTCCCCCAGGTCTCACGATAGAAATGGTACCTCACTTGTGTGGGTAGGCGTAGTGCCAGCAACAGGAAATGCCCCTAAACACTATGTGGACACAATAAAATTATCAAATAGAAAACTACCTGTTTTTGAAGGTCGGGGCACCTGCGTTTTTGGTCCTGGGCTCAGCAGTGATCAAGGGGAACCTACCAAACCCAAACATTTTTGAAAACTAGAAACCCAAGGGAGTCCAGGGAGGTGTGACTTGCGTTGATCCCCCAGTGTTTTCTTATCCAGAATCCTCAGCAAACCTCAAATTTAGCTAAAAAAACACATTTTTCCCACATTTCTGTGTTGGCTCACCACACAGGCACAAATTTCCTACCACCCAACGTTCCCCTTAGTCTCCCGGTAAAAATGATAACTCACTTGTGTAGGTGGGCCAAGTGCCTGTGACTGGGAAGAGCCAACAACATGTCAAAAATGAGGGGGAGCCAAAGCTGGTCCAAAAGGGCAGTTTGAAAAAAAAAGGTTTTTAGGCTGACAAGTGGGGCAGAATTTTTATCGGTATAGATGTGACAATGCTGGGTGGTAGGAATTTTGTGGATTCCTGCAGATTCTGGAAGGTTCAATCACAAAAATGTAGGACAAATTTGTGATTTCCAGCAAAGTTGGAGGTTTGCAGGGCACTGTGAGTAAAGAAATGGTGTGGGTGCATGTGAAGCACACCACCCTGGACTCACTCAGACGTTTAGTTTTCAGATGTGTCTAGGTCTCGTAGATTATTCTACATGGCACTGTCCTAAAGTCCAAAAAGTGGGACGATTTTGAGAGTTAGCCAAGCTCTCATGGCCCAAATGTAAAACCAAAACCTAAAATAATCAAATGTTCTCTTGCTTGCCGTTGAGATAAGAACTTTTAGTGTGCAGGGGGGAGAGCTGAAAGACTGTTACCCCCTTTAGCTGTGGTGGGGGCAACACCATGCCCATACTGGTTAGTAGCCACCACCACCCCACTAGTTTTTTGTTAATTCCCCTGGCATCTAGTAGGCTTTCTGCCCCCCGGGGAGTGGATCGGGGGTAATTGCCCATCTGCCCACAAGAGGGCAGAACAACTTTGTCCCTATTTATTTATAATAGCGAACAGTAATGTGCCCCATGGGGAGCGACCCTTGCCTAAGGGGATGCCCCCAAACAAAACACACACATACACCAATCCCTGGTGCCTAAGTGGTTTCTGCTCCCCCTGGGGGCAGATCGGCTTAATAGAAATTGATGGATCTGCCCCCAAGGCAGAAATGGCCTAAAATAAATTTGCCCCCCCAGCAGAATGACCCATGCCTCTGGGGTCGGTCCCCTTGAAATTGTCGCAAAAAAAAAAAAACCCTGGTAAAAATAGGCCGATCTGCTCCCAAGGGGAGCAGAAATGGAGTACAAATAAAATTGCCCCACAGGGGAGCAACCCTTGCCTAAGTGGTTGCTCCCCACTGGTAAGCAATAAAAGAAGACAAAAATGATCCCTGGCGTCTACAGGTTTCTGCCCCACCTAGGAGCAGATCGGTCTATTTACTGTAAGCCGATCTGCCCCAATTCCCCCCGCGGAGCGGACCTCGCCAAAGGGGCTGCTCCCCTTATGCACATATTTAAAAAAAAAAACATTCCCAGTGTCTAGTCGGCATTTCTGCTGCCTGATCGTAAAGCAATCGGGCTGCAGATATGCTTACAGAGACAGGACTTTCCTTTCCTTTCATGCCTCTGCCTGCCCCCATCTCCCAGTCGGAAGAGAAATACAAGCATTTCTCTTCCAATTCCAGCGCAATGGGAGGTCATCACTGGGGGGGACAGAGGTGAAAGGGGAAGGGATTCCCCTTCCATCCCTGCCCTGGGAGGTTGGGTGGGAGTCTAATAGGGTAGCGCTAGTGCTCCCCCATGAGCCGGGTGCAGGACAAGCTGGTCTCGTCCTTGGGATACAGCAACCATGGCCGAGGACGAGACCAACTCGTATCAAACACCTGATCGGTTAAACAAATTTCACCATGTGTTAGCGCGTGATCACACACGCTTCAGCACTGGTTAACAGTGCATACACAGGGTCCTAAAGCCAACAAAAAGGAATTCAGAAACAAATAAGGGGGTGACAAACTCTTCGGGGGTGACTCTGCAGAGAGATCCAAGTCCAACAAAGCCCCAGTGGTAAAAATGTATTGCAATTCTGGTACTCATATTGGATTCACTATTTGGAATAATTACTCTTGCCCAGGTGGGTTTACAAGATTCACCCACATGTTAAAAAGTTAATTACCAACAATACCTCAGGTCTAAATCTACCACCTCTATTTCATCTTCATTGTACAGAGATATTTCTGTCAGGGCTGAAAAGTAAAGTAGGGATGGACGGAGTACCATTCCACAGAATTCCGTGAAACTGGTTAATAACTCCATGGAATTCCACAGAGACGGAGTTCCGTGAGCTGCAGAGTGGCCCTGATTGCACCTGATCTTGTACGTGCTAACGAGGGCTGAACTCTTCCCTCCAAGCAGAGCACGGAGTGCCAAAACTCCATTAGCTCTGCCAGCGGAGCAGAGATCCCTGCCCACCATTACAGTAAACATGATATAAAATTCTTAGCTGAGTGTTCATTTTGTGTTGAATGAAGTTATGATCACCTTGATGTGCCTGTGTAAATACAATAAAATTGCTGTTAAAATCCTAAAATTACAAATAAAAACACTAGACAACAGCTTACCCAATACTGTTTACCGAAGGCATGTGGTGAGAAAACAGGGGAAGGAAAAGGGCAACAAGGAACACTATCTCCCAAAAAAGGGAAAGAGATCAGGGGAAAGTCATTTTATAAAGTTCAAAGAGCTCTAGCATATTTACTTTCCATTATTTCTGGACCTAATTTGTTTGACGCAGATGAACTGCATTTTTTACCTGAATTGAGTCCTATGAAAGGGTCAAACTCTATTATATACCTGAATTTAAGTCTACATAGGGTTAATGTTCTATTTACACCTCTTTTATTCACACAGAATTTTGCTTAACTATTTTGTCCAGGAACACTGAAAAAATGTCTGCCCACTGGATATTGTACATTATGGTTCTTTAAAGCCCTTAAGTGCTCCAACACACTCTTTTCAGTGGGATGGATTGTACTTTCAATGTATTTTTGTCACATTGATGCCAGTGACAGTACACAGGTAATCAGACTGCCACCATAGCTGTTATGCTCTTCTAAATGTTCTAATAGTATTAGGAATGTTAAACAAAGACACATTGGTGTTAGTCTTATAAGCTTTACATTTGGAAGATTTGAACAAACCTGTGATCCTAAATCCTGCCCTTTTAATGTCTTAGAGACTTGGTTGGAATGAAGACAATCTTTTAAAGACTTAGGGCCAGATGTAGGTACAAAAAAATTAGCGACTCGCAATTTGCGAGTATGTGCGACTCTCAAATTGCGTGTCGCTAATAGGAATGCAGGTACAATGTCCGTGTACAATTTGCGACTCACACCCGGAGTCGCAACGCAGATAGTGAGTCCGCTGTCTGCGAGGTCGCTGTTTGCGACCGCGCAAAAAACGAACTCGCAATTTGCGAGTGGGTGTCGCAAATTGCGAGTACCATGTAAATTGATTGCAGGTGCTGCAGAACACTCCAGAAACCACTCCAGAACACTCTGGAAACACTTCCTGGCACATGATGATGACATCACAGCCAGGAAGTTTACTAATACACCTGGGAGGAGGGAGGACCACACCCATTTTAAACTGCTGCACAGCCAACAGGAGGAACAGCAGCTACAATGGCTGAAACACCAAGAAAAAGAAAACTCAAATTTTCTGAGAAGGAGCTGGAGGTGCTGACAGAAGAATGCTGTCAGCACTATGATGATCTCTTTGGAAAGGCAGCCCTCAATGTGCCAGAAGCAACCAAAAAACAACTCTGGCTGGAGATCCAAAAACAAGTGAACTCCCTGGGGGTGAGCCACAGGAGTGTGGAAGAGATCAAAAAACGGTGGTATGACCTCCGCTCCCGGACCAAGGAGAGGGTGGCAAAAAGGCTCCAGGAGATGAGAGGCACAGGAGGGGGACCATCATCCGTACCACCACCCACACCCCTGGAAGAAAGGGTGGAGGAGACCCTGGAGCAGGAGGCAGTGACAGGAATAGGAGATCTGGACAACTCTGAGCCCACTACATCAACCGGTGAGTACCATGTGATATGCCTGTACCCCCATCAATGCCATACCCACACCCACCATGTACACAGGGGTATGCACAACCAAGATAGCTCCATTACAGGATAGCAAACACCAGAATGATGCATTATGGGAAATGTAGTCAAGTAGGCAGTTCATAGGCAAATGTTTATTAGGAAGTAGACACTGACAGTCTGTTCCCCATGTCCCACAGGTCTCCCACAAGACACCACCACAAGCCACAGCAGCCAGCCCCATGAGGACAGCACAGGAGCTGCCACCACTCCCACCTGCACGACCAACACCATCCCTGTGATGTCAACACCTGCTGCAACAGTGGTTCAGGAGGCTGCGCCAGCAACAGGCAGGAGTGCCACAGTAGAGCACACAGGGCATCCACCGCTGCGCAGGCGATGCAGGTTCAGGAGAGCAGGGCTGCAGGCTGAGTCCGGCCGTCCATCTACCACCAACACCGAGGCACAGCTGCTCCGTGGTCAGCGCCTGCAGAACAATATGTTAGGGCGTATTAGTGGGGTGCTGCACCGCTTTGTGAGGAGCAATGAGGCCAGCATGCAGCAGATCCATTCCCAATTGGACATGATTGGCACAAACACTGGGGACCTGGCCCTGTCCATGAGGGAACTGGTGGCAGGACTACTGTCACAGGGCGAGGGTGGGCGGCGCAGGGACCGTCAGCTGCTACAGAGGCTTGACAGGATGGCCACATCAATTGGCAGACTGGCAGTTAACACCACTGGCCTGTCGAGAAGGACAGTTGGCCTCCCAGTAGAAATGGGCCACTTTGCAGGGGATGTGGCTAGAGGCCTGGGCCGGATCACACATGTGATCGATTTAATGGAGGCACGGCATCTGTCCAGGGGCACAGGGGACACACCCCAGGACAGCGAAGAGGGCTCTACAGTGAGCAGTGTCTCTGCCAGTGACACTAGGGTGCTCCGGAGTGGGAGTACCTGGCAGAGCACTGCAGAACAACCTGGGACCAGCCAGGCTGGCAGAGGCCACCGTAGGACATAGACTGGACCCTGTCCCTGATGTAGGGGCACATGACACAAATGTGCCCCATGCATGGTTTGCTTTTTGATGTTCATGAACAGTTAGTAATTGTAAATAGTTGAATTTCTGCACATATTAAATTGTTTTTTTGTTCCACTTAACGAATGGAGTGTTTGGTCAATAGGTGAGTATGGTTGAAGTTGACACGTACCTTCCAAAGTATTGGGTTGCGATGTGTTCCCGTCTCAGTCTGCCTTGATTTGCTATACTCCGATCCCCATGATGGCGATGTGGTTGCTCCTGCTCATCATCCTCTGAATCAGGGTCTGCAGGGGTGAGAGGTAGCCCACGTCGGGTGGCAATATTGTGCAGGATGGCGCATGCGACAACAATTTTGAATGCTGTAATGGGGGTATACTGGAGGGCACCACCACTGCGGTGGAGGCATCTGAACCTTGCTTTCAGCAATCCGAAGGTGCGTTCTATTATGTTCCTGGTCCTCTTATGTGCACTGTTGTATCGCCTCTCGGAATCATTGCTGGGTGTTAAGTACGGAGTCATAATCCATGGGCGTAGAGCATATGCACTGTCACCTGTTGGGCACAAACATTACACTGTTAGAAAGTCCTGGTTGGTGTGCACAGTGACCTGTTTGTATGTCTACGAGGTGTATGCAGCTCTACCTAGGAGGTATCCATCTCCAAACTCCCCACGTTCCAGGCGTTGGTATATCCCACTGTGCCTAAAAATGTAGGAGTCATGGGTACTGCCTGGAAATTTCGCTACAATGTCGGTGATGACATAGTGGGCGTCACAAACAACCTGAATATTGAGTGAGTGGGTACACTTTCTGGTGCGGAACAGATGTTCCAGGTTTGCAGGGGGGCATATTTGAATATGTGTCCCATCTACACACCCTATGACATGGGGAAAGTTGGCAATCCGATAAAATTGCAGCTTGGTGCTGTTAATTTCTGCCTCATTCCTGGGTAGGTATATGAAGTGAGACATGTGTGTGAGTATGGCATGTAGGAATGCCCTGAGGAACCTTGACAGTGCACTTTGAAATACCACACCTGCCACAGCAATGACCCCCTGATAGCTCCCTGAGGCCAAGAGGTGCAGTGAGCATAGCACTTGCACATGCATAGGGATGGCGCAGCCGCACAGCGTCTGGCGTTCTAGCTGTGGTTTTAGTAATTCAATTAATTCTAGTATGGCTGCGCTGCAAAGGCGGTATTTGTCGTATATCTCTTCCTCAGTTTGCTGGAAGAGTGTCTGCCTTGTTCTGTAAATCTTCTCCTGTCTCTGGCTCCTCCTCCTCCTCTGCTGGGCTGCGTGGACTCTCCTCCTCACTGCTATCAGGTATATCTCCGCCATCTTGAGTAACCCAGATGCCTTCTGGGTCTCCTTTTATACTTTGGTAATGGTTACCACCTGCTCTGAGTTGGTGGTAAATGGGACATGCAAACTGGGCTTTTTGCGACTAGTCGCAATTTGCGAGTTGCAATTGCTTATGGTTTGCGACTCGCAAATTGCGACTTCCTATTTGCGGGTCGCAAAATGGGGTTGCAATCTTTGCGAGTCGCTAATGGCTCGCATCGCTTTTTGCGAGTCGGAAATGGGATTTTTGCATCCCATTTCCGATTTTGCACAGTCGCAAATAGCGATTCGGGCCATTTGCGACTCGCAAAACTTTGCTACATCTGGCCCTTAGAGCCTAATTTAGAACTTGGTGGGTGGGTTACTCTGTCACAGTGGTGATGGATATCCTGCCTGCATAACTCTAAATCCCATATGCTACAAATGGGATTTCGATTTTGGTGGATGGAATATCTGGCACCGTTATGATGGAATAACCTGTCCGCCGATTTCTAAATCAGGACCTTACATTTTCTAATTATTATATGAAGATATTTACTTATTTCTTCAGTAACTCATCTGTCTATAATGCTAGCCAATGCGTACATAAGATCTTTAAGACCTGATCTGCTTTGTGACTGAATTGCATGATAAAACTTACTGTCATAGTATGTTTATGTTATGCTGCTTGTGTAGATATAAAGTCCATCCTGTCTACATTATTTACCTCACAAACTGCCTCTCTGATACTGGAGACTCTCTTCTTAAACCGGTTGATCATATTTATTTCTTGGACTGAAACGTTTGTGGAAAGCAGCAGCTTAATTTTACTTTTAATAGTTCTCCATATGGGGTATTATAAATCAAATTCTTGGAAAGTGCACTTATTGCCTGCAAAAGGGTATTACCAGCTGTTTTATTGTTTGGTGTGCATGTGATCTCTCTTGAATTTTACCTTGACATCTAAACATTAATTTTCAGTTCTGATAAATTTTAGATGCACTTTGTTGCCATTCATTGTGTTTGTAAAGTCCTTAGTCTGCCTTTTCTGACCCTTTCCATATTACAAGCAGGTCATCAATATACATTACCCAATAGAATTTGAGGTCACTGTATGCCATAAATGTTACTGGCCACCTGTTTTCCCACCAGCCCATGAATGAATTCCCATAGGTGAGGGCAAAGCAGGTGCCCATAGCAGAGCATTGGATTTACCTATAAGAGTTTCTGCCAAAAAAGTTATTAGTCAGACAAATCTGTATCACATCCACTAACAGTTCCTAGCTTTCAAAAATATCTACATGTCTTTATTGAAAGCTCAGGCCCAATACACATATATAAATTACATAAATCCAAAGTCGTCAATACATAGTCAAATTCCCTATGTATGTCATTTATGATTCTTAGAACATTTCTTACATCCTGTACGTAGAAGGGTAAGGGAGTGAAAATGGTCTGAAAAAGGAACCTGGGTAATGCAAAGTGTTAGCAGGCAAATTCTCCATATGTCTTTCTGGTGGGTTTCTGGTGGGTTGATAGGCTCTTTGTGAATTTTGGGGATCAGATATAATATTTGAATTTCAAGTGTGCCACATTTCAACATTTCAATAAATCCATCAATCAATCAGTTTTATAGAGCACTGACTGCTCCTCACCCCTTGGGGTATCCGGGTGCTGAGGTATTGCTGATCTCAGTCAAAAAGCTGGGTCTTGAGCTCTCTTTTTAATTTTGCTAGGGACGTTGATGTTTGTAGGTAGAGGAGCAGGTTGTTCCAGGCTTTTGAGGTGAGGGAGTAGAAGGAACAACCACAACTCTGACTGCTGTACAAGAAGCCAGTGGAGGATCCTGAGATGGGGATGATGTGGGTGCACTTGGGGAGGTTGAGAATAATTCTGGCTATTGTGTTCTGTATGGTCTGGAGTCTCTTGAGGAGTTGGATGGTAATGACAAGGTAGAGTGCATTTCCGTAGTCGGGCCTGCTGGTGATGAGGACCTGGGTGACATTTTGCCTGTCGTTGGCCGGGATCCATATGAAGATTTTTTTGGAGCATGCAAGGGTGTGAAAGCAGGAGGAGGCGACCATGTTGAATTGGTGCTTCGTGGTAAGTTTGTTGTTGAGGATTATGCCAAGTTTGAGGATGTGGTCTGTGGGTGGAAAAAGTGGGTGGAAAAACTGATATTCTTCCTATTCAATTAATCTCTGATCATCCCACTCAGATAATTTTTCCCAATACACTCTGTTACTGCTAATCATTGTGCTTCAGTCCACCTGCTCATAGCAATTTACATCAACCAGTTGTCTGTATCCTTCACATTGATATATGTTTTGGCCTACGTAAGTATGTTTTCTGCTATATCTGATTATTGAATCACAATCTGTTGACCTTTACTTAGTTCCAACAATGGGCCATATTTATACTTTTTGACACAAAACTGCGGTAACGCAGTTTTGCGTCAAAAAAATTTGCGCCGGCTAACGCCATTCTGAAGCGCCATGTGGGCGCCGTATTTATTAAATGACGTAAGCCGGCGTTAGCCGCCGACGCTGCCTGGTGTGCGTGAAAAAAAATGACGTACACCAGGCAGCGCCGGCGTAGGGGAATATGGAGCTTGGGCGCCAAAAAATGGGGCAAGTCAGGCTGAGGCAAATTTTTCGCCTCAACCCGATTTGCGCCATTCTTTTCGACTCCCAACCCCCATTGAAATGACTCCTGTCTTAGCAAAGACAGGAGTCATGCCCCCTTGCCCAATGGCCATGCCCAGGGGACTTCTGTCCCCTGGGCATGGTCATTGGGCATAGTGGCATGTAGGGGGGCACAAATCAGGCCCCCCTATGCCACAACAAAAAAAAATAAAATACTTACCTGAACTTACCTTAATGCCCCTGGGATGGGTCCCTCCAGCCTTGGGTGTCCTCCTGGGGTGGGCAAGGGTGGCAGGGGGTGTCCCTGGGGGCATGGGAGGGCACCTCTGGGCTCCTTCCGAGCCCACAGGTCCCTTAACGCCTGCCTTGACCAGGCGCTAAAAAACAGCGCAAAAGCGGCTGGACGTCATTTTTTTTTACCCGCCCACTCCCGGGCGTGAATTTTGCCCGGCAGTGTAAATACGGCGCACATGCCTCGGAGTCAATTTTTTAGACGGGAACGTCTACCTTGCATATCATTAACGCAAAGTAGGTGTCCACGCTAAAAAATGACGCAAACTCCATGGACTTTGGCGCTAGATGCGTCTAACGCCAAAGTATAAATATTGCAGTTAGTTTTGCGTCAGAATTGCGTAAAAAAAAAAGACGCAATTCCGGGGCAAACAGAGTATAAATATGCCCCAATGTACTTTACTGTTTTGTGTCAAATTACATCTTGTAATATTGGCCCTCATTATGAACATGGCGGTTTTCACTGCTGTGTTCAGGCCGGCTGTCATTCTACTGACCGCCAGCCCCGTGGGGCCCCACTGGCTGTATAATAAACATTCTGCTAGGCCGGCGGGCGTAAACATTGTTTAAGCGCTATTTTTGAGTTTAATCTTTAAAAATTCATAACTTGACTTGTGTATGTCGGATCTTTGTTGTTTTGGTCTTGTTTTGTTTAGATAAATATTCCCTATTTTTCTAAACTAGGGTTGTGTCATTTTGTAGTGTTTTCATTAGGTTACTGTGTGTGTTGGTACAAATACTTTACACCTAGCACTCTAAAGTTGAGGCTACTGCTCTGCCAAGCTACCAAGGGGGTAATCAGGGGTTAGCTGGGGGTAATTCCCTTTTACCCTGACTAGAGTGAGAGTCCTTGCTTGAACATGGGTAACCTGACTGCCAACCAACGACCCCATTTCTAACACTGGTAAAGTTGAATAAATCAACCATGGTTTCATTATATTATAAAACATTGGTTAGGCAGTATGAAATCTAAGAACGAAGGGTTAGTTCTTTGTCAGTTAATGTTTTGAGACAAATTTACCACATTCATCTTTATTTCTTTCATTTTGCTTGTAAGTGTACATACTTTTTCCTTCCCATTTTTTTGTTCTTTGTTGATTTCTATATTTTGTTTGTTTTGCTTTTTTCACCTCTGCCTTTTCCTCTCTGATGGTCTCTTTCTTACTTGTCTTTTTCTTTCTCTTGTGAGAATTTGAAATTCTTCTAAGGAATTTCTCCTTGTAGTTTATTGGTCTGATCCTGATGGTAAACTGGTACCTGAAGTATCACTATTTACGGAGGGATTTATCACAACTTTAAATGGTTTTGCAGATTATGGAGAAAAAGGTTCTTTTTGGTTGCCTCCATACATGTTGTCATTTTTTTAATTAAATGTTAGTATGTGTCCTGATTAGTAATCATTGCTGCAAAGTCCTTAAAATTATCATCACAGCCCAATGGCTTAACATCCCTACTTAGCTGGTCACTTTCTTTCGAAATTTCTGTCTGACCAAACATATTAAATCAAAAACCTTCAACATGCCTAAAGTACAATTCAACAACTTTTCCTCCCATTTCTGTAACATTTCAGGATTAAGGATTTTCAAACAGGGCACAAAACACATTCTTAGTCCCCAAGGGCCTCTATGGCAGTCATGTATTTTTGGAGAGACAACTCCTCCACCACTAATTCCTTTTTGTGCAATTTCTTTAGTTTGTTATATTGTTGTTGCGAACATTTGCCTTTTTAGGAAGTTGTCACATTTGTATCACGTATAGTCATTTGCTCCCCAAGTAATTTGTGTGCCACCTCCTGCCTCTTTGCTTCCTTACTTGCATGCATACTACAGCCATAATTCTCCAAGTTTGGAGATTTACTGTTATGTGTTAGTATCTGCAACTGAAAATATTTCCAGCACTTGTACTGCTGGGACTATCCAATGACATTAATCTGTCATTCACAAATCAGTTTGAGATCCAGGGTTCTGCATTCAGCAATACAATTTCAGCACCACCTTACTTTCCAGGTTGGTAATCATAATGCTGCTGGTATGCAAAGAGCACTCACCTATCAGTTCTGTTAGACTCATGGACATTTCTAGCATTCACAGGAACCACCATAAAGGCAGGTTCCAATGAACACATTTGGACTTTGCTGTACATTACAGAGTCATATGGCAAAGTCTCCAAAGTTTTTGTATTTTTTTTTGTTTTGAAATACACAAGTCCAAAGTGGGCTTTTGTGTTTGAAAATAAAATAAAAAACAATGAGAGCCATCTCCCCTGGTGAGGGGCATGTTTTGCTTTTACTACCCCTTATCTTCTGAGTTTGCCTAGGGGTGATGAGTTCTTTTATGGCATTATTTCAATATGGTGGTGGGATTTACTGATGGGGTTCTTGTCTGGCAGCAGGCTTCAGCTTTCTTGATGAACCTGTTGACATTTGGTGGTCTGCTTTTTGAGGCCTTATACTGTGGACATTCTATTCAAGCCTTGTGCCTTTTGTGCTCTTCTGGGAAGATGAATTGGATATCCATGCTGGCTGTGCATGTTTTAGTAGATCTTCATGATCTAGGGACTGGGATGACGAAATTAAGAAAAGTTAATGGTTCAATTACTTACCATTAACCGCCTTATATTCAATTTTCTTCATTTTCCTAGTTCCATTGACTGTCCTTTCTGTGTGTCATGCTTGTTTTTGGTCTGTTGGCAAGATATAGGTGGTCATTCCAACCTCGGCGGTAAAAGGCGCTTACCGCCGTTCAGAAGACCGCCATAACACCGCCACGGTAAACCGCCACGGTCATTCTGACCCACAACAGGCAAACCGCCAAAATAAAGACATCCACAAAAGTCCGCCACACCAAAGGCCAGCGGGAAACTGGCGATGACCAAACCTCCACCGTCACGCCAACAGAAATACACCCACACTATCACGACACACGAATCCACGCGGCGGTCTTTCAACCGCGGTATTCCATTGGCGGTACACACCGCCGCGGTCAAAATACACACACACTTACAAAATACAATCACATTGGACAATTGAAAATACACACAACTGAGACACATACACACACCACTCCCACACACCCAATTCAATATAAAACACACACCCACATCACCCACAAACCTCCACTCCTAGAGATTCGTGAACACGCACAGAGAAAAGACATCCGAGTACCCAGACGCCCAATTCACTGTCACCCAGCAATATTTGCACGCACTTCACACAACACAACAATACACATCACCACACTTAGCAGCACACAATCCACCCCACACATCACCCACACCACCCCATGGCACCGCAAAGACACCCCAGGTTCTCTGATGATGAACTCAGGGTCATGGTGGAGGAAATTGTATGAGTAGAGCCACAGCTGTTCGGGGCACAGGTGCAGCACACCACCATTGCCAGGAAGATGGAGCTATGGAGCAGAATTATGGACAGGGTCAACGCTGTGGGACAGCACCCAAGAAATTGGGACGACATCAGGAAGAGGTGGAACGACCTACGGGGCAAGGTGCGTTCCATGGTATCCAGGCACAACATCGCGGTGCAGAAGACTGGCGGCTGACCCCCACCTCCTCCCCCAGAATTTACAACATGGGAGGAGCAAGTCTTGAACATCCTGCATCCTGAGGGCCTCGCAGGAGTAGGCGGAGGAATGGACTCTGGTAAGGCAAATCTTAACTACTTCTCCCCCCCACCCCACCTGCATGCCAACTCATACCCTCACCCTCACCCCCATCACATCCTACTCCTTGCAATTTTCTCACCCTCACAACCCACCCATCCCAACACCTAGCCCTGCATGCGTCCACAAAGCATGGACACCCATCACCTAAGCATGCCCGCTGCACATACACATACAAACCCCCCCCAACCACTGTCACAACAGCCCCCACGAAGGAATGCCAGCACTGGGGTATACGGGGACCCACCCATTGCACGCTATGACACACACAGAAGCAATAACCATGCTTTTATACCCCTGCAGGACCCGAACGCCACGTCACCGCGCAGGAGGGTCCACAAATGCCCCCTCAACTCCCAGAAGAGGCCCACAGTGAGGACAGCAGCTCTGTCTCCCTGGATCTAGATGACCAGCCCGGCCCATCGGGGACCTCGGGACAGTCGGTTCCCCTCACACAGCCACAGGCCACAGTAGACCTTCCCCCCTCTGGGAACACCAGCACAGCACCCACCCAGCGGGCCCATACCTCTGTCCCCAGGACACGTCAATCAGCGGTGTGTCCACCACTACAGGGAACCCAGGCTAACCCACCACCCCAACAACAACAGGGACCTGGGGGCAGTGGTAGTGGGCACACGGTCCAGGGGACAGAGGCCCAGGGAAACAGGGGAACTGGGAGGGCTGCTGTGTGACAGGGGGGGGACAGGCCCAGGGAACCCACTCTCCACGAGGCCCTCTCCTCCATCATGGGAGCATACCACCGCTCCCAGGAGACGATGGCGACGGTCCTGGCTAGGTTTCAGGATATCCAGCTTCTGCAGGAGGAACAGTATATGGGGTTCAGGGAGGAACTAAGAAACATCAGTTCCGCCATGGGTACCATCGTAGTGGCCCTGAATGAGGTAGTCATGACATTGCGGAACACTGTGGCACCTCAAAGGGCCCCTGACAGTAGCATGCACCAAGAACTGCCTACCACCTCCACCGGCGCTAGTGGACAGGAGGCGCTGACACAAGACCAACAGGCCACCAGAACCCCACCCCCTGCAGAAGGAGAATCACCCCGCAAGCGGGCCCTGAGATCCAGGAAGAAGACAGAGTAAGATGTCAAGACCCCCGCCAGCAAAGGATACCGCCCTGATTGTCATCCCACTGTCCCACATTGTCACCCTGTCCAACCTTAAACTGCCCCTTCTCCACTTCTCACAGGCATTTGGACAATGCACCTGTGAAACTGATAGTCTGGACTCTGCCATGGACAATCCTCCACTATCACCCCTCACCGATTTGCAACCACCCATCCAATGTAGAGCACTTGAATAAAAACACTTATTGCACAAAACAATCTGGAGTCTGGATGTGATTTAGAACAAATGTATTAGACATGACCGTGCCAAAATGTTCATTCACATTGTGATGGTAACAAACCGCTGTCACACAGCTGTAGTCCATGGGGAAACAAAGCAGATGTCACGCAGTGGGGCCCACAGCTCTGAAAACGGAAGGGAAAGTCACAACACAGTTACCATACTCTGGGGGGAAAAGTCAGACAGTAGAGAGGTAGGAGTCATTAAGTAAATGTAATATGCCGGTGTCTACTCTTACCTGTGTGTCACTGAAAATACTACTGTGTTCCTGTTCTCTATGTCGTCCTCTTTGGCTTCCTCCTCTTCACTCTCCACAGGCTCCACAGCTGCTACAACACCACCATCTGGACCATCCTCCTGCAGAAAAGGCACCTGGCGGCGCAAACCCAGGTTGTGAAGCATACAGCAGGCCACGATGATCTGGCACACCTTCTTTGGTGATCCACCTGTCATATGGAGGCCCCTGAACCTGGCCTTCAGGAGGCCAAAGGTTCGCTCGATCACCCTCCTATTCCGCCCATGGGCCTCATTGTACCGTTCCTCTGCCCTTGTCCTGGGATTCCTCACTGGGGTCAGTAGCCAGGACAGGTTGGGGTAACCAGAGTCCCCTAATAGCCACACCCGGTGCCTCTGGAGTTGACCCATCACATACGGGATGCTGCTATTCCGCAGGATGTAGGCGTCATGCACTGACCCAGGGAACTTGGCATTAACATGGGAGATGTACTGGTCAGCGAAACACACCATCTGTACATTCATCGAATGATAACTCTTCCGGTTCCTGTACACCTGTTCACTCCTGCTGGGGGACCAAAGCAACATGTGTCCCATCAATGGCACCTATGATGTTGGGGATATGTTCAAGGGCATAGAAGTCACCCTTCATTGTAGGCAAATCCCCCACCTCAGGGAAAACGATGTAGCTCCGCATGTGTTTCAGCAGGGCAGACAACACTCTGGACAACACCTTGTAAAACATAGGCTGGGACATCCCTGATGATATGGCCACTGTTGTTTGAAATGACCCACTTCCTAAGAAATGGAGTACTGACAGCACCTGCACTAGAGGCGGGATCCCTGTGGGTTGGCGGATGGGTGACATCAGGTCTGGCTCCAACTGGGCACACAGTTCATGAATAGTTGCTCGGTCAAGCCTGTATGTCAGTATGACATGTCTTTCCTCCATTGTCGACAGGTCCACCAGCGGTCTGTACACGGGCAGATTCCTCAATCTCCTCGCATGTCCCAGCGGACGGTGCCTATGAAGGACAACAGCGAGCACAGAGTCAAGCAACCCACAGGTACGTAACCACAGCTTGCACATAGCACGATTCCCAATGCATTGAATGGCTTGTATGAGTGTTGGTGCATGGCCTAGGTATGTGTGACGCAGTTGGTAAATAGGCCATGTGGGCCCTTGAAATGGTGGCTGCCTGACCTGTGAAGTGCGACAGTGGGATGGGAGGTCAATGCGCTGGCGTGGCACACCGCGGAGGTAGGCGGTCGAAGACCGCGGCGCTAAGCCGCATTGGTTAACATAGAACCCTATGGGTTTCAGGAGCCAATGACGATGTGCGCCAGCGGTAGCGGTACGCACCGCCACGGTACGCACCGCCACGGTACGCACCGCTGCGGGCGTGACCGCCATTTTCTATCTGCTTAATCACTTGATACCTGATCTTCGACAGGAGAGGACCTACACTGCAAGTGCTGCTGTGACCTCGGTCTGGAAGAGACAATGGCTCATGCGACTGGGGAAAGGGCCCCTGCCTTCACTGCGGAGGAGTTGGAGAAACTTGTGGATGGGGTCCTCCCCCAGTATGCGCAACTCTGCGGTCCTCCAGACCAACAGGTAAGTACACTGGGACCATGCTTAGTAGGCAATGCCTGGATTGAGTCGGGTGAATGAAAGATGGTGGGGAGGGGAGCGATTGAGGCATGCATCAAATGACAGATGAGAGCATGTGCCACATGGCAAGGGTGGGGATGGGGGGCCACTCACATCGAGCATGAAGAAGGTGATGACAATTTTTCTCCCCCTGTACATGTCACATAGGTCAGCACCCACCAGAAAGTCGCGATTTGGCGTGCCATCGCCAAGGAAGTCTTGACCCTGGGGGTCCACAACAGACGGGGCACCCACTGCCGGAAGAGGTGGGAGGACATCCGACGCGGGATCAGGAAGACGGCGGAGGCTCTGCTGGGGATGGCCTCCCAACGTAGGAGGGGTGCCAGTCATCAATTGACCCCCCTGATGTCCCGGATCCTGGCGGTGGCCTACCCCGATTTGGATGGGCGCGTGAGGACATCACAGCAGACACAAGGGGGTGAGTACAAATACATTCTGCTGACTTTGCGCGCAGTGGAGGTGTCTGGGTGGGGGAGGAGGGCTGTGGGTATCCCTAGCCCAGGGCGATTTCTGTAGGCTAGGCCCCTCCGTAAGGTATGGCCCTGTGCCCCCGCCCCCCACCTCTGTAGGGTGTCAAGTACAGGTATCCATGGCCCTGTGTCATCTATGTGTGCAGTTGTCGTCCATAGGCTTGTAGGCCATGTCCGCCGGATTGCGTAGTGGACCCCAAGTGCGCGGCGTAGTGCATGGGGCTTCTGTGTCTGTCTTGTCCGCCAACGGTAGCGGTAATCCATGCACTCAACATGTCTTTATTTCTCCTCCCCCCCTTTTTTGTGGTCTTCCTGTTCATGTGTGCATTAGCATCATCAGGCGGAGGAGAAGTGGCATCGGAGCACGAGGGAGCTGCATCTCACATGGCCATGGCGGGCCATGCAACTGACTCGGATTTCACCAGTGAGACGGAGGGCGAGGGGAGCTCCACAGCGGGGACTCGTGCTGATGTCAGTGACAGCGACTCGTCCTCCGAAGGGAGCTCCCTTGTGGTGGCAGCAACATCCGTGCCCCCCGCAACAACAGGTACATCCGCCACCCAGCGCACCAGCACCGGCCTCCCAGCAGCCCCTCAGCGTTTGCCCCCTGCCCGCTCACCCAGGAAGGTGGGCATCTCCTTCGCCCCAGGCACCTCAGGCCCTGCCCGTGTCACCCCTGCTGCCCTCAATGAGGAGGTCATTGACCTCCTAAGGACCATCATTGTTGGGCAGTCTACCCTTTTGAATGCCATCCAGGGTGTACAAAGAGAGGTGCACCAGAGTAATGCATACCTGGAGGGCAATCATTCGGGTCAGGCTGCCCATCAGCGATCGTTCAACGCTCTGGCCTCAGCACTGATGGCAGCAATTGTCCCTGTCTCTAGCCTCCCCCCTCCAACTTCCTCCACCCAGACCCAATCCCCTGTACCTCTGCCTATCCCAGACACACCATCAGACCAGCCTGCACACACCTCAACACCCAAGGGAAGCTCATCCAGACATAAGCACCACACATCACACAAGCATTCACACAAGCAACATCCACATGCAGACATACCAACACCCACTGCCTCCACTGTGTCCCCCTCCTCCTCGTCTCCCTCCTCCTTCCCTGTGACGTCTCCACTCACACTTGCATGCACAACATCTTCAGCCACTACGTCCATCACCAGCACACCCACCAGAACACTCCGCACACGTGCAGTCACCACCCCCACTACCAGTTACACGTCCCCTGTGTCCTCTCCAAGTGTGTCTGTCACCCCCTCCTCCAAACTACACAAACGCAGGCAGCCACCCACCCAACAGCCATCCACCTCACGACAGCCTCCAGCCCAAGCACCTGCACCCAAAGACACCAGACTTCACACTCCTACAACCACATCCTCTTCCTCCACTCCCATACCCACTACACCTACCCGTCCCTCTCTTTCCAAATTGATTTTCCTTTGCAAACTTGACCTCTTTCCTACAACTCCCCCACCCCGTCCGTCTCATAAGACTACAATCAGCACCCCAGCCACCACAAAACCGGGACCAGTGAAGACTGTTGTCCATGGACTGTGGCGTCCACCACCCTTAAGGGCATCCAGTTCAGCTAGGAGCCAAGGCATGGCCAGCCCACCACCGGAAAAGCATCCTAAGATTGCCAGTGCCCGGCGCGAGCGACCAAAGACCCCAGGGACCAAAATCCCTACATTGGCACCGTAAGGAAGTGAGGTGCCACCTGGCACTCCGCCAAAGGTGGGAAAGGGCCACAAGCGTGCAGGGAAGGGTGGGAAGGGCAGCACGCCCGACAAGTCCGGCAGCAGGTCAGCTGGCCAGGAGGGCCCCACCAGCCCCATCCCAGGTGTGCAGGAGGACACACACAGGCCCGGTACTGCAGCCCAGGAGGGCCCCGCCAGCCACAGCCCAGCTGCCCAGGAGGGCCCCGCCAGCCACAGCCCAGCTGGGCAATGAAGGACCGCCAGCCACAGCCCAGCTGGGCAATGAAGGACCGCCAGCCACAGCCCAGCTGGGCAATAAAGGACTGCCAACTCAAGCACCGCTGAACATGGCAAGGACTGCCAAGGCAAGCACCGCTGAACAGGTCAAGGACCGCCAAGGCAAGCACCGCTGAACAGGGCAAGGACCGCCAAGGCAAGCACCGCTGAACAGGGCAAGGACCACTGAACAGGGCAAGGACCGCTGAACAGGGCAAGGACCGCCAAGGCAAGCACCGCTGAACAGGGCAAGGACCGCCAAGGCAAGCACCGCTGAACAGGGCAAGGACCGCTGAACAGGGCAAGGACCGCCAAGGCAAGCACCGCTGAACAGGGCAAGGACCGCCAAGGCAAGCACCGCTGAACAGGGCAAGCACCGCTGAACAGGGCAAGGACCGCTGAACTGGGCCCTTCATCTCAAGCACCGCTCCGCTGGGCACCGCCGTCTCAAGAACCGCTGCACTGGGCCCTTCATCTCAAGCACCGCTCCGCTGGGCACCGCCGTCTCAAAAACCGCTGCACTGGGCCCTTCATCTCAAGCACCGCTGAACTGGGCCCTTCATCTCAAGCACCGCTGATTTGGGCCCTTCATCTCAAGCACCGCTGAACAGGGCACCGCCATCTCAAGCACCGCTGAACTGGGCCCTTCATCTCATGCACCGCTGAACTGGGCACCGCCATCTCAAGCACCGCTGAACTGGGCACCGCCGTTTCAAGCACCGCTGCACTGGGCCCTTCATCTCAAGCACCGCTCCGCTGGGCACCGGCGTCTCAAGAACCGCTGCACTGGGCCCTTCATCTCAAGCACTGCTCCGCTGGGCCCTTCATCTCAAGCACCGCTGAACTGGGCCCTTCATCTCAAGCACCGCTGAACTGGGCCCTTCATCTCCAGCACCGCTGCACTGGGCCCTTCATCTCAAGCACCGCTCCGCTGGGCCCTTCATCTCAAGCACAGCTCCGCTGGGCACCGCCGTCTCAAGCACCGCTGAACTGGGCCCTTCATCTCAAGCACCGGTCCGCTGGGCACCGCCGTCTCAAACACCGCTGAACTGGGCCCTTCATCTCAAGCACCGCTCCGCTGGGCACCGCCGTCTCAAAAACCGCTGCACTGGGCCCTTCATCTCAAGCACCGCTGAACTGGGCCTTCATCTCAAGCACCGCTCCGCTGGGCACCGCCGTCTCAAACACCGCTGAACTGGGCCCTTCATCTCAAGCACCGCTCCGCTGGGCCCTTCATCTCAAGCACCGCTCCGCTGGGCACCGCCATCTCAAGCACCGCTGAACTGGGCCCTTCATCTCAAGCACCGCTGGCCCATTGGCGGAAGGGGCAGGCCCGCATCTGTGTCGGGCAGGGCTGCACGAAGCACTCTGGGCACTAGTCCCCCTCCAGTACCATTGGAGACTGTTATTCACTTGAGAGACTGTGGCTTTGCACTCCCCATGATTGAACAGTGGGCAAACCACCCACTGTAGAGACTTGAGAGACTGTGGCTTTGCACTCCCCAGGATGGCACAGTGGGCAACCCACCCACTGTAGAGACTTGAGAGACTGTGGCTTTGCACTCCCCAGGATATGGCAGTGGGCAAGCCACCCACTGTAGAGACTTGAGAGACTGTGGCTTTGCACTCCCCAGGATATGGCAGTGGGCAAGCCACCCACTGTAGAGACTTGAGAGACTGTGGCTTTGCACTCCCCAGGATATGACAGTGGGCAAGCCACCCACTGTAGAGACTTGAGAGACTGTGGCTTTGCACTCCCCAGGATGGCACAGTGGCCATGGAGGCCCCTCGTGGATCTGGCGTCGTGGACTCATCAGGCTGAGGTCCCCCCCCTTCCCTTCCCCCTGAGGTGCCTGTAGTTTTCCTATCTGATGCCCCTGCAGTGTTCTCTCCGTTGGAGGCAGGTATCCTGTGTGGGCTTTGCCTGTGTGTTTTGGCCCATTGGCCCACGAACAATGGCTGATGGACATATCAGACTGGACAATTTATGTATATGAATTTATAGATGTGTGATATATTTTATACTCAGTCTTACAATGTAATTCTATATTTATAATCATTTCCTTTTGCCTTTGCATTCTTCCAGGGGGTTTGGGGGTGTAACTGTGATGTGTTGCTATGCATTGATGTGTGTGTTGTAGTGGTTGAGGGTGAGGGTGGGTGTGTCGCATATGTGTGTCCCCGTAATTTTTTGCCTCCCCCTCCCCTGTGTCGTAGGTGCAGTACTCACCGTTGTCTTCTGCGCCGACGTTCGTGCTCCTGGTAGAGGAGCAGGAAGACAATGGCTGGTAGGATGTGTAGTTCGGGTTCCATGCTGTCCAGATTCCTCGTGAGGTGTATGGAGGTGAGTGTTTTCCATTTGAAATATCTGTTTCCGCCGTGTTTTTATCGGCGGGGCTACCGCCCCGGAAAAGGTGGCGGATTGGTGGGTTGTGATAGGGTGGGCGGTACATTGTCTCCTGCCTGTCTGTTGGCGGTGACCGCCGCGCTGTTTGTTGGTCCCGCCGTGGCGGGTGGTGTGTTAAAGTGGCGGTCTCTGTTGGCTGTTTCCGCCATGGTCGGAATTGCATTTTTTTTACCGCCAGCCTGTTGGCGGTTTGACCGCCGCTTTAACACCGACCGCCAGGGTTGGAATGACCCTCATAGTCCTTTTAGACACACATGGATAGGGTGCAGTTTACACTTTGCACCTTTAGGTAGGCAGTAGTGTTTCTGTTCCCAGGAGGTAGGTACAGGTCACGATGTACAAACTGGACATGGAAGGAGAAACGGAGTAATGAGAAATCTTCTGAGTAAACAAAGCATTTTAGATGAATCAAATATATGATTTTTTTCACCAACAAAGAGACGTTGAATTATTAGTCCAATGACAAAATTTGTCATTTTTTTGGCTCATTTAACAGAAATGCGTGCCCCGGTTCCAATGATAAGTCAAATTGAAGGTGCATGATAACATTTTAGGGCGTCTGTATGAGGGATATTAAGCCAGTTGCATATAATTTGGAGAGGCAGATATGCAGTC
Source organism: Pleurodeles waltl (assembly GCF_031143425.1). Classification (NCBI taxonomy): domain Eukaryota; kingdom Metazoa; phylum Chordata; class Amphibia; order Caudata; family Salamandridae; genus Pleurodeles; species Pleurodeles waltl. The sequence goes on from NC_090447.1 coordinate 231,925,370, forward strand.
ACAGTGGTAACCCATTGTTTGCAAGTGACAAAACTACTTTTTAACCTGAGCTTGGACCACGGCATATTGGCATTGCCTTTCTCTCAAAATTGGAGGCTGGAGCACCGAACAGACACGACAGCATTCTTGGTTATTGTTTCCCAGATGTCTGAAGTCTACTTAATCAAATATCAGTTAGCAATACGTCATTTAATTCATTCCGAGTGTCCTTGCTGTATCATTTCTACTTTTGTAGTAAAATGGCTGCACTTCAGGTATCATTCATCATATATTCAGATAAACCCCCTTTCAGAGAAATTCCAACCCAGAGTAGAAACTCAAACGGTATCCAACCTAGGGAGCACACGGGATCCTTCTTCATTTAGAGAAAGACCTGCTACTCTACTTGCCACAAGCACAACGACTTACCAAAAGGTGACAAAAGCGGCCAGAAGAATTACGCGGCTGTAAAAATCTGTAGAATGGTTTATGTACGAATATCAAAATAAAGAAAAATCTTCTAAATTTTTTTTTTTTTCTGCATAAGACATTTTTTAAACTCCACAAATCTGAGAAATAGGTTTTATGCTTCCAATTGTGCTTTATCTACATGGTGCACCATCAAGTTCAGTACTGCATGCGAGTAAGTTTGAAAGTACTAATCTATGGCGAGCTTTTGATGAGTGGTTTTATAAACAAAATGTAAGTAAAAGTGGAGAATTCATATTTCACGAGTTGAAATGTGTCAACAGATTATAGTTTGCGCCGCTCCAAGAATGCATAGATGTCCTTGACAGCGAAATGGACAAATGTTGATGGCTGCAAGAAAAGGTTAAAATTGGCCAGCAAGGCCTCCAGATATTTTGTACTTAAAATAAAGTGTACAGCTGTCTTTTTGCACTTGTCTCTTTTCAAGTTCAATCTTTTCGCTAAAATCTGCATTTCCTGCTATTTTCAACAAAGAATTTGAAGTAGCACAACTAAAACTTTGAAAACACATGGCTGCGCACTACAGATACATTCACAATGCTTACATTGAAACTGCATTAAGGGCCAGCCATTTTTCGGAGCTTTTAACACTGATCGTGAAATCTTAAAAATGTCATCGTTCCACTGTGGAAATGTGACTACCTTCAATTTCTGCGTGAGTCGGGAAACCTTTGACATTAAGGCTGCAGCTGATTATGGAGTGAAGATTATCAAAGCACATATTTGTTGCACAGCCTACTACAGTCATGGTAATCCTGCATTTTTTGTTGATTTTGTATTTTTTTTTAAACAGAATACTGAAGGGTGAACTGAATAAAGTATCAAGGAATGAATAAAAAGACTGTCTGCCGTCTTTGGTAGCTTTCGAGTTAAATGGGCAGAAATGCCGTCCTCTTTGTTATCCAGACTAGACAGTGGAACGGGCCAAAGGTTAAGAATGTTTGACCGTAAAGTATTTCATTTGCAGTATCTCATTTAAATAGTGTGAAATCGTATTTGTTGATTTATTGATCGCAGACTGTGGTTTTCAGCCTGTCCCTCTAATACTTATGACGACACTGGAGCTGCAAATATTACAGATAAAAAGAGATCCATTGTAATATAGTGTGCGATAATATGCACAGACACAGGACAATGCATGAAGCTCTGCGTCAGCTGTCACTTTATTCGCACCTCTTAACACGGCATTCCTAGGTCTTTCTTAACACATCCACCTTACCCAGGGGCATATATATGATAGTTTTGCTTTGCTCTTGCCAACACAAGAGCGACACAAAATCCAGAATGACATTTATCAAGCCAAGCAAGACCTCCTGCGTGTCTTAATAAATGTGAAGTAGCTCAAGGCAGTGCAAGTCACTGCCTTGCGTTACTCTACCCCAGGGAGGAAATCTATGGGTGGAGGGTGGGTCTTCCCAGGCATACACCCATAGATTTGGCACATTCCCAGACTCACCTTTAAAGGTAGACTTGGGAATGCATCACAAGACTATGCCTACCCTGCGAAGGCATACAAAGGTTTAATATGCTTATTTCTTCTTGTTTTCTCCTCTTTTTGTGTGTGCTGCATTCTGCAGCACACTTAGAAAAAGGAAAAAGGCCCAGAAGATTCCTTTATTGTAGGAAAGTGTGCATTCCTACACATAAACAATCCTACCTATAACGCATGAACCCTTGCACCATGCCTGGGTTGGTTCCAGGAAGCAGTTAGACAGAGAATCTCAGAAAGGGAGAAGGAATGTGCCTTATAATGTTAAATGCAGCACATTCCTGCAGCACATTCCTGCCCTCTCCCTTTCAAGCAGCACAGTGCAGCTAGGTGGCTTGCTGCATTGGATTGCGAGAATTGGAGCTAGACCAATTCAGGAGCCGCTTCTAATCCTTCTCCTCCATTAAATTTTGCATGGAATCAAGGAAGCTGTGGTACCTCCCCTAGCACTCCCTAGTACTCCCCTAGCATTACTTAACACCATTCTGGAGACCAGAGCTTTTGCACATGAATGGAAGAAAGCTTACATTCCTCCTCTATTGAAAAAGCCTTCTCTGGATCCAAAAGAGGTGGAGAACTATCACCCCATTTCTCATCTCCCCTTGCTGGCACAGGTTTTAGTAGAACATATGAATGGCATCTTGCCTACATATGTGGAAGAGTCCCAAGTGTTAGGTTCAGCACAATTTGGTTTTTGGCCCAATCATAGTTCTGAATCTGCCTTGGTAGTGGCCATCAACCAACTGTGGGGCATACTTGAAAGTGGAGGAAAGGCAGCCATGATCTTATAAGCTCTGTCAGCAGCCTTTGACAGTGTGCATCATGAGAATCCTGTAGCGCAGCTGGCAGGAATTGGTACAGGAGGCCCTGCCTTAAACCTGTTTAGGTCCTTTATCTCACAGAGAGAACAGCTGGTGGCTGTAGGAGAATTAAGGTCAAAATATTTTTTCCTGCTTTATGAAGTCCCACAAGGCTCTTCTCTGAGCCCAGCTCTTTTTAATATTTACATGGCTCCTTTAACAAAATTAATCCACTCCTTTGGCTTTTCCCCCATAGCATATGGCGATGAGACTCAGTTTACTGTCTCCCTTGTTAATGATATAGATAAGACGTCTCAGTGGTTTCACAACTGTATGAGGGCTATAGTACAATGGATGAGTCTTACCTACTTAGTGATGAATTCAACAAAAACTGAGGTCCCTTTGTTTAGGAAGAATCTGCCCCCACAGAGTCTGGCCTGGTGGCGTCAATCCCTGGCCCCCCTACTAGCTCCAGTATAACAGTAAAAAATCTGGGTATATATTCCATTTGAATTGCAACAAATCTGGGTATATATTCTGTGACTCTCTTCTGCTCTACATATTTTGTTTGGTAAGACACCAATATTTCAAATTCAAATTCCTGGTAAAGTTTAAAAAATCAACCATGGTTTGAGTATATTTCCAAATCATTGGTTGGGAAGTATGAAATCTAAGAAAGAAGGGTTAGATTTTTGTCAGTTAATGTGTTGTGACAAATTTACCATACTCATCTTTATTTCTTTCATTCCACTTTTAATTGTACCTACATTTTCCTTCCCATGTTTTTTTTGTTCTTTGTTGATTTCTTTATTTTGTTTGTTTTGCTTTTTTCACCTCTGCCTCTTCCTCTCTGATGGTCTCTTTCTAACCTGTCTTCTGTTCTTTCTCTTGAGAGCATTTGAAATTCTTCTAAAGAACTTCTCCTTGTAGTTTAGTGTTCTGATCCTGATGGTAAACTGCTGCCTGAAGTTTCACTATCTACGGAGGGATTTATCATAACTTTCAATGGTTTTGCAGATTTTGGAGAACAAGGTTTTTTTTGGTTGCCATTTTTTTACATAAATGTTAGTATGTGACCTGATTAGTACTCATTGCTACAAAGTCCTCAAACTGATTTTCACAGCCCAATGGCTTAACTTCCCTAGTTAGCTGGACACTTTCTTTCGAAATTTCTGTCTGACCAAACATATTAAACCAAAAACCTTCAACATGCCTAAAGTACAATTCAACAAGTTTCCCTCCCATTTCTGTAACATTTCAGGATTAGGATTTTCAAACATAGGCACGTAAAATATTCTTTATCCCCAGGGGCCTCTACGGCAGTCATGTATTTTTGCTGAGACACCGCCTCCACCACAAATTCCTTTTTGTGCAATTTCTTTAGTTTGTCATATTGTTGTTGCGAAGGTTTCAGGAAGCTGTCACATTTGTATAACGTATAGTAATTTGCTCCCCAAGTAATTTGTCTGCCACCTCCTGCCTCTTTGCTTCCTTACTTGCACGCATTCTACAGCCATACTTCTCCAAGTTTGGAGATCTACTGTTATGTGTTAGCTTCTGCAACTGTAAATATTGCCAACACGTGTATTGCTGGGACTATCCAATTACATTAATCTGTCATTCACAAGTCAGTTTGAGATCCAGGGTTCTGCATTCAACAATACAATTTCAGCACCACCTTATTTTCCAGGTTGGTAATCACAATGCCGCTGGTATGCAAAGAGCACTCACCTATCAGTTCTGTTTTACTCATGGACATTTCTAACATTCACAGGAACCACCATAAAGGCAGGTTCCAATGAACAAATTTGGACTTTGCCCTAGTGCTCCATGAAACATTACAGAGTCATACGGCAAAGTTTCCAAAGTTTTTTTTTTTTTTTTTTTTAAATACACAAGTCCAAAGTGGGCTTTTGTGTTTGAAAATAAAATAAAAAACAATGAGAGCTAATCTCCCCTGGCGAGGGGGCATGTTTTGCTTTTACCACCGCTTACCTTCAGAGTTTGCCTAGGGGTGATGAGTTCTTTTATGGCATTATTTCAATATGGTGCTGGGATTTAGTGATGGGGTTCTTGTCTGGCAGCGGGCTTCAGCTTCCTTGAGGAACCTGTTGCCTTTTGGTGGTCTGCTTTTTGAGGCCTTGTACTGTGGACATTCTAATCAAGCCTTGTGCCTTTTGTGCTCTTCTTGGAACATGAATTGGATATGCATGCTGGCTGTGCATGCTTTAGTAGATCTTCATGATCTAGGGACTGGGATGATGAAACTAAGAAAGTTTAATTCTTCAATTACTTCCCTTTAACCGCCTTACATTCAATTCATCTTCATTTTCCTAGTTCCATTGACCATCCTTTCTGTGTGCCATGCTTGTTTTTGGTTTGTTGGCAAGATATAGGCCCTCATTAGAAACCAGGCGGTCGGTGATAAAGCGGCGGTAATACCGCCAACAGACCGGTGGTAAAAAAAATGGAATTATGACCATGGCGGAAACGGCCAACACAGACAGACACTTTAACACACTGACTGCCACCGCGGTGGCAACAAGCACTGCAGTGGTAACCGCCAACAGCCAGGCGGAAGACAAGGTTCTGCCCACTGTATTATAAGACACCAATCTGCCACCTTTTCCAGGGCAGCACCAATGCCATCAAAAGCACGGCGGAAACACTGCACAGAAGGGAAACAACTCACCTCTGGAGACTCAAGGAAGAACCACGACGCCATGGAGCCCGTACTGCAGGTGTTCCCCATGATGGTCTACCTCCTCCTACACCAGGCATACCAACGTTGGTGATGATGACCACAGTGAGTACTGCTGCCTAGCACACAGGGGAGGGGGAGGAAAAAGAGAGTGCCTCAATACGGAGTGAACACTGCTGGGGCATCAGGTCAAAAATACACAGGCACCTCAGGGGGAAGGGGAAGGGGGGACCTCAGCTGGAAGATGGTACAGCGCCACTGCTCCTGGAGGGGGCTACATGTCCTCTGTGATGCCCTGGGGAGTGCCAGGATCCCGCCCTCCAAATTACCGCGCCGCGGTCAAAAGACCGCGGCGGGTATTACGAGTTTTCCCCTGGGCTGGCGGGCGGTTCCAGTTAAACCGCCCGCCAGCCCAGGGGAAAACGACCTTCCCACGAGGATGCCGGCTCGTAATCGAGCCGGCGGAGTGGGAAGGTGCGACGGGTGCTACTGCACCCGTCGCGTATTTCACTGTCTGCAAGGCAGACAGTGAAATACATTTTGGGGCCCTCTTACGGGGGCCCCTGCCGTGCCCATGCCATTGGCATGGGCACGGCAGGGGCCCCCAGGTGCCCCGCGACCCCCCCCTACCGCCATCCTGTTCATGGCGGCTTTCCCGCCATGAACTGGATGGCGGTAGGGGGGGTCAGAATCCTCATGGCTGCGGAGCGTGCTCCGCAGCCATGGAGGATTCCAATGAGCAGCGGAAAGTCAGCGGGAGACCGCTGACTTTCCGCTTCTGACCGCGGCTGAACCGCCGCGGTCAGAATGCTCATTGGAGCACCGCCAGCCTGTCGGCGGTGCTCCCGTGGTCGGTGGCCCTGGCGGCCACCGGCCGCCAGGGTCAGAATGACCCTCACAGTCTCTCAAGAGGGTGGTTTGCTTACTGCTTGGTCCTGGGGAGTGCAAGGCCACAGTCTCTCAAGTGGGTGGTTTGCCCACAGCTTGGTCCTGGGGAGTGCAAGGCCACTGTCTCTCAAGTGGGTGGTTTGCCCACTGCTAGGTCCTGGGGAGTGCAAAGCCACAGTCTCTCAAGTGGATGGCTTCTCCACTGGTTCTGGAGAGGGTTTTGTGCCCAGTGTGCTTCATCCCGGCAAGGATGCGGTGAGTGGATGCCTTTTTCCACTGGTTCTGAAGGGGGTTATGTGCCCAGTGTGCTTCTTCCTGGCAAGGAGGGGGTGAGTGGAAGCCTTCTTCAACTGGTTCTGGAGAGGGCTTTGCGCCCAGTGTGCTTCATCCTGGCAAGGATGCGCTGAGTGGATGCCTTCTTCCACTGGTTCTGGAGGGGGCCTTGTGCCCTGTGATGCAGCACATGGGGAGTGCAAGGTCCACGAGATTTGCTGTGGGCAGGATGCATGACACTCCATGGAGGCTGGACTACAGTACATCCGCCGGCGACGACGGCTGTACAGTGGTGGCAGTGCCGGTACTGGTGTCGGTGCTGCCAGTGGTGGGGGGAGGCTCCAGCCCTTCCCCTGCAGCCTCGGACAGCTGCCCACTGGGGCTGCTGCCAGTGGTGCTGGTGGTGGTGCCAGTGGCGCTGCTGCTGGCGGTGCTGCCAGTGGTGGGGAGAGGCTCCAGCCCTTCCCCTGCAGCCTCGGACGGCTGCCCACTGGGGCTGCTGCCAGTGGTGCTAGTGGTGGTGCTGCCAATGGTGGGGGGAGGCTCCAACCCTTCCCCTGCAGCCTTGGACGGCTGAAGCGACATGGTTGGTGGTGGGGCCTCAGATCCTGCCACTGCACCAGGCCTCCTGTCCCTCCTGCCTGCAGGCCCCTTGCCCTTGGCAGCTGGTAGTACCTTCTTTCCCTTGGCAGCTGGTGGTGCATCCTTGCCCTTGGCAGCTGGCAGTGCCTTCTTGCCCTTGATAGCTGGTGGTGCTTCCTTGGCCGTAGCAACTGGTGATGCCTCCTTAGTCTTGGCAGCTGGTGGTCCCTTCTTGCCCTTGGCAGCTGGTGGTTGTTCCTTGGCTTTTCCCTTGGCAGCTGGTGCAGGCACACTGCCAGTGCTGATGGGTGTGTCCTTGGAGCCACTCACACCTGCAGTAGCTGCTGAAACTACAGTGGCCGTTGACTGGGTGGCTGAGGTGCTGGCCTGGGTTCAGCCCACCCTGGCACGAAGTGAAGGACGGGGGGCAGGGAAGAGGTCAAGGGTGGAGAGGAAAAGCTTTTTAGGGACACTGGGGTGAAGATTTGAGAGTGGAGGAAGAGGGAGTAGTGGTTGGAGGTGTCTGTCTGCTGTGTTTGGGTGAAGGTGCATGGGCTGGATGCTGTTGTGAGGTGGATGGCTGTTGGGTGTCTGAGTGCTTGCATTTGTGTACCTTGGGAGGAGGGGGCACAGGCACAGTGGGAGAGGACACAGGGGACGTGTGCATGGATGTGGGGGTGGTGACTGCCAGTGAGGGGTGTGTAGTGATAGGCGTGATGGTGATGGAGGAAGTGGATGAGGATGTAGTGAACGCAGGTGTGAGTGTAGACACAACTGGGAGGGAGGTGAACGACGAGGAGGAGGGGGACACAGTGGAGGCAGTGGATGTTGGCGTATCTGATTCTGAATGGTGTTTGTGTGAGTGCTTGTGGGATGATGTGTGGTGCTTGTGTTTGCCTGAGCCACTCCTGTGTGTTGTCTTGGGTGCACGATGGTCTGATATTATGCTTGGGATAGGTTGGGGTTGAGGGGAATGGGACTGGGTAGAGGAAGTTGGAGGAGGGAGGCTAGAAACAGGGACAATGGCTGCCATCAGGGTGGAGGCCTGAGCCTGGAATGATCTCTGTTGGGCTGCCACGCCAGAGTGAATGCCCTCCAGGAATGCATCTGTTTGCTTTAAATGCCCTGCCAGCCCCTAGATGGCATTCACTATGGTTGACTGCCCAACAGAGATGGATCTTAGGAGGTCAATAGACTCCTCACTCAGGGCAGCAGGGCTGACTGGGGAAAGGCCTGAGGTGCCTGGAGTGAAGGAGATGCTCACCCAGGAGGGGCTGCTGGGAGGGCAGTGCTGGTAAGGGGTTGGTGGTTGTACCTGTAGTTGGGGTGGGCACAGAGGTGTCTGCCACCAGCAGGGAGCTTCCATCGGAGAAGGTATCACTGTCAGAACTGTCCCCTCCAGACTACGCCGTGGTGTTCCCCTCGCCCCCAGTCCCACTGGTGCCCTCACCGTCGGTGGATTCGGCCTCATGGACCCTGTGGGATGCAGCTCCCTCCGTCGCCGGTGCCTGTGCTCCTCCACCAGATGATGCTAATGCACATAAGGACAGGGTAGCAAAACAAAAAGGGGGGGAGAGACAGAGGATACACTTGGTCAGTGCAAGCAACAACACCACCGTTGGCGTACACAACACACAGGGAACAGCCCTATGCACTAGGCGAAGCACTACAAGTCACAATGCTAGTCACCCGGCCATGGAGAATAAAGCCTAACGCCAATAGCACCATACCTGAGACCCACAGAACCCTACCCAATAGTAGATGCCCACTAGCATGTTTGGGGGTGGAGTGCAACAGACCCTGCCCAACATGGAACCTACCCTGCAATGATCAACCTGGCCTGGGGGCACCCACAGCCCACATCCTGCACCAAGATAACACCCCACCACGCGCACTTTGCAGATTTGGAAATCTCTACTCACCTCCTTGTGGCTGCTGTGATGCCCTCAATCGCCCATCCAACTCCGGATAGGCCACCGCCAATATGCAGAACATCAGGGGAGTCAGGGTTCAACGGGCACCCCTTCCTCGTTGGGAGGCCATCCCCAGCTGGGCCTCCTCTGTCTTCCTTGCCCAGCGTCTCAGGTCCTCCTACTGTTTGAGACAGTGGGTGCTCCAACTGTCGTAGACCCGCAGGGTCCACACATCCTTGACGATGGCAAGCCATATACCCTTTTTCTGATGGGTGCTGACCTGCAGACAAATATACATAGAAAAAAGGTATCAGTCATACCGTCTGTCCTGTTACACCCATGGCCCACCATACCCCTCCCATCCCCTTACGCACATACATTGACCACCATACATGCAGCACTATGCCCAGGACCCCTCAACCAGCCCCCCTTACATGAGGCCTTCATACACAGCACTCCATGCATTCATGCCCCATGCATCGTGCACACAGTGTACTCACCTGTTGGTATGGAGGCCAGAAAGCAATTGGTACTGGGGTAGGACCCCATCCACCAGTCTCTCCAACTCCTCCGAAGTAAAGGCTCGGGCCCTTCCCCTCCAGCCATGGTCGCTTCGAGACACAGGTCACAGCAGCACTTGCAGTGTAGGTCCTCTCCTGTAGAAGGTCAGTTAGCAAGTGAGTGAACAGATATAAAATGGTGGTCATGTCCACGGTGGTGCGTACCTTCACCGTCAGCATACATCACCATTGGCTACTGTACCCCATAGGGCCCAATGATACCCAGTGAGGAGTTGCACAGCAGTTTTTGCCTGCCTCCCACAACAGCGCACAACGTCAAGCAGAATTACCTCATTTCCACCTGTCCCTCCACACAGGACAGGTGTCCGCCATTTCAGAGGGGGGCAGGCCATGGCACATAACTGTGTCAAAGCAGACATAAGCACATTTAGGGACTACACGTAAACATACTGTTTCTGTCACAACATGCAATGCATTTTACTCTGAAGATATGTTTGAAAATGACCAGCTGCTCACCGTTTTGCCCTCCAGATTACAACCACTGAGGATGATTAGGAGATGGATACATCACCCGTGTACATGCCCTTGGTAGACTTGGCAACAATAGAGGACTGGCACATTATCCTCACCTACAGACTTCATAGGGCCACAGTCCAAGATCTCTGTGCCCAATTGGAGTCATATCTGAACTCAGCTATCCGTCAGCCCACTGGGATACCCCCTGTTGTGCAAGTCCTATCAGTGCCACATTTCTTGGCAAGTGGCTCCTTTCAAGTGACAGTGGCCATGGCAGCAGGGATGTCACAGCCAATGTTTTCAATAGTGCTGACCAGAGTGTTGTCTGCCCTGATGAAACACATGCGCAGCTACATTGTTTTCCCCCAGGTGGAGGATTTGGCCACAGTGAAGGCTAACTTCTATGCAATGGGACATATCACCAACATCATTGGAGCAATTGATGGTAAACATATTGCCTCCCCCCCCAGAGAAATGAACAGGTGTTCAGAAATCGAAAGAGGTTTCACTCCATGGATGTGCAGATAGTGTGCCTTGCGGACCAGTACGTCTCCCATGTGAACGCAAAGTATCCTGGGTCTGTGTATGATGCCTTTATCCTGAGGAATAGCAGCATCCCATATGAGATGGCTCAACTGCAGAGACACAGGGGGGCATATTTATACTCTGTTTGCGCCGGATTTGCGTCGTTTTTTTTTACGCAAATCCGACGCAAAACTAACTCCATATTTATACTTTGGCGTTAGACCTGTCTAGCGCCAAAGATCGAGGAGTTTGCGTCATTTTTTTGTGTGGACACCTTCCTTGCGTTAATGATATGCAAGGTAGGCGTTCCCATCTAAAAAATGACTCTGAGGCATGTGCGCCGTATTTGCATGCTGTGGTGATGGTTGTCCATGCAGGTCTGTGATGGGTGTCCAAGCATTGGTGGGACATGCAGGGCTTGGCATTGGGATGAGTGGGTTGTAATAGTGGGGTGTATGTGAGGTGGTGGAGTTATGGTGGTGAGGGTAGGGGTGGGGGTTTGTGATGGCATGCAGGTAGGGGGGTGAAAGTTGTAAAGATTTGACTTCTCAGAGTCCAGTCCTCATGCTACTCCTGCCAGGCACTTAGGATGCAGTATTGTCAAGACTTGCTCCTCCCATGTTGTTAGTTGTGGGGGAGGAGGTGAGGGTCCACCGCCAGTCCTCTGTTCAGCTATCTGGTGTCTTGCAACCACGGAACGCACCTACCTCCGTAGGCTGTTCCACCTCTTCCTGATGTCATCCCTTGTTCTTGGGCGCTGTCCCACGGAGTTGACCCTGTCCACGATTCTCCGCCATTGCTCCATCTTCCCGCAACGGATGTCTGCTGCACCTCTGATCTGAATAGCTGTGGCTCTACCCGGATGCTTTCCTCCACCATCACCCTTAGCTCCTCCACAGAGAACCTGGGGTGTTGTTGTGGTGCCATGGGTGTAGTGTGAGTGGTGTGTGTGAGGGTGTGTTGGGTGATGTTTTGGGGTGTGTGCTGTGAGATGCGTGGATGATGTATGGGTGATGCTGTTCTGTGGCTCTGGTTCTGTGGGTGCTCTTGGTGCCCCTCTCTCTCAGTTGTAAATTTATTTGTAGTCGTAAAGGGTTGTAGGTAGTGTGTGTGTGTGTTTTATATTGGTGGGGGGGTGTGGGTGTGGTGTGTGTATGTGTGTCAGGAGTGTGTAGTTTGAATTGTCCAATGTGGTTTTGTTTTGTATGTGTGTGTGTATTTTGAGCGTGGTGGTATGTACCGCCAATGGTTTACCGCAGTTGAATGTCCACTGCGGTGATTTGTGGGTCATAATGCTGTGGGGGTACTTCTGTTGGCGTAACAGTGTGGGTTTTAGTACCGCCATTTTATCACTGACCTTTGGGCTGGCGGGCTTGTGTGTGTGTCTGCATAGAGACTGATTTCTATGTGTGGGTCATAATATGGGTAGTGGTATACCGCCATAGTTGCAGTATGTTGGCAGCAGTCGGCATGGCGGTAAGCCAATGTCATAATGAGGGCCATAGTCCTTTCAGAGACACACGGATAGGGTGGAGTTCAAACTTTACACCTTTAGGTAGACAGTAGTGTCCATGTCCCCAGGAGGTGTGTACAGCTCATGATGTACAAACTGGACATGGAAGGAGAAATGGAGTAATGAGAATTCTTCTGAGTAAACACAGCATTTCAGATGAGTCAAATATAAGATTTTTTTCACCAACAAAGATATGTCGAAATATTACATCAATGATAAAATGAGTCATTATTTTGGCTCATTTAACAGAAATGCGTGCCCCCGGTCCAATGATAAGTCAAATTGAAGGTGCATGATAACATTTTACGTCGTCTGTATGAGGGCTAATAAGCCAGTTGCCTCTTAATTTAGTGAGGCAGGTATGCAGTAACAGTGGTAACCCATTGCTTGCAAGTGACAAAACTACTTTTTAACCTGAGCTTGCACCACGGCACATTGGTATTGCCTTTCCCTCAACGTTGGAGGCTGGAGTACCGAACAGACACGACAGCATTCTTGATTATTGTTTTCAAGATGTCTTCGGTCTACTTAATCAAATACCAGTTAGCAATACGTCCTTTATTTCATTTCGAGTGTCCTTGCTGTACCATTTCTACTAATCTGACAATATGGCTGCACTTCAGGTATCATTTATCATACATATTCAGATAAACCCCCTTTCAGAGAAATTCCAACCCACAGTAGAAACTCAAACTGTAACTAACCTGGGGAACACACGGGCTCCTTCTTGACTTAGAGAAAGACCTGCTACTCTTCTTGCCACAAGCACAAGGACTTATCAAAAGGTGACAAAGGCCGCCAGAAAAATTAGCGCGGACCTAAAAATCTGTAGAATGGTTTATGTACGAATATCAAAATGAAGAAAAGTCTTCAAAACATAGTTTTTTTTTTCTGCATAAGACATTTTTCAAACTCGACAAATCTGAGAAATATGTTAAATTATGCTTCCAATTGTGCCATATCTACATGGTGCACCATCAAGTTCAGTACTGCATGGCATGCGAGTAAGTTTGAAAGTACTAATCTATGGTGAGCTTTTGATGAGAGCTTTTATAAAAAAAAGTCAGTAAAATTGAGAATTCATATTTCACGAGTTGAAATGTGTCAACAGATTATAGTTTGCGTGGCTCCAAAAACGCATAGATGTCCTTAATAGCGAAATGGACAAATGTTGATGGCTGCAAGAAAAGGTTAACATTTTCCAGCAAGACTTCCCGATATTTTATACTTAAAAGAAAGTGTCCAACTGTCTTTTTTCACTTGTTTCTTTTCAAGTTCAATCTTTCCGCTTAAATCTGCATTTCCTGCGGCGCTACAGTAAATTAGGGATATTTTCAACAAAGTATGTGAAGTAGCACAGCTAAAACTTTGAGAAACACTTGGCTGCGCATTACAGGCACTAGAACAGATACATTCACAATGCTTACATTGATACTGCATTAAGGGCCAGCCCTTTTTGCGGGCAAGCGCAAAGTGCTCTGTCCCCTATCTTTGGACTTCAAACCACGCCCATGTCACGTCAATGTCTTTCATTGGTTTGTGAGCTTGCCATTTAAAATCTGCTTTCTTTCATTAGTGAAAGGCATGCATATGTCAAGCCTTTTCTGGTGTTTAGCCCTCCTCGAGTGCAGCGACCAAGTACTGAAAACATACGATGCTCCATGTTTTCCATCCGGTTTCTGGACTACTTTTTCTCTTTTTTTCCAGCGCGATCTCCCTGGGCAGAAGTCTAGCGCTTTGCATGACAACGACCCTGTTACATAGTTAATTGCACTTTTGCAGGTTATGTCGATAACTGCACTTTTGCCGGTTACGTGGATAATTGCACTTTTGCCGATAAGTTTCACTACGAGTGAACATTTATTTCCCTTTGTGTTGTCTGCATTGCACTGATAGGGGCCATCAGCTGGCTTATGTGAAACCTTCACTTTTCAGATTATGTGGCAAGAAAAGTCCAGTTAGTTATGTGAAACTATTTTATTTTCATTTTCAATTTATGTGGCAAGAAAAGTCCGGTTAGGAGTTTACAATGCTAATTGCTCTAGCTCAAGCAAACGCGAGACCGGTTGCATTTCAAATGCTTGTTCTGAGCTGTTAACACTGATCATGAAATCTTAAAAATGCCATTGCTCCACTGTGGAAATGTGACTACCTTCAATTTCTGCTTGTGTCAGGAAACCTTTGACATTAAGGCTGCAGCTGATTATGGAGTGAAGATTATCAAAGCACATATTTGTTGCACAGCCTACTACAGTCATGGTAATCCTGCATTTTTTATTGATTTTGCGTTTTTTCTTAAAGCAGAACACTGAAGGGTGAACTGAATAAAGTATCAAGGAATGAATAAAAAGACTTTCTACCGTCCGAGGCATACACCCATGGATTTGGCACATTCCCAGACTTACCTTTAATGGTAGACTTGGGGATGCATCAAAAGGCTATTGCTCCCCTGCGTATACATACCAAGGCAAAATATGCTTATTTCTCCTTGTTTTTTCCTCTTTTTGTGTGTGCGGCATTCTGCAGCACACTTAGAAAAAGGAAAAAGGCTGAGATGATTGCTTTTGTGTAGGAAGGTGTGCATTCTTACACACAAACAATCCTACCTCTAACGCAGGAACCCTTGCACCATGGTGCGAGGGTGACTGCGTTGGTTCTAGGAAGCAGTTAGACAGTGAATCTCAGAAAGAGAGAAGGAATGTGCCGTATGTTAAATGCAGCACATTCCTGCCCTCTCCCTTTCAAGCAGCACAGTGCAGCAAGGTGGCTTGCTGCATTGCATTGTGAGAATTGGGGCTAGACCAATTCAGGAGCCGATTCTAATCCTTGTCCTCCATGAAATTATGCATGAGATCAAAGAAGTTGTGGTACCTCCCCTAGCACTATTACTTAACAATATTCTGGGGTCAGGAGATTGCACATGAATGGAAGAAAGCTTACATTCCCACTCTATTGAAAAAGCCTTCTCTGGATTCAACAGAGTTGGAAAACTATCACCCCATTTCTCATCTTCCTCTGCCAGCAATTTTTTTAGAAAAACATATGAGTGTCAACCCCTGCCCCCTACCAACTCCAGTACCGACAGTAACAAATCTGGGTAGAGATTCCATTTGAGTTGCAGAAATCAGTGGTCTTGGCTCTGATTTTGTCCAGACTGGGCTATTGTAATGCCCTATACTCGGGGGCTCATCGATATTCTTTGAATAAATTACAATGCCTGCAGAATGCGGTGGCACAACTTTAAAAAAAGATACCCAAATTTCAGTCTGTCTCATTTACTTTGAAAAAGTACCACTGGCTGACTGTGAGGAAGTGGGTCAGGTGCAAGTCGCTTTGTCTTGTTCATAAAACACTGTATGGAGCTGCTACTGAATATCTCAAGGAAAATCTCACCTTGTACACTCCCTGTGGATTCTTAAGATCCTCCAATGCCAAGCTGATTAAGGTGGCTAAATTTAGGAGATCCAGCTGGGGAGATAGAAGATTTGTGAATCTGGCAGCACATCTGTACAACAACTTGCCTAACCAGCTGAGAAATCAACTTAATAATTTGGGCTTCAAAAAGCAGCCTAAAACTTGGCTATTTTCCCGTCTAGTTAGTGAGGTTTAGTTCAGAGGTGGACAGTCAGACCTCCTCCACCTTAAACTCATAAGTCAGTGGCAGTTCTAGTGTCAAGACGCCTCAGGGCAGTCGAACTCTCTATAAAACTATCAATATCAATATCAATATTTGATAAATATGCCCCTTAGTGCCCAATATCAGACTAGCAGGTCTGACATCACTAAAACATATATTTTCTCTCCGTAGCTGCCGCTATCAAAGTTCCTCAGTTTAAATTGGTTGTCTACTTGACAATCTGTGTGGTCTTTCAGTTGTTGACTTCAAAAGCCTATTCTTTCGGTTGCTTCCTGGGCAGTAAAATGTTACGTAGGCTTGCAGATGAAAAATAAGGAAAATTGCAATGCATAGAACTTTCCAACGAAGCCACCAAAAAATAAATCTACCTTCCTTGGGATGAATTCAACAGTGTAGTGTCTGCGCTACTAATCCTAAAGATACAGAACAGGTGTCCTCCACTGCTTGCTTATCCCAAGTGATGCCTAATGCCAGTAGTGCTCACAACTTCAATCACATAGCACCAATTTTCACCTCCCTATGGTGAATTCTAAAGATGGCGTTGTGTGTCTGTAAGGCGTCCTCAATCAACAAAAAAGAGAATCTTCAAGTCACTAGGTGACCTCTTCAATACCTTTACCATTTTCAGAGGAACTCAAGTCCTATACACAAAGAGAAACTGTCTCCGAAAGCAGTGATTTTGAGCAAACTGCTCAAGCATGATTTTTAAACGTTTTGTAATATGCAGATTTTTAGTCCTGCATTGAACTCCATTCCCTATTTTCTATTTTCAGAATTGAACTAAAAACCTTCCTTTTAAGAGGCACCTAATGTCAGCAAACTTAATGATACACCTATGTTTCGAGGGACAGCATGGTAACATGCCAATAAGTATGCATTTTTACGTACTCCAGATGGCAATAGTTCTGGTTGTAGAAATGTTCAATTAGGCTGAGACACTAAAACATTTGTGATAATCACTATGGCCCTCATTCTGACCCTGGCGGTCGGCGGAGAGACGGCGGTCGGACCGCGAACAGACCGGCGGTATTAAAAATGGCATTCTGACCGCGGCGGTCCCCGCCGCGACCGACCGCTACTTCTCCACTCCGACCGCCGCGGCGGTCATGACCGCGGGGCTGGAGTTTGCGCACTCCGGCCCGGCGGTCGTCCCAAGACCGCCAAGGGTATTATGACCCTGCCTACCGCCGCGGTTTCTTGCGGGCGGGAACCGCCGTGCGAACCATGGCGGTAAGCACTATCGGGGCCAGGGAATTCCTTCCCTGGCACTGATAGGGGTCTCCCCCACCCCCCACTACCCACCCGAGTCCTCCCCCCACACCCTCCACCCCCCTGCCACCCCCCAGAGGTGGTACGAACCCCCTCCCCACCCCCACCCCGACATGCACATACATGTACCCCGACATGCACACACCCCCAACATGCACATATACACACCCCCTACACACACATACACAACGGGGACACATACCCGCACACATACATGCCGACATGCGCACCTGCCGAACAGCACACATTACCCATAGACACAGCAGCACCCCCCGCCCGCATACACGCACTCACACACCCCCTCTACACACTCACACGCACACCCCCATGCACGCCCACATCACACAACACCCCCCCACCCCCTCCCCTCACGGACGATCAACTTACCTTGTGCGTTGGTCCTCCGGGAGGCGACGGGAGCCATAGGGACGTGACCGCCAACAGAAGACCGCCAACAGAAGACCGCCACACAGAAATGTGGGTCGTAATTCTTTGGGCGGTGTTCTGCTGGCGTGGCGGTGGAGGTTGACCAGTCTCCACTTTCCCGCCGACCGCCAGTGTGGCTGCTGGCGGTTTTCCGGCGGAACGCTCCCAGCGGTCAGAATGCGCACAGCGGCACACCGCCGCGGTCGGCGGTCTTCACCGCGGCGGTAACTCAGCGGTCTTGCGAAAAGACCGCCAAGGTCAGAATGAGGGCCTATGTGTGGTTTCCTAGAATAAGCACACAACATTAACTGATACAATTCTTGCTTTGGGAAAGGTACTTTGCTCAGTCTCCTTTCTTCTATTGCCTTTATTTTTGTCAACATGCACAAGGGCAGTTTTTACTGCACCAACATTTTTCAGTAAAGTTCTCTCAAACAGTTCAAATTCTATGATGACTCATGAACCCTTGTTTGTTTGCCAAGGGCATGGTCAGCATCTGATGCTGCCGCGCTTTTGGAAGCACTGCACCCTTTGTCGTCCACTGACTGAAGTAACTATGTGAAGTCCTCTCTTGGTCATCAGCAACATAAATAGACCTCTGTAGGGCATCTCCCATGATTGGTCATGCTCATTGGGGCTGCAAGGTGCTATCCTTTAACTTTGACAAGCACTGCTCCAGTCTGTTACTGCACAGACATGAGTGTGACATTGGCCCTCCAGTGCACAGTGTCTAGGCCATCTCTGCTTTAGGTGACAGTGTGTGGCAATCAAGTAAATGCTGTACACAGATTGGAAACACTGAAAAGATAAGTAAATGGGGTCACTGATCTGCCAACCTGAAAGTAAAAATCACCTTGTAAGAAGGGGGGCTGTCACTGAAGGGGCAGCGCTCTGTTCTGAACTACCTTTAAGGCCCTTCTTCCCCATGCCTTGCCCTTATCGACCTCCTCTCCCCCCTTCGAAAGAACAGAAACACAAAGGTTGCTGGAGCTGCAGTTGATGTTCAGGGTTGCTTTCACACCTCTTAATGGACCTCAGCTGTTTACAGATTTGAAAGAGATGCTGGAAACCCACACTTTTATGTGGTTTCCAGCGCCTCTTTTCTGCCACTTTGTGATTTTGACTCCTCACTGGGTGACCGTATGAAAACAGCCAAAATCACAGGTCCCACAGAGACCAATGTTGTGTGAGTTATAATTCAGGACAGGAGAGGTTCTAGAGTATGTAGCGTGCACTTACAAATTGGCATACAGATAGAAAGATGTCAGATAAAGCAAGGAGTATATTGTCCCACATTCCATTCAGAACGCAATTTTAGTTGTGGGGGCATGTGGAGCACAGAGTAGGTACTTGTGGAGGGAGACATTCATGGAGGGGGCACATGTTGCACCAACACAGAGGATATCTGAGTATAATTAGTGAAGAATAAGGGAAAGGAGGGCATGGAAAACAGAGGCAACTGAAAAGGAGGTACCTGGTGGGCAGAGGAGGTACCAGAGACATTTAGGAAACACTGATCATGGTGGATCCTCTTGTTAGATGGATTGAAGCAGGGTATTCACTTTGAAGAACTGAGGTGAGAATTGGGCTGCAGAGTGAAGGATCTTTGAGAAGAAAGGGCATTTGTTGCACAAATTAGTAGGAGTCGTAGCTCACTTAGAGATGGTAATCATGATGATGTGCGGGTGAAAGCCAGAGTGGTTTTATTCCTTTTTTTAGTATCTCCCTTAGTTCACTCTGAAAAGCATTGACTGTAGGAGTGTTTTGGCGGGTGGGGTGGCATGCAGAGGGGGGATGGGGGAATAAACGGTAAATTATTTAAATTAAAAAAACACTTACCCGAACGCTAACATGCCACTCCGCCCCTCCGCTTCTTCACTGCAGTCAATCCTGATGTTGCTCAGAGCAGCTATAGGATTGGCTGGGAGTACCCAGCCAGGGCGTTCCTAGGCAGACTGAGAGCCTCTGCAGGCTCTCTCCAGCCTGGCATCTGTGTTGTTGGGCTGGAGAGAGCCTACTGCACATGTGTGTATGGCTGGCTCGAGACGGCCGACCAAGCATACATGCACAGTATGTATGCTTACCTCCATGGCCCGTCCCTTTAAAAGAAAATGATAATAAACAAAGTTTTGTGATTGTTTTCTTTTAAATGTTTTGCAGCTGCTGCTGCTGGAGGGGAGGGGTGACGCTCCTCCGCCTTAACAGAGGAGCCTCCCCTGATTTAATGAGCATCTGTAAGAGTGAAGGCAATTGGAATTGAGGTGTCCGTTAAACAGAGTGGGATGAGAGTTACTGGTAGTGGAGGATCATCTTGTTGGATGGGTTGAAGAGCGCTTGGCTGAAGAGGGAAGGGAGGACTTGGGATACCTCCAGGAGAAGGATATTGCAAGAAGTGAGGGAGTCAGACACCACTTAGAGATGGTAACTGAGGTGGGAACTTTTGCAGTCTCTGTCTGTAGTAAATATTTTCTTAAAAATCAAACTCACATAAATAAGCAATAGGCTCACACAGACAAGGGATACAGGGTTCTTTCTGGCCCAACAATAGGCTGAATCCCAGGAGAAGATCAGAATTATGACTGGTCCAGCCCTTTTAGAAACTTCTGCACAGTGATTTATGTATGCGCTCACCCAATAGGCTGTGATGTGTCAGTGAAGACTGCAATGGTATAATTTTAAGTTGTTATTATATGCAATTGTAAAGCATTATTTAGATTTTGACAGATGAGATACACTGTGTCACAAATGTAGCGGATATCCTGTCCACTGTACTACAAATGCATTGTTGCCTATGGCATTTGTAATACGGTGGATGAGATGTCTGTTTCATTTTGATGGAGTATCCCATTTAACAAAGTATGGCCCTTAGAGCCCAAAAGAAAGCACATAATCATGGTAAATATACATAGTATAATGGCATAGGCGATTCTGAGAAATGTAGGGACAAAAAGGACACCCAGAATTGTAGTAAGTTGCTAACAAAATATTGCTTTGCATTCTTTGATGACTGGTAAAACGCACTCAAATCACTGCACACCATTCCTTCGGCATACCATGCAGAGCACTTGCTTTGCAGAGGCTACCAGTGTAAGGGCAAAATCGCCTGTCTATCATAGTGTACTGTAACAGAGAATGTCCTTTATGCCTAATTGCTAAAACCTGTAATTTGTCAAGAAAGCTTCACTCAGTAAAAACAGTGTTTCTGAACAGTCTTTTATTGATTCCCAAGATAAACAAGGGAATGCAGTACGAAAAATGTATGCGTAAAGAGCTATGAATTAAACACTAATGGACATTTTAAAATTATACATTATTGCTATTTATTAAATTCATATTCATATCAACTATACGAGCTACGAAACACCGTTGAGCAACAAATCATTATACATAGAGGCAATTAATGTACAACTCATTGTAATAACATAGCATAGAGCAAGGGTTACGGTTCACAATTCATACGCTATAAAAATATAACAGGGATCATACAGTGCATGAGTGTCCTAGACAGGATACTCGAGAGCCAGAGCAATGACATCTAGGGCATGGATGGAAATGGAATGGACATTGGTAAGACATTTAAAGTTGAATATATGCATTTTTGAGCATTGTTCAGCACTTAAGAAGGTAGTCTAGGGTGGAGATTTTGCATGTGGTCAATTCAGCAGGGGCGGTTCCTTCATTAGGGTGGTGGACCATCGCCCCCCCCCCCATATGAGCAGCAGCAGATGCAAACCTTTTCCCAAAAAACTACAATTAACTCTGTTTATTATCGTTTTTTAGTAAAATGGGTAGGGCCTCGGGGTGATGAGCAGTGAGGTAGGTGGCACAGCACTCCCCCTCAAAGTGCATGTGTGTTTGGCCGGCCGTCTCAAGCCGGCCAAACACACATGCACAGTGGACTCTCTCCAGCCCACTAACACTGTTCTGCATGCCGCGACTGCAATTCAGGTATGAAAAGAATATTATGAGAGACATCCATTGGCTTAGTTACTTAGGGCCAGATGTAGGAACGTAGCAAATTGCGACTTCCAATTTGCGAGTCCGTGCGACTCGCAAATTGCAAGTCGCAATTTGCTATGCAGAAAGGTGTCTCAGAAACCTTCTGCGAGTCGCTATGGGGTCGCAAAGACCCACCTCATTAATATTAATGAGGTGGGTCGCAAGTTGCGCCCCCATAGCGACTCTGGGCACTCACGGGGATGGAGGCCTGCTGGGAACAGCAGACCTCCATGTCCGTGACTGCTTTTAAATAAAGCAGGTTTTTTTTTCCAAGTGTAGCCCATTTTCCTTAAAGGAAAACGAGCTGCACTTAGAAAAAAAAAACGAAACCTTTTGTTTCTGATTTTTTCAGGGCAGGTAGTGGTCCCTTGGACCACTGCCTGCTCTGAAAAAATAATTTTGGGTCCAGTCACAAAGGGGAAGGGGTCCCATGGGGACCCCTTCCCGTTTGCGAGTGGGTTACCATCCACTTCAAGTGGATGGTAACTGCAACTCCATTTGCAACCGCATATGCGGTCGCAAATGGAATTGCATACCACTGCGACTCGCAAATAGGATTTGGAAATGCATTTTGCAAGTCGGTTCCGACTCGCAAAATGCATTTCTGCATAGCAAACACGCATTTGCGAGTCGCAAACGGCGATTTTCGCCGTTTGCGAGTCGCAAACAGTTTGCTACATCTGGCCCTTAGAGAGGATGCTTGGGGTGTAAAGCATGTGGAGCGGCCATCAAGCACACCTGATGTTGTTAGTTGGAACATTAAATTGAAAGTAAGGCACATGGCCAAACAAAATGTTTGCGAATGGAAACATGCTTTTTCCCATCTACAAAGGGCAAATGTGGTTCGGTAACTTGTTACCAAATCACATTTTGCTTTTGAGATTCAGTATATGGAACCGCGTGTTTAGGGTGTTTCTTCCAAATACTGAATTGATATGGTATGTATTAAAGTTTTGCAGCCAAATTCCAGTCTCGAAACAGTAATACTTTACTGCCAGTTTCACACAGGTGTAACCATTCACAATGGGGAAGATGTCCCCAAGGCGCCACTTTCTCTTTGAGAATGTAAATAATGACCACAGCCTACCTTTATAAAATGAAAGTGCAAGTTAAATTATTTTCTTTTTAAACAGATCCCGTTTTACTTTAAGGAAATCAGGAAATCAGACTGCATTTAAAAAATAAAGATTGCTTTTAACAAAAGCAATCAGAGATATGGAGGTCTGCTGAGCCCGGCACGCCACCATTCCTGTGATGGATGTGATTCCTAACGGGTCACAAATTGTGAGCTACCTCATTAATATGCAAGATGTAGGTCTATTTGCGACCAAATAGGAATTGGTAATTAAACTCAAACGAATTTCATACATTAGAAATACCGATTTGCTAATTGGAATTCAGAGAGAATCGCAATTAGGGAATTGGTATTCCTAATGTTAGTACATCTAGACCCAAGTGCCTTAGGCAATTTGTGGGAACGCACAATAAATATTAATTACCTCAACATCTCTGAGTTCCTTAAGATCTGGGCTGCAGAATAGAGCATGTTTAGTTTGCCCACTAAAGGACTGATGCTTCTGTGCACTGAGAGGGGCTGCAGTGAAGATGGGAGCAATGGACCACCTGTGGTATGACCGGTAAAATGAGGGAGAAATGGCTGGCTGAATAAGATGATGTAAATGGGAAGAGAGAGCAATGGTGTGAGAAAACTGGGCTGATTGCTGAACACCCCCAACTTTTTGCCCCCATTTTTCACTTATGATGGTGTTTACCTAACTCTGATGTTGCCCTGGGGACTGCTAAACAGTTCCAGGGCCTGTGCTCTGATTATAATGACATTATATAATGACATATGCAAATTAGCCTTCTATATGTCCCTAGTATGTGGTAGGGCCTGTAGGTTTAGGGACCCAGCATAGGTAGTACCCTAATAGGTGCATTGCTGTGGCACCTATTGTCATTCTAAAGTCAGGCCTGCTTTGCTGGCTGCTTTTAAATAAAAGTTAACCCCAAAATCAATGTAATTTTGCATATAGGTCACCCCTAAAGTGTGTCCTAGGTGCCCGTAGGGTTGCGTGCAGTGTAACTATAAGCAGGGACCTTATAAAAGATGTTCTATAATCTTTGGTGAGTGAAAAATAGCTAAATTTGTTTTCCCCTATTGTAGTGAATGGGCTCCATAGACTAACATGGGGAGATTTTATTTTAAATTAATAAAGTCTCAGAAGGAGGTAAATATTTCAAATTTGGTCTCAAACTAAGATTGTCATAATAAATCCAAAAACTTGCCGTTGTTGAATTTATTATAACTTCCCAAGGGAAAGAGTTTTAGGACTGTTTCTAAAAGTTACTAGTTTCAGCTCTATAGTACCATGCTCTGATTGGCCAGCCTCTGGCAGCTGGCCAGGCTGCTTTGATGAGGTGTGAAGTGGCCTGGGATGAACACAAAGGAAGGGCCTGGGGAAGGAGATCTTACTCAGCAGATGGCAGAAGAGGATGGGAGGAGAGCAGCCAAACTGGTCTTCAAAGGAGGGAAAGACATTTGGGCCTGCAAGATGACCTCACCATTTTCTGCAAATGCAGAAAGCCAAGTGTCCCCTAATTAGATTAGAAGAGGGATGTGTTAAGGGATCTTAGCCGCAACAGTGAGTGTAATCAGCCAGACCTAACCTCCAAAAATGAATTTCTGCCATTTTGGATTTTTAAGGAATATGGCTCCCTGGGATTAATTTTGGCCACTCTTCCCAGGAAGTGGTCATCCAAGAGGGTGGTAGCCTGCATGTGATCGGACAGTTCTCCCCCCTGCTTTCCACTCCAGGAGCAAGAATAAATATGGCAGAGCTGAACCCATACTTCAGATGCCTACAAGGAATGAGACAAGAAGAAAAGGACTGCCCTGCTGGACCCCTGACCTGCACCAGGACACTGCACTCTGAAGGACTGCACGCACCAGCTGTACATTTGGGCTTCACCACAAAAAGGGATTTACCTGGCTTCAACTGGTTCAAGAAAGGACTCCCTGTTTGCTACAGGTAGAAACCAGAGTCCTTTGCATCAAAGCCTGAAGAAGGTGACCAGCTGACCTCTGTCTAGTGGTCATTTTTAGGTTTGAGCCAGCTGCATTCTGGGAGTTGGAGTCCCAACCCTCAAGGAGCAACTCAGAGCTTCTGGAACCTTAGGGTGAGCTGTGGACTCCTAAAGGACCTTCAAAGACCTTCTGGAAGAAGATCCAGAAGTTTGGAGAAGATTGGAGAACTTTTGGTTAAAAGCTCCACAAAGGGAGTGACCCGACATCGTGAGTCAAGCTGGTTTACGTCGACTGTGATCCAGGCTGACTTGCAGGTTTGTCCCGATAAAAAACACCAGAGCCCCAGACTTCCAGGATTTCACCAGGGACTCCTGGAAAGGCAATCCGACTACGTTGACTCAAAATCAGCTTGCTGTGGAGGGTAGTCCGACATTGGAGAAAGAAAGTTCCAAAAAAAATGACAAAGTCTGAATGTGAAAAGGTGACCGGGACTTCCCACACAAGGTTTCCAAGGAGGACTCCAGGGATGTCAGATCCAATTTCAACTTTGGCCCGGGCAGAGATTTCCGTCACAAACAATTCATCAACGACGTCTCCTGGGATGCCTTTCCAAAGAGGGCTCCAGGGAGATCAGATCCAATCTTCGGCTTCGTCCCGGTGAGAAAAATCTTGAAGTAAAAGACTAAGGGCCACATTACGAGTTTGGTGGTCTTTTTGCAACAACGCTACGGTGGTGGCTGTCAAAAGACCACCATGTTGGTGGTAATACAACAACCATAATAAGAGTCACACAACTAAGCCTGCCAAAATCCAGCCAAATTACTGACACTGCCAGGACACTGGAGGACGGAAAAGAGGCAGTCCCACCACCAGAACCACCAGACTGCCAAAAAACCTCTGATCATTTTAGGATGGTCAAATCACAATAGCGGTTCTTCAATGGCAGAAAACCACTGGCGGTGCAAACCATGGCGGTCGGCCGTCACACTAGTAATACACCACACCACATTGGATAGTTTGAAAACCCCAAACCTGACACACATCCACACACCCAGCATACCAACAAACTGCACTATAAAACCCACCCCTTCACACCCCACAATAATTTGCAGCAAAAATGCCAAACACAGCCACATAGAGGCAACATAAAAAAAATATCACAAAGCATACAAGAGGCACCACTACACATTTCACCTATCATCCCACATCTGCACAACACACAAATTAGTACCTCACACAATAGATACCTACCGTCACATCACAGCATCCACACCTCATCACCAATATATTTTCCTTTTCATTACTTCTACCTCACCATCTCGTCCGTCAATACCTTGTCCCCACAAAAACATCCACTTATCACTGATGATGAGTTGAGGGTCATGGTAGGCGAAATTATCAGAGTAGAGCCACACCTATTTGGAGCACAAGTCCAGCAAACATCTATTGCCAGGAAAATGGAGATGTGGCAAAGGTTAGTCGACAGGGTAGTATATCAACGCACAAGGGAGGACATCAGGAAGAGGTGCAACAACCTCAGAAGGAAGGTACGTTCCCTGGCCGACAGGCACCAGCTTGCGGTCTGGTATGTCACAACACCATTATGTCACTAAAGAGTTTTGTCCTGCCAATGTACTGATCACCTTTGGCCACCTCAACAACCAACTGTGTCCACATATCCAAATCCCCCTTTCTGGATGCCTCATGTCTACTTAACTCACCTGGGGCACATTGTCTGTGTTTAGCATGGGGAGTACAGGGACTGACAGCATTACAACTCTCAGCAGGCCCTGTTCCATCTTTAAGAAAACTAGATCAGTGTACTACAAGTAAAATAGCCTTGCGTGTGAAACTAACAATCAATTTAACACACCTCAATGCACCTTTATTGTACAGTCTATGGCAACGACATTGATGCTATGGCCTACTACCAGTACTATTAGAAGCAACACACCGCTACAACTGTGTTCCCTACTGAACAGGCCCTTGAAATTACCATCCAAACAATGTCATGTACTCACCTGGTGGGGAAAACTAAAATGGAGACTAAATGTACGTGCAGTACACCCATACAGAGGCCCAGGTTAAATTTGAACTCCCATACTGTTGTCCAGCTCTGTCACCATAGTACATTTTGCAGCTGTAAGTTGACTCAATGATGTTATACAACTTACCATGTGTCAATGAACAGTCATCTAACCACCAAGCTACTCCAAGATCTTGGAGCATGGCGTATGCAATTAGAAATCTCTGTGTCCCTGTTAGAAATGGGGTTATTGGTTGACAGTCAGGTTACCCCCTATTCAAGCAAGGACCCTCACTTTAGTCAGGGTAAAAGAGAATCACCCTCAGCTAACCCCTGCTTACCCACTTGGTAGCTTGGCAGAGCAGTAGGTTTAACTTCAGAGTGCTAGGTGTAAAGTATTTATACCAACACACACAGTGACTTAATGAAAACACTACAAAATAACACAACACAGGTTTAGAAAAATAGGAAATATTTATCTAAACAACACAAGACCAAAACTACAAAAATCCACAATACACAAGTCCAGTTATCAATTAAAAAAGCAAAAAGAGTCTTTATGCAGTTTAAAACACACACTAACACTGTTAGCGTGAAAATGTACTTTGGGTGCGTCAAAAATAACCCTGCACTGGCGAGTATGCGTCAAAAAGGGCTTGCGATGCGTGAATTTCACTCACGAGCGAGACCTTGCATCATTTCTCCTTTTGTTGGGTTGAGCGCACCATTTCTTCTCTCTGCAGGAGAGCGATGCGTCAATCCGGTCACCACTCTCGGGTCCGGGCAGGCCTTGCATTGTTTTTACATGCCCAGTGGTGTTTGCGTCGGAAATCCAGCCGCACGATCATCCGAAAACCATGCAGCGGGGGTTGCAATCTCCTAGCCTCCGTCAGCAATGCTGTGCCTGGTTTTATCCAGCACCGTGCATCGATTCTTCGGTCGCGTTGCAAACCAGTGTTGATTTTCAGCTGTGAAGCTGGCGGTGCGTCAATTTTTCAGCCGCAGATCGGAGTTGCGTCGATCTTTTCACCGCACGGCGTTCTGTGCGTGGATTTCCTCCTCTTAGGCTGCCAGCTTCTACGTTCAGGGTCCCAGGACATGGATGGGCACCACAGGGCAGACTAGGAGTCTCTCCAGAGACTCCAGGTGCTCGCAGAGAGAAGTCTTTGCTGTCCCGGAGAATTCAAACAACGGGAGACAAGCTCTAAATCAAGCCCTTGGAGATTTCTTCTCAAGATGGAAGGCACACAAAGTCCAGTCTTTGCCCTCTTACTCTGGCAGAAGCAGGAACTGCAGGATAGCACCACAAAGCACAGTCACAGGCAGGGCAGCTCTTCTTCTTCAGCTCTTCATCTCCTCTCCAGGCAGAGGTTTCTCTTGGTTTCCAGAGGTGTTCTAAAGTCTGTTGTTTTGAGTGCCCTTCTTATACCCAATTTCTCCTTTGAAGTAGGCCTACTTCAAAGCAAAGTCTCTTTTGAATGTGAAATCCTGCCTTGCCCAGGCCAGGCCCCAGACACTCGCCAGGGGGTTGGAGACTCCATTGTGTGAGGGCTGGCACAGCCCTTTCAGGTGTGAGTGACCACTCCTGCCCTCCCTCCTAGCACAGATGGCTGATCAGGATATGCAGGCTACACCCCGGCTCCCTTTGTGTCACTGTCTAGTGAGGTGCAACCAGCCCAACTGTCAAATTGACCCAGATAGGGAATCCATAAACAGGCAGAGTCACAGAAATGGTATAAGCAAGAAAATGCCCACTTTCCAAAAGTGGCATTTTCAAACACACAATCTTAAAATCAACTTTACTAAAAGATGTATTTTTAAATTGTGAGCTCAGAGACCCCAAACTCCACATGTCCATCTGCTCCCAAAAGGAACCTACAGTTTAATCGGATTTAAAGGTAGCCCCCATGTTAACCTATGAGAGGGAAAGGCCTTGCAACAGTGCAAAATGAATTTAGCAATATTTCACTGTCAGGACATATAAAACACATTACTATGGCCCTCATTACAACCCTGGCGGTAAATCCCACTTAACGCCGTGGCGACGGCCGCCAACATACCGTGACCGTGGCAGAATTCGGCTACGGGTATTATGACCTACACAGAGAAATCCGCCCCTATACAGACACCCACACAAGTCCGCCACACCAAAAGTCAGTGATAAACTGGCAATAGCAAAACCCACACCATTATGGAAACA
Source organism: Pleurodeles waltl (assembly GCF_031143425.1). Taxonomy (NCBI): domain Eukaryota; kingdom Metazoa; phylum Chordata; class Amphibia; order Caudata; family Salamandridae; genus Pleurodeles; species Pleurodeles waltl. The sequence continues at coordinate 231,954,144 of NC_090447.1, forward strand.
GGAATACGGCCACAGTATCACAACCCACAAATCACTGCGGCGGGGACAAGGGATGACATCAAGAAAAGGTGAAAGGACCTACGGGGGAAGGTACTTTCCATGGTTTCAAGACACCAGAATGCTGTACAGAGGACTGGGGGTGGACCCCCACCTCCTCCCCCACAACTAACAACATGGGAGTAGCAAGTCGTAGCGATCATGCATCCTGAGGGTCTCACAGGAGAAGCAGGAGGACTGGCATCTGGTAAGGCAAATCTTTACTACTTTATCCCCCCCACCCTACCTGCATGCCATCACAAACTCCTACCCCTACCCTCACCCCATCACTCCAACACCTCACATATACCCCACTAGCACAACCCACCCCTCCAAATACCAAGCCCTGTATGCAACAACAATGCATGGACTCCCATCACAGACCTGCATGGACACCCATCACCACAGCATGCACACTCGATAGACTCACCCAGCCCACATAATCACCAATCAAACAAGGCCAAGGTGACAGTGCAAGCATTTTTGTACAGGGGGGAAAGACACCCATTGCATAAGATGGCACACACAGATACAATAACAATGCATTTGCATCACAACAGGACCCCTACCCAACATCACTGGATAGGAGGTGCCAGCTACATCCAGTCCCCCCCCAGAAGAGGCCCACAGTGATGACAGCAGCTTTGGATCTGGATGACCATCTGGGACCTCTGGACGGAAGGTTTCCCTGCCACAGTCCCAAACCACCATGGAGCCTCCCCCCTCAGGAAACACCAGCACAGCACCCACCCAGCTGACCTATCCCTCGGTCACCAGGACACGGCAATCAGCAGTATGTCCACCACTACAGGGACCCCAGGCAACCCCACAAACCCAGGATGATCAGGGACCTGGGGTCAGTGGCAGTGGGCACACAGTTCAGCGGACAGAGGCCCAGGACAACAAAGAAGCTGGGAGGACTGCTGTGCGACAGGGGGAGGACAGGCCCAGGGAACCCACTGTCCACAAGGCACTCTCCAACATCATGGGAGCATACCACCATTCCCAGGAGACCATGGGCACAGTACTGGTCAAGTTTCAGGACACCCAGCGGCTGCAGGAGGGGCAATACATGGGGATCAGGGATGACCTCACCAGAATTTACACCATCCTGGGCACCATAATGGGGGTGTTGGCTGAAATGGGCAAGACCATGAGGGAGGCAGTGGCTCAACAAAGGGCCCCTGACACTAGCAAAACCGAGAAACAGCCTTCCACATCTGCCAGGGCTAGTGGACAGGAGGCCTCGCCACAGGACCAACAGTCCACCAGCACCCCACCCCCTGCAGAAGGAGAACCACCCCGCAAACGGTCCCTGCGATCCAGGCAGAAGACAGAGAACATTGCCAAGACCCCCGCCAGGAAATAAGACTCTCCAGATTGTCACCCATCTGTCCCACTCTGTCACCCTGTCCACCTTGAACTGCCATTACTCCCCTTCTTATGCCCTATTGGACAATGCACCTGTGATACAAATACACTGAACTCTACCATCGACCTTCCTCCACCATCACCCCAGCCCCTTGCACATACCCCTATACCCATTAGCACCTGAATAAAATCTCTCTAATCAAAAAACAATCTGGAGTCAGTCTGATCTTTCACAAATGTATAATTACAAAATTAGCAACAAATAGCACTGTAAATGGTCATTTACTCATACCAATGTATGACAGTTGTTGGGCAGCAGTACATATTGTAGAAGGCAGAATGGGGTACCCAGATCTGGAAAAAGGAAATCCAAAGGGAACAGTCAGTGTCCCTAGACAGAGGTTAAGAGGCTGACATGTACACTGTCCCAAAGTATACCGAAATGTGAGGAGGAGTTACAGTCTCTTACCTGTGTGTCACTGGAAGTACTGCATAATGATGTTCGTTCTGTTGTCAAAATCTTCTTCCTCTGCCTTCTCTTCCTCACTGTCTACAGGCACCTCCGCTGCCACAAGACCATCACCCAGCTCATCCTCCAGCAAAAAAGGCACCTGGCGTCTCAATGCTAGGTTGTGCAACATATACCATGCCATGATTATCTGGCACACCTTCTTCGGTGAGTAGTATAGGGAGTCACCTGTTAGATGGAGGCACCGGAATCTGGCCTTCAGGAGGCCGAACGTCCTTCAATAATGCACCTAGGCCCATATTTATACTTTTTGACGCTAAACTGCGCTAACGCAGTTTAGCGTCAAAAAATTTAGCGCCGTCTAACGCCATTCTGAAGCGCCATGCGGGCGCCGTATTTATGGAATGGCGTTAGCCGGCGCTAGCAGACCGGCGCTGCCTGGTGTGCGTGGAAAAAAACCACGTAGACCAGGCAGCGCCGGCGTAGGGGGAAAATGGCGTTAGGGCGTCTTAAAATGGGGCAAGTCAGGTTGAGGCAAAAAAATCGCCTCAACCCGATTTGCGCCATTTTTTTCGACGCCCAGACACCATTTAAATGACTCCTGTCTTAGTAAAGACAGGAGTCATGCCCCCTTGCCCAATGGCCATGCCCAGGGGACTTATGTCCCCTGGGCATGGTCATTGGGCATAGTGGCATGTAGGGGGGCAAAAATAAGGCCCCCCTATGCCACCAAAAAAAAATAAAAAAAAAAAAAATTATACTTACCTGAACTTACCTGAATGTCCCTGGGATGGGTCCCTCCATCCTTGGGTGTCCTCCTGGGGTGGGCAAGGGTGGCGGGGGGGTCCCTGGGGGCATGGGAGGGCACCTGTGGGCTCATTTTATAAGTATAGGGAGTATAAATACGACGCATTTGCGTCGCCGTCATTTTTTTAGACGGGAACGCCTTCCTTGCATCTCATTAACGCAAGGAAGGCGTTCACGCAAAAAAATGACGCTATTTGCCCATACTTTGGCGCTAGACGCGTCTAACGCCAAAGTATAAATATGGCGTTAGTTTTGCGCCGAATTTGCGTCGAAAAAAACGACGCTAATTCGGCACAAACGGAGTATAAATACGGGCCCTAGTTCGGCCATGTGCCTCATTGTAGTGGCCCTCTGCCCTTGTCCTGGCATTCCTCACTAGGGTCAGTAGCCATGAGAGGTTGCAGTGACCACAGTGACCTGCAAATTTTGAGGTATACCTGTTAGACACACACTCACCCTTAGGGACTACCCAATACCCAGACACCTACACATACTGTGTGGGGACCTTGGGCTCACCTATTAGCCACACCCGGTGCCTCTGGAGTTGGCCCATCACATAAGGGATACTGCTATTCCGCAAGATATATGCATCATGCACATAACCAGGATAGTTGCCATTCACATGGGAGATGTACTGGTCTGCCAAACACACCATTTGCACATTCATCGAATGGTAGCTTTTTCTATTTCTGTACACCTGTTCAATTCTGCGAGGGGGAACAAATGCCACATGTGTACCATCAATGGCACCAATGATGTTGGGAATATTTCCCAGGGCATTAAAATCAGCATTCACAGTGGTCGAATCCTCCACCTGGGGGAACACGATGTAGCTGCGCCTGTGTTTCAGCAGGGCAGACAATACTCTGGTCAACACGATAGAAAACATTGGCTGGGACATCCCAAATGCCATGGCCACTGTAGTTTGAAATGAGCTACTTGCCAGGAAATGGAGCACTGACAGGACCTGCACTAGAAGGGGGATACCTGTGGAATGGCGGATTGCTGACATCAGGTCTTGCTCCAATTGGGCACACAGTTCTTGGATTGTGGAACAATCAAATCTGTATATGATTATGATGTGTCTGTCTTCCATTGTCGACAGGTCCACCAGGGGTCTATACAAAGGAGGATGCCGTCATCTCATCATCTGCCCCAGCGGTTGTAGCCTATGGAGGAGAACGGTGAGCAGAGGGTCATTTACCACATAGGTAGCACAACTTTGTCTGCATGAATGTTAGTGAATCCGTGTGTGAAAGAGTTAGTCCGTAAATGAGCCAATATGTGGTGTGACGCAGTTGGGTGCCATTCCATGTGCATCCCTGAAATGGCAGCTGCCTGACCTGTAAGGAGGGACAAGGGGAAATGAGGTAACTGCGCTGGCAATGTGCACGGTCGCAGTAGGCGGTCGAAGACTGCCGTGCAACTGAGCATTGGTTATCATTGGGCCCTAAGGGTTCCAGGAGCCAATGGACATGTATGCCGGCAGTGATGGTACGCACCGCCCCGGATGTGCCATCGTCAAGGAAGTGCGGACCCTGGGGGTCTATCACAGATGGAGCAAACACTGCCACAAAAAATGGGAGGACCTGTGTTGCTGGAGCAAGAAGACGGCAGAGGCCTAGCTGAGTATGGCCTCCCAACGTGGAAAGGGTGTCAGTCGTACCATTACTAACCTGATGTTCTGGATCCTGGCGGTGGCCTATCCAGAGTTGGATGGGCACTTGAGGGCATCACAGCAGCCACAACGGGGTGAGTACAGTATCATAAAGCTGACTCTGCACGGTTTAGGAGGGGTCTGGGTGGGGGGTGTGGGCTGTGGGTGCCCCTACCCCAGGGCGGTCATGCCAGGGTAGGTCCCTTGTTTGCAGGCTCAGAAGCACCCCTACCCCAATGGTACAATTGGGCAGCTACTAGTGTGCCCATGGGGTGGTGACTACCATAGTGACTGGTTGGGCAAGGCCTAGTGTATAGGGCAGCTCAGTGTGTTGTGTCCACCAACCGTAGTGGTGTTGCTGGCATTGACCATGTGTCCTCTGTCTTTCCCCCCTTCTTGTTTTATCACCCTGTCCTTGTGTGCATTAGCATCATCTGGCGGAGGAGCAGAGGCACTGGTGATGGAGGGAGCTGCATCCCACATGGCCCAGGAGGGTGAATCCACAGAGGGTGAAGGCACCATTGGGACGGAGGGCGAGGGGAGCTCCACGACGGGGACAGGAGGGGATACCAGTGACAGCGAGTCCTCCTCTGATGGAAGCTCCCTGGCGGTGGCGGACACATCTGTGCCCAACCCAACTACAGGTACAGCCACCACCCCACCTACCAGCACCGCCCTCCCAGCATCCCCTCAGAGTGTTTCCCCTGCCCGCTCACCCAGGAGGGTGGGCATCTCCTTCTCCCCAGACACCTCAGGCCCTGTCCCAGTCAGCCCTGCTGTCCTCAGTAAGGAGGCTATTGACCTCCTGGGTTGCCTCACTGTTGGGCAGTCAACCATTCTGAATGCCATTCAGGGTATCAAGAGGCATTTGCAACAAACAAATGCATACCTGGAGGGCATTCATTCTGGCGTGGCGGCCCAACAGAGAGCATTGCAGGCTCTGGCCTCAGCGCTGATGGCAGCCATTGTCCCTGTGCCCAGCCTCTCCCCTCCAACTTCCACAACCCAGACCCAATCCCCTCTACCTCAACCTATCCCAAGCACCAGGATGTCTAGATCCCAGCCCAGCACCTCAGCCACCACATCTGCGTCTGCTGTGATCCGTGCAAGTCGGCGTGAATCGAAGGGGACCTGCCAGTGTGCCACCTACAGATGTGAAGGACCACCCAATTCTGCCACCTGCCAAGGTAAAAAAGGGGCCGGCTTCCAGCAGGGGAAGGACACACCACACCCCCAGAAAGGCCTCGTCCGAACACAGAGAGGACAGTGCGAAGGTCCCAGCAGTGACTGCCAAGGTGGGGAAGGGACACAAGACAAAGGGCACCTGCACTGCGCTATGACCGCCACCTGCACCGCCACAACGACTGCCAACTGCACCGCCGCTGCCACAACGTCAGTCTGCAGCCTCCTCCCCAAGGATCAGCCATCCGAGGCTGCCGGAGATGGTATGGTGTCTCCCTCCACTACACTAGACACCCGCACCACAGCCAGCACCGGCAGCATCTCCGCCACAGCCACCGCCACCTGCACCACCATCTTCCCCACCATATGCCCAGCCACTACCAGTATATCGGACGTCAGCATCACCAGTGGGCAGCTGTCCGAGGCTGTAGGTGAGGTCCTGGACCCTGGACACTCCACTTGAGGCACCACCACCAGCACTGGCACGACTGGCAGTTGGCTGCCTAAGTTGCCGCAGAATGGAGTGTGGCTCTGCCTCCATGGAGTATCATGCTACCTGTCCCATGTACATCTCGTGGCTCAGGCACCCAGGTGAGAGGATGTTAACTGACACACCCCAGGTGCAGCATCACTGGGCACAAAGCCCCAACCAGAAACCAATGGAGAAATGCATCCATTCACCCAATCCTTGGCAGGATGAAGCACTCTGGGCACAAAGCCCCCTCCAGAACCAGTAGAGATATGCATCCACTCACCCAATCCTTGGCAGGATGAAGCACTCTGGGCACAAAGCCCCCTCCAGAACCAGTGGAGAAAGGCATCCACTTACCCAATCCTTGGCAGGATGAAGCACTCTGCGCACAAAGCCCCCTCCAGAACCGGTGGAGAAAGGCATCCACTCACCCAATCCTTGGCAGGATGAAGCGCTGTGGGCACACAGCCCCCTCCAGAACCAGTGGAACATATCACCCACTTAAACGACTGTGCCTTTGCACTCCCCAGGACCAAGCAGTGGGCAGACTACCCACTTGAGAGACTTGAGAGACTGTGGCTTTGCACTCCCTAGGACCAAGTACTGGGCAGACCACCCACTTGGGAGACTTGAGAGACTGTGGCTTTGCACTCCGCAGGACCAAGCAGTGGGCATGGAGCCCCCTCGAGGGGCAGTGGCATTGTTCCATCTTCTCTCTGAGGTGCCCCCCCTCCCCTTCCCCCTAAGGTGCCTGTGTTTTTTTCGACCTGATGCCCCTGCAGTGCTCTCACCGTTTTAAGGCAGGTGTCATGTGTGGGCTTCGCCCATGCTTTTTAGGACCACTGGTCCACAGACATTTGCAAGGGACAGTGTACGGCCTTGTGTACATAATGTAAATATTTGTATATACTGAATACTTAAAATCTATTGCTATATCTGAATGTTCAAATATAACACTGGTTAAAATAATTTCCTTTTGTCCTTGCATTCTTCCAGGGGGTGACGGGGTGTATCAGTAATGTTGTTGGCTGTGTTGTGGGTGAGGGTGGGGGGGGGTGGGGGTGTTGTGTGTTGCGAGTGTGTGTCACTCTCTTTTTCCTCCTCCCCTCCCCTGTGTGCTAGGTGCAGTACTCACCGTCGCCGCCGCTGCCTTCTTTCTACTTCGTGGTGTATTAGTGCGTCCTCGTTCTTCGTGGTGTATCAGAAGGTGAGTGGTTCCCCTTCGTGGCTCTGTTTCAGCCGTGCTTTTAATGGGAAAGCTGGCGGATTGGCCTGTCATAATAGTGTGGGCGGTACATTGTCTTCCGCCTGTCTGTTGGTGGTGACCGCTGCAGTGTTTGTTGCTACTGCCGTGGTGGTTGGAGTGTTAAAGTGGCTGTCTATGTTGGCGGTTTCCGCCGTGGTCGTAATCCCATTTTTTTTACCACCGGTCTGTTGGCGGTGTTACCGCCGCTTTAACACCAACCGCCCGGGTTGTAATGAGGGCCTATATGTCCTACCGAAACCATACACTGCACCCTGCCCTTGGGGCTACCTAGGGCCTACCTTAGGGGCATCTGACAGATGAGAAAAGGGACGGTTTAGGCCTGGCAAGTGGGTGCACTTGCCAAGTCGAATTTACAGTTAAAACTGCACACACAGACACTGCAATGACAGGTCTAAGACATGATTACAGAGCTACATCTGTGGGTGGCACAACCAGTGCTGCAGGCCCACTAGTAGCATTTGATTTACAAGTCCTGGCACCGCTAGTGCACTTTACTAGGGACTTACTAGTAAATCAAATATGCCATTCATGGATAAGCCAATTACATACCGATTTTGTAAAGGAACACTTGCATATTAGCACTGGTTAGCAGTGGTACAGTGCCCAGAGTAACAAAAACAGCAAAATCAGAGTCCAGCACACATCAACAACCTGGGAAACAGAGGCAAAAAGTTAAGGGAGACCACGCCAAGGATGAAAAGTCTAACAGTCCCACATAGATCTATCACATATTTGAATGCTGGTGTCATTGTCATATCAGGGGATCATGGGAAGGCTTTGTGTAAGTGTCAAATAGCATATCTACCAGTCAAACTTTGATATCACCTGTTGCATAACTTTCGAACACTGTGTGTTCCACTTCTCCTATAGGTAAACTTACCATTGTCACCATGGAGAGGACACCAGAGACTGCCACTACCCCTCTGGATGAAGGTCCCAGTGAGGAAAACACCCCTGGATGTGTGGACATTGAGGACAAAGCGGCCCATCTAGTACACCTGGTCAGTCAACACCTGTGAGCCTCACCCTGCCCACATCGACTCCTCCCATCTCTGTTGACTCTGTTGACTCAACATCACAGGCAACCATTCACCCCCAAACCTGCATCCCAAGGCCAGTGTCTTCCATCTTGTGCCTCCCAGTACAGGTACCTGAGTCTCCTGTTGTAAACCTATACAATGATGGACCTTCCACCCATGGGAGTGGGCAAACTGTGCCAGGGGCACAGGCACATGGGGATAGGGCATGTGGGAGAGATGGTATGGGCCAGATGATGGAAGCTCCTAGGGATATAACTGACCAGGGTACCATCTCCCAAGTCTTGGGAGCTTACCAACAATCCCAAGATAAGAGGGGTCAGGTACTTACCATGATGGGGGAGATCAGGCTGCTGCAGAGGGACAGCCACCAGGAAGTTATGGAGCAGTGCAGGCCCAAAATACCCACTTGGCTTCCATTGTAGGGGTGCTGAGAGACATGAATACCACCCAGAGTAGGATTGTACCCAACTAGTGTCCTCTTCAACTAGCAATTAAATATCAGGCCTGTCTACATCTGTGACAGCTAGTGGAATGGAGGCCCTGCCAGGGGAAGGGTATGCCTGAGACACCCAAGTCTCTGTAGCTGAAGAACCTTCCCGTAAACGCAGTGTTCCCCCAACATCAAGGAGAAGCAAATGCCAAGACTAAATCTACTGCCAGAAAGTGAACCTCTACTGATTACCTTCCCTTGCGTGACACAGATACACCCTTCTGATTGTTCTGAGACCTATATCTATTTTTCTATGGTACAAGGACACTAGATCTGTGTCCCTAAATGTTGTAGCAGCTACCCTGATGATTTCATCCCCATGACTGAATCCTTCACTGTTTACTTTGTGTTCTGTTATATTTCAATTCACTCATTTTGCTGTGCACTCCCCAATAAATACCACTTAACCACAGATCATGTGTTAGAGTCCTTTGTGAACCGTATACACCTGTAATTCACTTTCCCACAAATAGGTTGGGAGAATGTCAAGGATCACACAGTGAAGTACTGCTGCTATGTTTAAAGTAACAGAATAGGTGTCATCATGCACTATCCAGCACGTAGATTCCTAGTGTTAGGGATATGTCAGTCTTACACTATCCCAGGAGGCAAACATATTGTTTCAATGTATCATCAGCTAAGGCCTTATCACATACCCATACCATTGCTCCAAAATGAGCATACCCCATGAAACAGAAAGAGGACAGGACAAATGTTCTTACTTATGGAACCTTCCAACTTACCATGGTCAGTTACCTGTAGGCTTGCCACTCACCTATGTCAGTCTTCAGACACATGCACATTGATGCACATTGATCTGCAATGAGGTAAAACACTGTTAGCTACATACAGGTTTGATTTTACCAACACAAACCATTATGATGTTAGAGTGTATGGATAGCACATGATGATATTTTTCTGAAACAAATGAACACACACACATGGCACCATTGACCTGCATCCAATGCCAAACTGGTCTTAGGGGGAATAGGACATTACCATCCCAATTTCCTTACAGTCTGGTCATAGAACTCACACACAACAAATCTCAAGCCTGGCAGTACCTGGTTCAATCCATGACCATCCCATTTGCCAGACTGCAAATCCCATCTACCTGTGACACTGTCTGATATTGAGGGGAAACACAAATTTCCTTCCACACAGCATTCCCGGTGGTCTCCAGATATAAATTATACCTCACTTGTGTGGGTAGGCCTAGTGCCCGCGACAGGAAATGCCCCAAAACACCATGTGGACACATCCAAATTATCCAATAAAAAACGACGAGTTTTTGTGGAGGTCACCTGTGTTTTTGGTCCTAGGCTCAGAAGCTATTTAGGGAAACCTACCGAACCCAGACATTTGTGAAAACTAGACACCCCAGGGAGTCCAGGGAGGTGTGACTTGAGTGGCTCACACAGTGTTTTGTTACCCATATCCTCAGCAAACCACAAATTTAGCTAAAAAATCATATTTTTCACACATTTCTGTGTGGGATCACTGCACCAGCACAAATTTCCTACCACTGAACATTCCCCTAAGTATCCTGATAGAAATGAAACCCCACTTGTGGAGGTGGGTCAAGTGTCTGTGACAGAGAAGAGCCAAAAACATGTCGAAATTGAGGGGGAACCAAAGCTGGTCCAAAAGAGCATTTGTAAAAAAAACATTTTTAGGCTGACAAGTGGGGCAGAATTTTTATCGGTATAGATGTGACAATGCTGGGTAATAGGAATTTTGTGGATTCCTGCAGATTTCAGAAGGTTCCATCACAAAAATGTGGGAAAATGTGTGATTTCAAGCAAAGTTAGAGTTTTGTAGGCCATTGTGGGTGAGAAAATGGAGAGAGGTGCAGGTGAAGCACACAACCCTGGACTCAACCTGATGTTTAGTTTTCAGATGTGTCTAGGTTTTGTAGATTTTTCTACATAGTAGCGTCCCAAATTCCAAAAAGTGCAGCCCTCACCATTCCAAGTGGGATGATTTTGAGAGTTAGACAAGCTCTCAAGGCCAAAATCTAAAAACAAACAAAAAAATAATCAAATGGCCTCATGTCTGCCATTGGGATAAGATATTCTAGTATGTGTGGGAGAGCTGAAAGACTGTTACCCCTTTCAGTTGGTGTGGGGGCATAACCATGCCCATACTGGTTTGTAGCCACCATCCCACTATTTTTTTAATTCCCTGGCATCTAATAGGCTTTCTGCCTCCCCCGGGGAGTGGACCGGGTAATTGCCTCATCTGCCCACCGGTGGGCAGAACAACTTTGTCCCCATTTATTTGAGGTGGGGATATGGCCATACCGCCAACCTCTTTTTTAAAAAATATTCTTCCCTGGTCTCTGGTGGGCTTTCTTGCCCGGGCCTTACAAAACTAGGCCGATCTGCCACCAAGGGAGGCAGGAATGGCCAACAGTAATGTTCACCTATGACACACAAACACCAATCCCTGGTGCCTAAGTGGTTTATGCCCCCCCTGGGGATAGTTGAGCCTAATGGAAATAGGCTGATATGCCCTCAAGGGGGCAGAAATGGCCTAAAGTTAATTTGCCCCACAGGGGAGTGACCCATCTGTAAAAAAAAAATTTCGAAAAAATCCCTGGTGCCTAGTGGTTTCTGCCCCTCTTGGGGGCTAATTGTCTTAATTAAAATAGACGATCTTCCCCAAAGGGGGGCAGAAATGGCCTAAAATAAATTTGCCCCCATAGCGGAGCAACCCTTGTCTGAGGGGTCGCTCCCCTTGCGTGAAATTGGAGAAATAGAGAGTCTAACACCTTGTATTTAGTGGTTTCTGCCCCCCCCTTGGAGGCAAATTGGCCTAAGAAAAATAGGCTGATTTGCCCCAAAAGCGGGCAGAAAAGGCCTAAAAAAATAGCCCTTCAGGAGAGTGACCCTTGCCTAAGGGTCCGCTCCACATTTGTAAAAATAAAATTTAAAAAAATCCTTCGTGCCTAGTGGTTTCTGCCCCCCTTGGGGGCAGATTGGCCTAATTATAATAGGCCGATCTGCCTGGGGTAGAAATGGCCTAAAATAAATCCCCCCACCCCCAGGGAAGCTACCAGGTTTCTCCCCTTGCATGAAATTGACATAAAAATATAAAATCCCTGGTGCCTAGTGTTTTCTGCTGCCCTTGGGGGTAGGTAGGCCTAATACAAATAAGCTGATCTGCCTCCAAGGGGGGGCAGAAATGGCCTAAAAACAATTTGCCCTCCCAGGGGAGCGACCTTTGCCTAAGGGGTTGCTCCCCACCTCTAAAAAATAAAAATAAAAATGATCTCTCATGTCTAGTGGCTTCTGCCCCCTAGAGGCAGATCAGCCTAATTAAAATAGGCCTATCTGCCCCTAGGGGGGCAGAAAAGGCCTAATGGAAAATTGCTCCACTGGGGAGCGACCCTTGCCCAAGGGGTCACAAAAAAAAAAAATCCATAGTGTCTAGTGGGCATTTCTGCAGAAATGCAAGAAAGACTTCAAAGGAAAGGAAAGGCCTTTCCTTTCCTTTCCTTTGATGCCTCTCTGCCGTCTCCCACCCACGATCAGAAGAGAAATGCAAGCTGAGCTTCCACCAAGATGGGGGGGGCTCTGATCACGCTCTGATGTCATCAAACATCAGTGGGAGGGTGGAGCAACGGGGGTAGAAGGGGAAGCAATTTTCTTTCCATCCCTGCTCTGGGGGGGGTGGGTGGAAGGCCCTTTAAGCTAGTGCTTACCCCGAGGGCTGGTTGCAGGACATAATGGTTACATCCGTGACACCTGAGCGCTGCACCACGGAACGGAACCATTACATCCATGGCAGGGAAGGGGTTAAAAAAATGACGCTAATGTGGCGTTAGAATGGCGCTAAGGGGTCTTAAATATGTCCCCGAATGTATAGGGATGTCACGGGGGAGGAGTAGGGAATAAGTCAATCTCTGAGAGGAAAGCTTTCCTAGACACATGGGATGGTCATAACAAAAGGGCTTGGGTGTAGAGATGGAGGGAGTGCTTGTATGAGGTTTTGGTGTGGATGTCTTGGGTGGGTGTTTGTGAGAGGTATGCTTGTGGGTGGTGGGTGTCTGTTGGGTGGGTGAGTGGGTGCGTTTATTGGTCCTGGGTTGGGGGTGGAAGTGGAAGTGGAGTGGGATGCCGTGGATGCCGTGGTAGGTGGGTGGCTCTCTGTTGGGGTGGTGACTGCTGGTATGGTGGATGTGCTACATGTAGGCGTGTCAGTGGTTGTAGTGTCTGTGGGTGTGGTGACTGGGGTGAATGTCTGCTGGGGTGCTGCCTGCGGGTAAGAGGGGTGTGGTAACTGGACCTGTGGTGTGATGTTTGCAGATGTGACTGTTGCTGTGTGTGCACGTGTATGTTGCTTGTGTGTATGTCGATGGTGTGTCTTGTGGTGCTTTGATTTGTCTGCGCTACCCTTTGATTTTGAGGTGGATGCATGCCTGCCTGTTTGTGTGCTTTGGCTGGGTTGGGGAAGTGGAGATTGGGATTCGGAAGAGGAAGGTGGAGGCGGGATGGTAAACAAAGAGTGACTGACTGCATCATTGTGGAGGCCAGAGCCTAAAATTATCTCTGTAAACCAGCCAGTGCACCGTGAATGCCCTCCAGGAATGTATTACTCTGTTGTATCTGAGTTGCCAGTCCCTGGATGGCATTCACAATTGTCGACTGACCCACAGAGATAGACCTCAGGAGGTCAATAGCCTGAGGGAAGGAGGGCTGACAGGTGTGGTACTGAAAATTCTGGACCCGTGTTATAAACATCGTCGTATCACAACGATTTTGGTATCAGCAGACCGAGAATGATTAGAATAGTATGCACAAGCATTGTATTCATATTCGGGTGACGAAATCACCCGAATATCAGAGTTTCCATCCTGAACCCTCGGGTTCCATTTAAACGACAGCCATTTTGTGATTGCCCTCACATAGGCCAATGTCTAATGCCGAAAACGAGTCTGAAGGACACGTACATCTTTGCTGACTCCTCTGTGACCTGGGCAAGCTGACTCCACTGCCTGAAGCCAAACCTGTTCGGCCAGTTTCTTTCCCAGTGGCCGAATGAGATTAGTATCAAGGCACAACACATCATAAAACCTTTCATCACACACAAACCATGCCTAATCTTACACGCACCTGTCCCTGTTTCTTTCTTTATGACTTGCTTTACAAGGAGGAGGTGCCTGTTTATATTGGGGGTCCGTCGATATCTGATGAAAGTACTGAGCCTTGCCGGGTAATTGATTGAGGGCTGGACAAACTGAAATATGGGCTTGTCATCATAACCCTGCTATTTCTTTGTAGTGAAAATATGTGAATGGTCAACTGTAAAATAAGGAATGTTTGCCTAAAGCATAATATTTTGTATAAAAGAGAAGGTTAGCTTTGCAAGGGGAGCATTCTCCTGAGAATATACACCGTGTTGTACTTCTAGGATACCTGTTACTGGCTGCAGCCAATAAACAACATCTTTGACTTCACCAAGAAGACTCTGTGTTTCTGTAGTCTGAAACAGGAAGGACTCGAAGTCTTAGGGTGTGTTCCCTGGCACCACTGGGTTCTGAAAAACCCAGTACTTCAGTTGGCGCCCAACGTGGGGCGAGTTCAGCGGTACCAGTCCAAGCCAGAGGTTCGTGAGGAGCTTCGTGTGAAAATTCTGGAGGGAGGCCGCCACTTCATCGACCCCTGTATGTCGACGTGGTCCGAAAGTCTTTGCTGCGAGGTACCCCGCTTCCCGACGGCTACGAAGGACTGCTGCCCTGACTATCGCCCTGTTTTGGATCCTTGATGATTTGGTAGAGCGAAACGATAAACGAGTCTTCTGGTGACGTCATCGATACCTCAGTTAAGTATAAGTGGAGCGTCTCCCAGTCCTTAGTTTGGTTCTTAGTTTGGAATCCCCTTGGGATTTTTGATTTGGAACTTGCAAGTACCAAAGCTGAGGGATTCGTGTATTCACGAGGCTATCGTATTCGATAATCCTTTGAAGTTTGAAGCTAGACTGGAGAGCGAAGATGCCTGGTCTTAGCAGACATGGAAATTTGTTTTGTCTTGGTTATAATAGGCATTCCCGATTGGAGGACTCGTGTCCGGTTCCTCCAATTGGAACTCCAACCTATGAACTATATGTGAAACATGCATAGGCCCCCTCACATATAATGAAGTATGGATCCGATACACCAGGAAAGATGGTGTTTTAAAATGGCCCCAATATGGTAGTTTTGACACAGAGATTCTGGATAATCTGGAGGGTAAACTTTTTAAGAAGAAAGCCCGGCCGGCGATGTTTGACTCTTTCCGCCTATGGCGTAAGGAAGCCAAACAGAAGGAAATTAAATTAGCAAAGAGAAATAAGACGGAAGAGGGTATCTCGATAATGCAAGCTGCCATGCAGTTTAAAGATGATGAAGAAGAACAGATGAATGAGCAGTTTCAAAGGCAACGTAAATTGGTGACCGATAAATGTTATCCAGTTTTTCCGCTTCTTCAGCAAGATGCAGCAAAAGAACTTGAGAAAGATCCTTTAATGTCACACTTGTTGAGTTCGCCACCCCCTTATGCGCAGAATGCTACAGCACCCCTGCAACCTTTAGCTGTGCAACCTCCGGTTATTGTGCCTCAGGTTCTTCCACAGCCGCCAGCTCCTCTTCAGTTGGCTCCTACTACTATGGCGCAGCCCCTTCAAGGGCCGCCGACTTCACTACCTGCTCCATCTGTACCTCCTGCGACTTTATGTACTACATCGACTGCCTCTTCTGGTGTTCTTCCTGATACTGCCTCTGCGTCTGCTTCTGCGTCTGCCTTGCCTCCCTCTGTTTTTCCTCCTTTTCTTTCATCAACTTCTCCTTCTGTCCGACAGAGAATGACAGATACTGTTGCCAGCCTTATATTTCCTCTCTTTGGGTCGTCTGGTGTGACCCCAGATTTGGAGCGTAAGCAGTCGCGTAGTCAACTGCCTAATTCTCAAGAGAGAGAAATGTTTGACCGTATGGCGCGTAAATGGGTTGTTTACCCTTTAAGATACAATGTAGAGTCTGTTATGGATGTCTTCCGTCAATGGGAAGCACCGAAACAAAGATACGTTTTTGAGAAAATGTGTGCTTTCCTTTGTGAGGAATTGGAGGATAATGATTTGGAAACAAATCCGCCTGATTTGTGCCGTGTACGGTTTGAGTTTGAAAAAGGCACGATTGTGGGTCCCGATGTTGAGAAAGCAGTTGCGACGTTGTTGTCCTTTAGGAATAAGGATCCTTCTCAGTCATTGTTCCAACATGACTCCTCTGTTAAAAAAAAGGTGCAACAGTACCCAATGAGAGAAGTCCCTCCGGTATGGAAGGACGCCCTTGCGGCTGATGTTGCTAATCAAATTGATGCTGTCCCAGCTCATTTTCAGCGTGTTTGGGTACATGTTCCGTGGAAGCGAGCTGAAGTTTTAGCCCTTAAGCAGACTTTGCCTGATCCCCGTAAAAACCCTGCAGGGTATTATAAGGAATTATCACAGACTGCAGACTCATGCATTATGAATTTAGCCGACATAGACATGTTATTTGGGAATGTTGTTCCACAGCCTTTGTGGGGATTGATTCGCCATACAGATCATGCACAAGAGTTAGGTTACTCATAGGCTAATATTAGTGCTGCAAATGATAGACAAGTTGGTGGTGCCAAGCCTGAGCCTTTGGTAGCAGAACTGCCTGCTAGGATCATAACTTACATGAAGACTTTAATGCCTGCGATGCGTGTGAATTGGGATAAATTGTCTGCGTGTAAGCAGAAGAAAGAAGAAACAGTGTCTGATTTCTTCACCAGGTTTTAGGAAACGTTTATCGACCACAGTGGTCAAGATATGAGTAGAGAAGGTGGTCAACGGTTGTTCGTCGACAAGTTTGTGCACAATTTGCTTGCCGAGCTGTGTAAGAAATTGAAGGATTCAGAGAGTTCTTGGGCCGTTTCCTCTTCAGCACAAATATTGGCTACTGCACAGTACTACGAAAATAGGGATAAAGATGAGAAGGATAGAGCAGACAAGAAAACTAACGAATTAAAGACGAAGGTTCTTTTACAACAGGCGTATCCGCCACATGGTGGTCAGAGTAACTATCAGCAACCTCAACAGTTCCAGAGAAACTCGCAAAGGTTTGAGTTTTCTCAACCACGTGTTCCTGTAGGTCCCAATCAGTGTTCATATTGTAAGGAAGAGGGTCATTTCAAGTATAGTTGTCCTATTTTATTACAGCGTACGAATGGTGCTTCTGGCGCAAGAGGTCGAGGTGTTCAACAAGCTCCTAGAGGTAGAGGACGTGGAAGTTTCCCCCAGAACACGCGTTCCTTTCCGTCTCAAAACTCAATGAATAGTTTTGACCAGCAACATAACGCGTCTGGTAGGACGGCTCAGTACTATGCTGACGACTACTATGCAGAAGATGAGAACTTGGAAGGTAATAATTGCTAGGACAGCCATAGACGAAGAGCGGGAGTTTTTTTAGTTCCAGTAGATCAGAATGGACCTTATGTTAAGGTGATTACCTCAGGTGTGTCGGAGCCTTTTCTGTTGGATACTGGTGCTACAAAGAGTTCTATTATGCACTCAAAACTCCCTGGCGCACCTTTGTCTGGCGAGATGAATGTTTCAGTAGGTTTTTCTGGCGCCCCGGTTAGGAACCCGATTTCTAGTCCTATGTCCCTTTCTGTTGGACCTTGTGAATTGGAAGCACCCCTTATTCTGACGACAGGTTGTGGTGAAAACTTGTTAGGATTGGATTTGTTGAAAAGATTGTATGCGACATTATATTGTTCTCCTTCAGGAGTACAACTTACACTGGGTAGGAAAATGGTCTCTCCAATGTATTTGTCGAAGGATAAACTTCCGACCGAATTGTCGTTTCTTCCTGAGACCATTTGGGCTACTGGTCCTAATGATGTGGGTCTTTTGGAAATACCGCCTTATGTTGTGACATTGAAAGCCAATGTTAAATTACAATGCATTCAACAATACAAGATGTCTAGTGAAGGTGAAAAGGTGTTGCTAGCGATCATTTATGATTTAATTGAAAAAGATGTAATTGAAGAGACAAGAGGCAACGTTTGTAATAGTCCTGTTCTGCCTGTTTTGAAACGTACTGACCCCTCTAAGCCACCTGTTTACAGGCTCGTGATTGATCTTAGAGAGGTAAATAAAATAGTTGTGCCACAGTTTCCAGTTGTTCCTAATATCACTGCCCTATTGACTATGATTCCAGCTTCCGCCACCTGGTTCTCGGTGATTGACTTAAAGAATGCTTTCTTCAGCATCCCGATTGCAGAGGAGAGCAGGGATATTTTTGGCTTCAGTTTAGGAGACCGAAGTTTCCGCTTCAAACGCGCTCCACAAGGCTACTGTGAAAGTCCATCAATATATAGTCAGGCTTTAAAAACACAGCTTGATGCAATTGTTTTTCCTGACAGCGCTACCCTTATTCAGTACGTCGATGATTTGCTAGTCGCTACAGATACTGAAGAGATTTGTAAAGAAGCCACCTTGTCGTTGTTGCGTCATTTATCTGATTTACATCACTAAGTGTCCCTTTCAAAACTGCAATATTGTCGACAAGAAGTGACCTACTCAGGTCATCTCTTATCGAAGGAGGGAAGGAAACTGACCTCAGAAAGAATTCAGGCAATTGCAAAATTGAGTGTGCCAAGGACACAGAGAGAAGTACGTGCTTTCTTGGGCATTAC